>NW_012155951.1:3643072-3688787 GCF_000956105.1 Propithecus coquereli | reverse complement strand
TTTTTTTTTTTGAGATATTCCATTTCTTCCTCCATCGTGTCTATGTTTTTCTTTAAATTCTTTAACATAATTGAAATAGCTCTTTTGAAAGCCTTAGTTGGCCACTTTCATCATTCTATGGTCTTTTTCTCTGGCTTTTTTTTTTTTTTCTCCTGGTTATAAGTCATATTGTCCTGCTTCTTCATGTGTCTAGTAAGATTTTATTGTGTTTTGGATATTATATTTATGTGTTGTTGTGTATCTAGAGTTTGTAGTTTTTTTTGAAGAATGTTAAGTTGTATTCAGGCAGGAAGTTAGTTTACTTGTAGATAAACTTGCTTCTTTAAGGGCTTGTTTAAAGTTTTGATAGACTGAATCTAGAGTAGTCTTTAAAATCAGATAAGCTCAGCTCCCAAGGTTTGTCCTTCTGAGGTCTCTATGAAATGCTTTAGCTATTCCGTAATTTCTTTCCACTCTTGCCATCATGACTCAAAATCACCTGGTCATGTGTGGTCCCCAGAAATTGCTTTGGTCACAGCTCTCCTATTGTCATTGTTCCCAGGGCAGTTGCTTTTACCTGGCTTTGTAGAGTCTCATCCTGCATATACTCTGAAATCATATGTGCTTTTTAGATGGCTGTGCTTTCTCAAATTTGAAAAGCGTCTAAGTCTAGTAACATACGTTGTTATACAACATTTAACATCACAATAATTTTTTTCAGAGCATATTTGTTTAATGGTTATTTCCATAAAGAGGCCAGAATTAGACCTGATCCAGAAGTCATTTAGAGAAATGAAAGTTGACCCTCTTGTTTGTGTAATACTTATTTCTCCCAGAAAAAAAAAGGTGACAGTCTGATGTTCATGAATTTAATTCAGCCTACTACATTATAGACTTTATACCTTGAAAAGGCCCTCTTCTCACTACTATTTCTCTACATGTATGAAGGATTAAATAGTGTTATTTCTAATGGTAGTGTTATTTCTAATGGTATTTTCTTGCAAATTGGCTTCCATGGCAGAAAGATTATTTCTCAAAATAGGACTACTGTATTTAATTCTTCAGATTCTACATACAATACATATTTTCAGAGTGTCATGATTTTCAAATATATTGTGAAAAATGGAGTAAAGAATGGAGAGTTTTGGTTCCAAATAGATCTGGATTCTAATCTTGGCCTGAAAATTACAAGTTTTGTGACTTGGGGCAATTTATTTTACCTATGTCATACTTAGTTTTTACATCTGTAAAATTTGAGTAATGAGAATACATATCCTGTAATATCATTTTGAAAAATAAATGAAGTCAGATATGTAGCCGAGTGCCAGATACTTGCTGAACACTAGATAAATGTTTACTGTATTTTAGCACATTAATATAAATACATGCAATGACATAATAAGTAGTTAAATCAAGAAATTATATACAGTCATTTGTGATTTAATGATGGGGATACTTTGTGAGAAATATGTCATTAGGTGATTTTATCATTGTGTGAATATCATTGAGTGCACTTACACAAACCTAGATGGTATAGCCTATTATCCACTGATGCTATATGGTATGACCTATTGCTCCTAGGCTACAAACTTGTACAGCATGTTACTCTACTGCATACTGTAGACAATTGTAACCTATTGGTAGGTATTAGTGGGTCTAAACATACCTGAACATAGAAAAGGTACAGTAAAAATGTGGTATCAAAGATAAAAAATGATGTATCTATAAAAGGCACTTACTATGAATGGAACTTTCAGGACTGGAAGTTGCTCTGAGTGAGTCAGTGAGTAAGTGGTGAGTGAATATGAAGGCCTAGGACATTACTATACACTTTTATACAATTGGCACACAGTAGCACAGTAGGTTTGTTTATACCAGCATTACCAAAAATACAACAGTAATGCATTGAACTACAATGTTATGAGAACTATGACATCACTAGACAAAGGGAACTTTTCCGCTCCATTATAATCTTGTGAGACCACCATCGTATGTGTGGTTTGTCAGTGACCAAAATGTCATTTTGTGGTACATGACCGCATATACATCTGCACACATGTAATCAAGAGCCAACCGAGGTCTTGAGCAATACTAAATGTGATGGTTAATTTTATGTGTCAACTTGACTGGACCATATGGTGTCCAGACATTTGATCAAACATTGTTCTGGGTGTACCTGTGAGGGTGTTTCTGGATGAGATTACACTTGAATCAGTAGACTGAGTAAAGCAGATTGCCCTTCCTAATGTGGGAGACCCTCATCCGATAGTTGAGGACCTGATAAAACAAAATTGCTGAGTAAGAGGGAACTCCTCTTGCCTAATTTATCTGGGACATCATTCTTTTCCTGCCTTTGGAATTGAAAAATCAACTCTTCTTGGGTCTTCAGCCAGCCAGCTTTCAGACTAGCACTTACACCAATGGGTTCTCTGGGCTCTCAGACCTTTGGACCAGGACTGAGACAACACCATCTGCCCCGCAGGCCTCCTGCTCACCAACTGCCAACTGTGTGACCTCTTGGATTCCGTAATCACGTGAGCTGATTCCTTATAATAAATATGAGTGTGTGTGTGTGTGTGTGTGTGTGTGTGTGTGGATACACAATCGGTTCTGTGTTTCTGGAGAACTCTGACTAATACACCAACCACACTCTCTGTAACTTTGAATATTTCAGACAAATTATCACAAGTTATAATGTAAGGAAAGAGAAATTTTCTGCATTTCCAGGTACCAAAGACCCACAATATCCAGGGCTATATCCCGATGTTTGCTTCAATTGTTATCTTACCTGCTGTTACTCTGAAACTAAAAAGGATAATGACATATTTATTTACATGTGCTGAACAGTCACGAAGTAAATAGCCCGGGGGTGGGGGGAACTGCACCAAGAAACAATTGTTTTTCTATTCCAGAGGCCCACAAGATGAATTTATAATGTGAACAGCAGGGGGCCAGCCTATTTCCGACTTGAAATGTGTTTGCCTTGGATACTTACTCAGCCTTTTATGATATTAAACTCTCTTAGTCACCTTTAAAAACAAAGCAGAGAGCGTTTTAAAGACATTAAGGTGAAAGTCCGGGTGTAATTATTCCTCAGACACATTTAAACTGCCCATCAACAGGCAGTTAGCATTTACTAGAGTGGCACAAGTTACCAGAGAAACAGTGCAGGACTGAATCTGATGCTGAGAAATAGAACGTGAAACCAAACTTGAAATGCCACAATAATAAATGACAGCTTCTTTCTTTAAAAGAAAATTTTTTTGAGGTACACAATTCCGATGAAGAAAAATGTCTGTTGTCTGATGTATTTCTCATATCAACTAATGGCTGGGTTCTGCATCTGAGCCCCAAACCTGAACAGTAGGTAGGCTCTGCCCTAAAAAAGCATTCATCTTTTGAAGTATAGCTCATGGAGTCCCTCCTTGTTTTAAAGCAACATACAATCATTGAGTTCCATCTATTTGCAAAGCATTGTTTTAAGCATTTTAAAGATGTAAATGTGATCAAAATAATTAATTCGCTCTCTCAAAACAGCTTACAATTCATTGGAACCTTTTAACAAGCATTTATTGATCATCATTATGTGCCAGGTAAAAGGGATGCATAGATATATGTGACACATTCTCATCCTCACCCACTCGGATAGAGACACACAACTAAACGATTTTTATGAAAATAGAAGTACATGCAAGAAGTCCAGAATGAAGAGGGGATAATTCAATCTGGAAGGGGAGGCAGGCTTGTTTAGAAATAAAAAGTTAAGATGAGAGATTAGGGAGAGACATTTCATGCGTCCATCACTTTTCTGGAATTCACATTTTAAAAAAACATAGTATACGGTATGCAGAAAAAGAGCCATGTTGCTTAAATCTGATCCTAGCAAGGGGGTATTGGCAATCCTCCAGGATCTGCCATGCCTCTTCTAATTTCAGGCCTGAAAAATATCTTTCTCTAAGCTCCTTCAGCATGGATGGTCTTTTACAAACAATTTACCTCTTACAAACCACTGTTGCTTTATAGGTGCTTAGTCTTAAGACTCTAATAATGGCCTTACTCCCAATTTGAGAGCAGGAGTTATGACCCACATTTCTTCTGCAATCCTCACAGTGATTTGTATGAGATGAATGTGGTAGATACCTGTTGACTGGTAAAGTCAATTTTCCCTCCATGAAAAAATGTATTCCAAGCTCACCTTCCTCAGCAGTGTTGAGAACATTCCTTGTGGCAAAGAAGAGTCTTCCCTCCACCATTTGCGTCCTGATCCAAGGGTTTCTGCCGTCCATTGTGATCATGTGCATGACTGACAGAAGCATCAGGCCCTTGCTTAAGAAATAATTCACCGTTTAGTAGCTAAGGAAAGACTGTTTCCTAGAACATAAAAAGAACCATGGAATGCCTCTAAATGGAGAATATATAAAATGATGATTTTTGAGTACCCATTATTCTTTAGCAAGATTAAAAAATAATAAAATGTGGGATATGCATACTAGGGAGAGATAGGGATATATTGGATACATTTTTGGCCCAAGTGATTGTTAGGAGTTACAAGAATTCTCAGAGCTTAGTTTGCTTTCAGTTAAATAGGATATATGAAAAATTATGCACCAAAATAAGCAAGCTTCTTTTTCTGGTTTCAGCATATATAAGATTTATAGATACTTAAAATAAATATTAAAAAAATACACATAAACATAGCTGGAAGGTATAAGACAAGAGATAAATTGTCTTATACCTACTTATTGCTGCAATAGGGACTGGCTAAATATTAAATAGTAAAGATTTAAAAGTAAAGGTGCCTGCTTTTCTACAGGTCAGACTCATTTAATTGCCAGCTCCTCAAACTATCCAAAAAGATGCCAGTGAAAAGTATCTAACTCCTTATTTGGGGCACGACATGGACACTTATTTTACTGTCAATTCAACCAATCAATATGTGCATTTTTTTTATTCAACACCTCATGTATGCAAAGCACCACCTTAATTGTCACAAGGAGATTCAAATAGGCATAAGCTGTGCCCTCAGAAAGCTGATAACCCAGCTATGGAGTTGAAATATCAGATCCATATACATAGATATACATGCAGAATTATAAGAGGGAGTGAATACTTTTATGAATGGGTTTGTCATGTTGCTCTCTACAGGTTCAGGATTGCAGGTGGACCTTGAGGGAAAATAGGATGGGACAGAAGCTCTGACTGGTCTTGGGGATGAGGGATTGCATGCTCACCCTGACAGGAGAGGACAGTCTCTGTAAGGGACTATTGGAAGAGGGACTTGGAAGCAGATCTTCAAAGACCTTGGTATCAGGGCTGAGAAATATGAATTTTATCCTGTGAGCAATGTGGAGAACTCAGAGGATTTTGAGCAGAAGAGCTACTTATCAAAGAAGGCACTTTCAGATTTGGAATCTAGGTGAACTGTGCAATATGATTTTCAGAGAAGAGAAAGCAAGCAGTCAAGATAATAAGAAACAACCAGGTTTAAAACTATGAAGGTCAGAACTAAAGGCTCCAAAGCAAAGTGCCTGGACTTGTCTGGCTCCTGGAGGTAATCTGAGGCTTCAGAAAGTCGTTTCCATTCTACATGTGACATTTTCCTTTTCTTTTTTTCTCTTATAACCTCATAGATTTGATTATAAAACCCTACATTCCTACAAAGCACAGAATTTTGAGCAGACTTTTTTTTCTGATCTTTTCATACGAAAAGACCCACACCAATTCCCCTAGACAAAGATTTGCTTAGATCTCCGGCCCTGCCCACTGAGCTCTGGACAGTATATTCCCGGGACACTTGCCTAACTGAACCTCACACATCTAAAGGTTGGGATTTAGTAGACAGTGGGATTTAAGAAGTTTCACTGTGTTCATTCCCCCATCCCTGCTTTAGCCAAGGTCATGCTTCCTGGGAGTGAGGCTATAATCTCTCTGGAAACAATCCAAGACTGTTGAGCTTTCAGAAAGAAATGGTAAGAACCTTACCAACATGCACACGTTGGGTATAATTCTTATTGTAAAGAGAATGGGCTTCACAGAAATCCAAATGCCCTGTTAGACTCCCTTATTCATTAATCTGATGCTATATCTATGAACAACAAGTGATAGGGAAAATGGCATTGCTGAGGAAGCCGGAAATAGCACTAGAGGACCCCGGGTCAGTCAGAGCCTTACAGAAATCCATAACCCAGGCAGGAAAGCTCACAAGAAAGAATTATTCAATGAGTGCTGCATCTTCCTCTACCCAAAAAAGGAAGCTTTTCCCTTTTCTCTTCCTGCTCTCTTCTCTTTTTCTTTCTTTTCTCTCTTCTTCCCTCCTATTATCTTCCTTGCTATCCTCTTTTCCTTCCTTTATGCTTCTTTTTTTCTCCATGTCTCTCTTTCTGATGAGGAAAATAATTTTATTTTTTCGTTTCACTGAACAAAAGGTTGAGGACGGAGTGCATCTTTCTGGTTGTTGCCGTTTTTTCATATGCTTTAGCAAAAAAAAAAAAAAAAAAAAAAAAAAAGACCTTTACCTTTAGAAGCCCAAAGGTGGAGCTGTTGCAAAGGAGAAAACCAGACAGGCCAGCCGTGCCTGGCAGGGCCACCAACACACACACACCACACACGCACAAAAGCAAACACATACATGCCAGGTCTGCACCGAGGAGCCGCAAATCCTAGAGGCTTTGCTTCCAAAACATAAACATTTCCCTTTTTTTTTCCTAAAGAGAAATAAAATCCTGATTACAGCAGATGCATTACTGCCAAATTGTGCAAAAGAGAACAAGTATTAAGTGTCTGCTTAACCTCCTTTAATTGTTAATTCCTTGTACTTTAGTAGATTCCTGTATTATCAAAATAACTGCAGGGAGAAAGGATTGAAATTCATTTCGGTTCATTAATACCACCATTTATCAGCATAATGTCCTATAGATAATGATTGGAGGGTCATTCTATTTTCTGCATTTCCAAACTTCTGTATAGTGTGCTCAAATGCTGTCTATTGGGATGCTTGCATTTCAGTGGGAAAGACTTTAACAAATGCTTGTTTCAGCAGCTGGAGAGAAAGCTTCTGCCTCTGCATTTGGTGACCTCTCACAATATTTTCCACGGAAGTGGTATTTGTCTTTTAGAATTCTAATATGATATTTTGCTTTCAACATCCTAGAAGAAGAAGCAAATTTTGGAAACTCATTTTATGGAGAGAAACACACAGTGAACTTGCTGTGTCGTTTTAGTTCCTCCCAGAGATGGGATGAATGGTCACTGTCCTTTTTCATGGACTCTTAGCTCTTGGCTTTGTCTAGTAGTTTTGGCTGTTCTGCCTGAAAAACAGAAAGCCCCCATTGAATCATTTTCCTCTTTCTTTGCTCTATCCCTAGAGCAAAGGTCTTCAGATTGATATCTGGAAAGCTGGTGAAGCAAACATTTTAGCTAATTTCAAAATGTCCTCATTTCCTCTCAAAATATGATTTTACCTTTATCTCTTTAATGTTTATTTTCAACTCCAAGTTGCTGGAATAAACAGGGACAAAGTAACCTGAGATGTTTTATGCCACAGTAGACAAAAAGGTATTGATCCTTTTTGCCTCTGGAAAAAAAGGTTTCTAATAATTTCCAGATATATGGTAGATTGCATTGCTATCTTTAATTAAAACATGACACAGGACAGAAACCAATTATTTACTCTCTTAAACCATAGGCTCACCTTTGTCAGAATGGATTCTGATGTCCCATTTGCAAATTGGCAGGTTTGTTCTCAGTACCACCGTGTGTGTGTGTGTGTGTGTGTGTGTGTGTGTGTGTGTGTGTGTGTGTGAATGCAGGCACACTTGTGAATTTATTCTTGGCTTCGCTACTGGTGACATTTAAATGTGGGTTTATGCCGGGTGGTTAAAAATATATCAAAGGCTGAATTATAGGAACCCTGCCTATCACGTATGCCCCCGAGATGACTGGAGAGGGAGTTTCCAAAGTGGTTTTATTTGTGCAGTTCTGGTGCACTACGAAACAGGACTTGGAAAGCAGGGGCTAAAGCAAAGTGAAGTAAAAAGAAATGCCTTGAAAGGGAACGGATTTTAGATACGGAAATAAAGCAACCTCATCCTATTACGAGAATACTTGAACTGGCTCAGTCCCTTCCTTATTTCTTATTCTCTTCTGGCTGTTTCAAAAGGCGCATCTCACTGCACGTCTCTGGGGCTTTTCCTCTGATCCAGACCTGGCCTGTGTTCTGTTCTCTCCCTTTAGACACTGCTGGTCTCGAAGACATCTCCTCAGCAGCTTTTGCCATCTGAAGCTGTCTGCCTTCAACTCTGTCGTCCGGGCGCAGGCTCCTCGAAACTGTCATCTCGAAACATATTTATTATGTCCCCATGCCTGGGCTTTTTGCTGCCACATTCCTTCTGCTACTTGATTATTCAGGGCAGAGGCAGTGTTATTTTACCATCTGAATTAATGATAAAGGGTGCTGTTAGTGTGAAGCCTAACGAAGAAGAGGCAGTCATAGCGTGGTGCTGCCTCCCAGACAGCCCAGGGAAGGGTCACAGGCTGCCGATGTTAGGTGGTACCTCAGGTGGCTCTGTGGCTGCCAGGCAGGGGCACCTTCTCCTCCCTTTGCTGCCACTGACTATGCCGCACAACACGATCGATGTGAAATGAATCTAATGTGACTGTTTCTCCCTGTCACCAATGTCATAACGTACCTGGATACTTCCGTTGGCAATGCTTTTTAGGTCATTGCCTTTACCAGCTCTATCCTGCGCACTAGTGGACTCACTCAGAAAACAGAGGGGGAATTGTTTTAGAGACTAGAGAAGATGGATGTTCTGCAAAGTCCTTCCCCAACAAAATGGCGGACTTGCCAACGTCTTGCAAACAAGATTGATCTAATCAGCCATGAACAGAGAAATCCATTTGCACAGTTGTATTTGCAAAACTATCCTTGGGGTCCTCCCTTTATGCTCTAGTTACAATTAATCCCATGGTACTGCATGGTCCTCTCAGTGCTTCTGATCATAAAATCACATTTCAGGAACTCACGATACATTTATGTACTGAAGCAAAAATTTAGTGCTAGAGTGCATCCTGCAATGGCAGAAGTCATATCTCACGGATGTTGGACAACGAGCAAAACAGATTTTACTTTTTTTTTCCTTTAAACTTCATTTGGCTCTATGTCTTCATTTGTACCATTGCTTCTTTGATGATGGTTGCCCTTTAATGGATAACATTAAATGAACGAGGGGGAAAGTGACTGCCAAATGTGTCCCACTGCAATTTTTGACAGATGCTCTGATATGAGCTGCTGTAATAATGGACAAGGAGGGAGAGAGCTCCGAAAGGATTTTAGAGTTCAGCTTTGGTTCAAGAGATATCATTAGTCACATGTGAGAAATATTAACTTTTTCCATTAATTCCAAAGAACTTCCAAATGTATGTGGATTTCCACACTTAGTGTCCTGGTGGAAATGCAACAAGGCTTGAGGAAGAAAAAGAAACTGAAGTTTTTTGAGTATCTACTAAATGTCAGGCACAGTGATATGTCTCACATCTATGAGGCTGTTGCATCTAATAAAATCATCTCAGCAACCGTACAAGGCAGGTATTGTTATCCATCTTTTACATGTGGAGAAACTGAGGCTCAGGGGATTAAAGGACTTGACAGAGTCCTGCTACTAGCAGGACAAGTAACTCAACATGGTTGAGTAAAATAGTAGACTGCAGGACTCAATGCTGGAAAAGCAACCCTGAAATCAATGTGGCCCCTTGATAAAAAACGTATCCCTTGGGGTGCTACTCTATCAGGAATGGACTTCACAGGCTTATCCTTTCAGGGATCCTAGAAAATAGATAACAACCAAATAAATAAAATCTCAAAAGATCAAATGATTAAAGGTAGGGACAATGAGATACAATGAAGCAAAGATTCATTGGAGATTTCTGAGAACTTGGCCTTCAGAGTTGCAAGCATAAGAGAAAAGCATTGCAACCCCTCACCATCTACTGCCTCACACTTCCCTTCAAAGGACCAGCTGATGACCAAGGCAGTCTGAAGGAGAGTTTACCCAGAGCACTTTCCAGGGGCCATTTCTGAAGTAGAATAAAATGGTTTTGCCCTGTTCTTGGCTAATCCTCCCTTAGCAAAGACAGAATTTGTATTGGATGGGAAAATAAAAGGGTAAGTTACTAACATCCTCCTGGACATAAAGGATAGAGTCAGGTTTCAAATGTCATTAAATTTTCACTGAAGATGGAGAAGAAGCGAAGGGCCTAATGTTGAATTTTTATTATTTTTTAATCTCTGTTCTCATTCTTTATGCTCTTAAGAAAGAGATGGGTCAATACCCTCAAAAGTAAAGGAAATAGGAAAAAAAGTACAATGAAACATTCAGATAAATAAATAAAACATATGGGAAATATAAATGGTGCTTTCTGAGCAATGGGAAAACCAAACGACCTTTGTTGTTTTGAGATTTATATGTCCGAATATCACAGATGCCCTGTTGCTTTATTCATACTGCTAAGGGAGAAAGGCAGGCCCTACCCATCAGCACCCATCATTAAATCATTACAGAAACACCACTGTTAAAGAGACAGGCTTTAAAAAAGACATACACATACAGAACATTGTGTAATTTTATTTTACCAGAACTCAGCGTGTTTAGATACTTTTTGTATTGCCTGGGCAACACATAGATTCTTCGAAGAAGCTATTTTGAAGAAATAAATACATTGAAACTATATTTTTATTTGTTTCTCTTTCCAATCTGATTATTTTTTGGAGACCTAAATCAAGGACAGATTTAGAATGGGTTTAAGAGAGGTAGAGAGATCAGAATGAGATGCATTTCTTTTATACCAATGCTACATTTCAGGTTGCTAAACTGACACAAGTTGACTACTGATTAGACAAAGTTTAAGAATTCTGATCAAAAACACTCCCATCTTCCTTGTGTCCGGACACCATCACCGAGGTTTCTTCTCTGCTAATTGGATTACACATGCTTTAAAATTGCTGGGAGGGCTGTCATATTCAGTACCAATTTCTACCAAACTTTTTTTTTTTTTTGGGACAGAGTCTCACTCTTTTGCCTGGGCTAGAGTGAGTGCCGTGGCGTCAGCCTAGCTCACAGCAACCTCAAACTCCTGGGCTCAAGCGATCCTCCTGCCTCAGCCTCCTGAGTAGCTGGGACTACAGGCATGCGCCACCATGCCCGGCTAATTTTTTCTATATATTTTTAGTTGTCCACATAATATGGTACAGACTTTATAATAATAATACAGTAGAGACAGGGTCTCGCTCTTGCTCAGGCTGGTTTCGAACTCCTGAGCTCAAACGATTAGCCCGCCTCAGCCTCCCAGAGTGCTAGGATTACAGGCGTGAGCCACCGCACCCTGCCCCACCAAACTTTTGATAATAGTTTCCAAATCAAAGAAAGAATAGGTGGTAAAAATATAATCTGCTTTCAGAGAGGTTGTTCACCCTAAAGGAATGGTATCTTCTTATGCATTAGATTTGTAAAGCAAGTACTGTGTTTCATTGGTAAACATTATGGTGGCATATAAAAATTCTAGGTCTCTTGGCCTTTTTGTAAATGAACATTCTTCAGCCATTAAGATCACCTATCTTGTTAAATGTGTATGTATAAATCAGCATGGTTTGCAGCAATTTATCCATCAAAGGGCAGCTCAAACTTCACCTCTTGTGGGGAACACCCTAACCAATCAGCCCCGACCCCATGACTTTTGCACCATTATCTCTGCTGTACACTTCACTATCTTTTTGGAACTTGGCATAGACTCAGACCTTCATTTAACTCAATGTGGTTGTGAAACCTCAACTAGATGCTAAACTCTTCAATGCTTGAATCATGATCTTAAATTTTCCTTAAGTAAATTCCTGCTCTACACATTCCTAGTAGTGTTTCACAGACTCATTTACTCATTCATTCGTTTGCTTATTTATTCATCAAACATCATTGAGCCCCCTATTCTCAGCACTTATTGAAGGTGGGATAAATGATGATGTACACATAAATGAGATATTCACGGCAATATAACTGATAGAAAGATAAAAAGAATACATTTGCAGAGTAAATCTGAGTGTTCCCAATCAGTGTAGAAAGAGGAAAAAAGAGAAACTTTGATAAACAGTTTTGTCCATGGTGGTGACAGATATCAGCAGAGTTCTCCAAACATTATATGGAGTTTCACATGCAATTTGTAACTAGCAAAACAATCTTGTTTGCAAAGATATGCCATTGGTCTGAGATTTGCAGAAAGCTCAGAACACTCACTCACATTGTTTATCAGATGCATCTTTTATATTCATTGGCTATTCCACTATTTTGATTGTATTTTAAAGACAAACAAACAAACAAAAAACCAAAGTACACATTTCTTTCTTTCTTCCCTCCTTCCTTCCCTCCTTTCTTCCCTTTCTTTCTTCTTTCTCTTTCTTTCTTTCTTTCAATGTTCTAGAGGAAAGATAGCTTAGTCAAAAATTGGAAGTACATTTTAGTTGCCTTTGATCAGAAGAAGATATAGGTGGAAAAGGATTGTGCTATGATGTTTTGGAGCTACTTGTGGTGAGGATAGAAGGGTGAGAGGAGGTGGGATGGCCAGCTGAGATGTCAATGATTTTCTGATGAAGGGTTGAACTGTTGCTGAGGAGGGACTTTAGGCACCAGGTGGCCATGCCCACACCCCTGGAGGTGCTATTCGTGTCATCATTCATATGAATGGTGCTTCCTGGGAATGTGCAGTGGAGCTGTGCAGAGCACAGCCTACAAAGCTGCCCTGTTTATTTGCCTGGATCTGATCTTAGGGTTGATATCTGGGTGTCACCAGTAGGACCATTTTGAGGTCCCATGTATAAAGGTTTCTATCCAGAGGAGAGATGTTATTAACGGCTAAAGCGTAGAGAGAATATCTGTAGAAAAATCCATTCACCTATCATTGCTCCGGCAAATTATGTTTCTTCTTTGAAAAATGTTACTGTTCAAGCGCATATTCTTTGCTTTTCTATCCCTTGGGTGCCACATACTTGATGTGAGGCTTTTTTCCCTTCCTTTTTGGCAATTAGAGTGCAAAGGTGCCCATGAGGACTGAGAGTTTGGCAGAATTTTACTAGTGAACACAGGGGTGCCTACTGCTGGCAGACAGCACCACAACTTATTTTGAAAACATTCATTTGGGCTAAAAATGATAAATCTGTATTTATCTTCTTAAAATGCTCCCAAAGGGGAAGAAAAAGGAAAGAGAATCTGGATTTGGAAAGCGTAGAGACCAGAGAAAAGAAGAAGGCAAAATCTGCTTTTCCCAATAATTTATCTTCTTTGATACTTCCCAGTGGGCATTGGGTACATTTCCAGTCTGTGTTTTGAAAGATAAAATGAATATTTCATTTAACCTTCTGTATTCCAGAATATGTAACTGTCCAAAGCCTCATTGTAAGAGCTGGAGAAGTTGCTTTTCCTTCTCATTTACAAGCCAGAATGAAGTGTTTTCTAAATAAAAAATGGCAGATATCATCCTTGGGTATGATAGTAACTGGCACTTTTGGTACTTCTACAATATTTTCCACCAATTCCTTCTGTTTTGTTTAGTTTTTTTTTTTTTTTTTTGAGACACAGTCTCACTCTCTTGTCCAGGCTAGAGTACCATGGTGTCAGCCTAGCTCACAGCAACCTCAAACTTCTGGGCTCAAGCAATCCCCCTGTCTCAGCCTCCCGAGTAGCTGGGACTACAGGCATGTGCCACCATGCCCAGCTAATTTTTTCTATATATATTTTTAGTTGTCCAGTTAATTTCTTTCTATTTTTAGTAGAGACAGGGTCTCGCTCTTGCTCAGGCTGGTCTTGAACTCCTGAGCTCAAAAGATCCACCTGCCTCAGCCTCCCAGAGTGCTAGGATTACAGGCATGAGCCACTGCTCCCAGCACACCAATTCCTTCTGGTTACTGAGATGCCTTATATATTATCTTGGACCATTTCCCCCAGTGTTTAGATATTTTGTAAGTAGATGTAATTAAACATTTTGAAAGATAAATTGAAATAAATAGAAGGTTCTTGGACATTCATAAAAGAACCAACACCTCAATTTTCTGCTAAAAGGATATCCATTATTGAGAATTGGTTCAATTATAATACAATTATATTTTGATAATATTACTAAATATATAAGTGAATATTTTTCTTTATAATCTAAGTAAAAAACGGTAATTTTTTTAATTTTCTTTTTTCTTAGTTAAAGGCCAATGACTTTGTCTTGTTTTCTTATACAGTATTTATCCAATTTTGACGTACATATGAATCAAATGGAGGTCTTGTTAAAAATTAAGATTCTGATTTGGGACGCCTGTGTAGGGCCTGAGAGTCTGCATTTCTTACGTTTCCAGACAGTGTGGATGCCGTTGGTCCACAGATGACACTTGTACCCAAGCTCCCATCCCACTACTTAAAATATTGGTTGGCAAATACTAGGCACTCAGTAAACATTTGCCAATGAGTGAATGAGTGGATAAAATAAATGAATTTCGGACACATTCTTATTTTCAAATTACTTTTGATATTGTCTCCTAGTTGGGTTAATTACTGAATTTAATTAACACACACAAGATTAGTATTTATACTAGGCCAGCAAATACTAAATCTATAGCTTTTCAATATAAAAAAATACCTTTTTGCTATGAAAATAATAGAATTATACCATGTTAGAGTTGGAAGGGATCTTATGGATTATGGCATGATATTACTCAACAGATTAGGAAAGGAGAGCCAAAAAAGTTAAATTTAGAGGCCACTTGAGGTAGCTGAAAATAAAAGTTGGGAGTGAAGAGGAGTGGTTACACCAGACAGAATTGGAGGTCAGACCTTCCTCATCTTGTCTGCTGTGTGGCCTTGGGAAGTCACCTTACTTCACTAAGCCTCAGGATCCTCCCCTGAAAATAGACTAAGTTTTAATTGGAGTGTCTACTTTTCCTCTTGCAATTCTGGTCTTTGAAAGACTCTAACCTTGTTCCTCTCCAGTTCAGGGACACAGTGTGTATAAATGGTACACACAGTGTGTGTAAGTGGTAGACAGTGTGTACCAATCAGTACATTCTATTCTCCTGCCCACACTCATTGAGCATCCACTTTAAGCAATCTAATCAAAGTCAATTTCAGAATGCTGGGGAAAAAAGCTCTTTTTGTCTCCTTCAGGATGGTGTTTGGTGTAGAGATGTGAAGGCTGGAACTGTAGCAACAAATGTTTTTTCATTGGAGAATCCAATCATTGGAAGAGTCTGGCACTACAGAAGCAAGTGAGAAGATAAAACTTAGCCAGGTCTGAATCCATCCAGCTCTGAAGCAGGATCCATTGCAGGACTTCCACTTACATTAAGCCAATTGAATTATATTTTCTAACATACAGCTCTACAGTTCTTGTCTTAATTATTTTATCCTGGTATCTTTTTCCAAATCATCTTGGACTTAAGGAAACACAGGAAGAAAGTATCTTCTTTGTATTTAAAATTTTTCTTTCATATTTAAATTTCTAAGCCACCCACGTTCCCAAATACCTCTAAAAGAATCTAGTCACTTGAAGAGTTTCTCCTTGGGCCTTACATTCAACCTTCCGTTGTGTTTAGCTTTTCATTAAAATGTTTATCAATTGCTCAAGTGTAGGGGATACTATGTCAAATCCCACTTTAGTTTCGTTTTCTTTGATCTCTTTCGTAGGCAAGGCATCCCCTCTCTCACTGCTGGTATTTGCACACTATTATTAGCTTGTTCCTAGTCTGGCTCAAGACCCAATTTTCACCCCAAGCCAAGAGAAAAACTTCGCTGCGGCCAGGTGATTCAGATGATATTGCTAATAAAATAATGTCTGAAAACAGAGCTTAGCTTCTGAGGCATCATGGGCCAATCATTTCTCTCACTGGATTTGTCCAGTCAATATTAAGAGAAGAGTTATAAATATCCAGGCAAAAGAACAAACACTTAAGATGCAGAAAGAATGGAAAAACTGTGAGATAATGGCGTCAGTGTTTTGATATGGTGTGGATCAGGCTGGCCTCTGCTCAGGGAAGGCCACCACATGCCATAAGCTCCAAGGAGAGCACAGTTAGCATAGGTGCAGATGCTAGTGGATGAAACATGTCCTGGGAAGCAGAACGTGAAGGTCTGGAGGAGTTTCTCTGCTGTGGCACCACATACCAGCGGTTTAGCCGTGCCTGGTTTTCAGGGCTCATCCTGGTGTAGGACTGATCTTGACATGCCTGACATTTTTCTCTTTCTCTTCCTTCCATGTTTTCCCATCCAGGGTGTTTTCAGACAAAATCGAAGGATAACATTAAGCCAAAGCAACATTTTAGCTGGACTTGAGAACATAATATGGTACAGACTTTATAATAATAATACCAAGCATCTCTACTTGTTTTAAAATCAGATGCAGTATTTTTTTTTTCAGGTCTCTAGAAAAAGACTCCTCAAATTGTTATTGAATCTATCAATTCTTCTCTGTAAATTTTTCACTTCGTTTGTGGTGACATCTAGACTTCAGATGGCCCTAATGAGCCCCATCTCCTTTTTTGCACACTTGTGTAGTGCACTCGCACATTGTATGATCATAACTGTTGATGGCTGGCCTTTGGCTTCTCTAGAGTGGGAAACCATGAGAGCACAGATTTATAACCAGAAAAGCAAGCCCAGAGCCTCTGGAGGTGAGATGATGGAGAGAAAGAGTTGACTATGTTACAGAGACCAAGCAGAAAAAAATAGTTTCTAGACCCTTTTGAGATTTAGAACATGAAAGCAGAGTGCTAGAAAGGTGGGGGATAGACTCAAAATTAATAATAAATCACTAGGTCTTACACTTTAATTCAACAAAATGAATAAAATGTAAGAAGGAAGAAAGAACGTGTTTTGTGCTTGAGGTCAGTTGGTTTTCCTCGCTTTGTATGTGCATACAATCTACCCAGACAATGGGTGGTAAATATATGGTATAGCCCTTATATGGATTTAACTTCTTCAAACAGCTTTGTGGAAGGAAGCCATACATTTTTATCATTTCATGACACTTCCAGTAGGGCAGGAAAAAGTGATATATGCCACGTAGCGAGATTCCATGGCTCAAATTATATGTAGGGATTTATCAAAATGTGGAGAGATGGATATGTTACTCATAATAAAATGGTTTTCTCTTGTACTGTAGAAAGGATAGTTTTACCGAGTATTGATCCTAGTGCTTATTTTGCCTGCTAGGGAAGTGTGCTTTTTGGTATAGTCCTAAATCTATTTGAGGCTCAGCTTTTACATAAGTAAAATGAGACTTTTTAAGGAAATACTCTGAAAGTTCTTGACTAGTTCTAACATTCTGAGATTCTATCTCCATCATACTGTGGATCTTTCACTTATAAAGCTTCCATATACAATTACAAGAGAGAGCTTCCCTTCACTCTTGCCCATTAGACCCCTAGTCAATCAGGTTTAAGGCAAGGAAGATTCCATGGTGATCAAAAGAGGCAGAAAAGAGAATAATCTTTCCTTAAGTCAACAGTACAAGTTTGTGTCAAGAGTTCCTGTGTTACTAAGGACAGTCTGAAATTTTAAAGTGACTTGCACTTAAAAGCATACATTGCTATTTCATCCAAGTAAGTGAAATGGATCCAAGGATGAAAGTCCCATTTTTTAATACTGTCACAAATCCAAATTAAGGAGAGGTATCTGCAAAAGCCTTTGATTATAGATCATAAAATCTCCAGCTTATATCAGACACTGTAAAATTGCTCAAATGAAATGCCTATGCACTAAATATATCTTTTAAACACCTTGCAGTTCAGGTACGTTTATCTCTGAGATACAATAGTACTTCTGCAGGTCTCAGGTACAAGGTCAGAAATGCTGGTTCTGCTGGTTTGGAATGTAGCATTTAATGGCCCATTATTTGAGGACGTACAGCAGAGGCTTCGAGCAAATACACAGACTGTATTTCATGTGGAAACTTCAGAAGCCAATAGACCAGCCATATTTAGAAATAATGATAGACCAGACCCAGCATGCACACGTATGGTTCAAAAACCACAGGGACCCACCGGGATTCAGCTTTATAACAATAGCTTGCATCCGTGCAGTGTTTTGTAGTGTTTCAAAGGACTTTCACATACAGTATCTCATTTGATCTTCACAGCAACATTGTGAAGTAGGCAAGGCAGGAATTATTTTCCTCATTTTATAGAACAGAAAACTAGACTCAGAGAGGTTAAGTGACTTGGCCAAGGTCACCCAGATGGCATGCAGCAGAATCACAGGATTTGAATATATACCTGATGAGTTCAAGTTCAGTAATTGTTCCATTACAACAAGCAAACAGAAGCTGATAATGCCCATTCATCTACATTGTTGCCCATTTTGGGCTCTAAAAGTGTACACTATGGGGTGAGGCAAGAAAATGTTGTAGACATTTAAGAAAATTGTTTTTATCTTCTCTTGCCATTTCCAAATGCCTAGAGGTGGAACAGGTACATATCGACAATGACAGTGGCAAAACATCCCAGTTGGATGGCCAATGTGAGAGGTTTCCCCAAGAGCAGATTTGGATAAGCAAGTAGGAGAGAAAGCAGAACACCACTGGACACTGAAATATGAGAGTGACAGCCAGAGAAAAAGGGCACACGTTGATAGTAAATGGGAACCGAAATACTGAAAACATCCTTCTCTATGTTACCTTCTAATGAAGTGCATGCCTGCCATACCTTCCTCCAAACCTTTCCCTAGCCATTTGTCATGTAGCGGTACTTTTGTGTGCCTTCTTGCTATTTCTTGGCTGTCAAGAAGCCCAAAAATCTGTTTCTTTCTCCTTGGATAAATAAGTTAAATTTTACCTGTTCTCCCTCTACCTCTAAGTGGCCAGTGCTGTCTTTCCCTTCCTGAGTGTCCTCCTTTGCATTCTGCTAAACAAATGAGCCAATCCACTCTAAGTGCAACATGGAAGCA
This sequence comes from Propithecus coquereli, assembly GCF_000956105.1. NCBI lineage: Eukaryota > Metazoa > Chordata > Mammalia > Primates > Indriidae > Propithecus > Propithecus coquereli. Next base: position 3,669,846 of record NW_012155951.1, on the reverse strand, counting down.
TAGTCTTCCAGGTCCTGTGCCGGTATCCCAGCAAGAAATGCCAAATCTGAATCAACTGTGGATATGCATCATCTTTATTCTCACTCCTGTTGCATATATCCTTACTAGATCCCAAAAATGTTTCCCCTACTGAGCTCAGTCAGGATATCAGAGTCTTTCTTTATCCAGTGATTTAGATGGTTGACAATAATTAATCAGAAGAGGCAAGAGAAATGGGTCCCATTTCACCCTGTTCGCCCACAGATATCTTGAGTGCAGCAGGTTGGTAAGCTTCCTGTAACCCCTTTCCTACCCAAATCAAAGCACATAATTGACCTAGAAGGCAACAGCTGTTACAACTTTCCTCTACTTTTCTTAGCCTCATTTTGGTCCATCTCAGATTACTATATTTAAAAGCACTAAAAAGATAGCTCGCAACCCATGAATGAGTTACACTGAGCATTCCAAAATCTTGCATGTAAAAAAATTCAGCATGTATGACTCAAAAAATCCTTTTGTTTTTAATACTTCTTTCTGTCCTGTGATTCTAACTCATTTGATCAAAATCAAAATGCTAATCGGGGGGAGGAGCAAGAGGGCTAATTAACGGTGTCAATCAGTGACTTGAGCCTGAATATCTCCCATTTTTTTCTGGATTTTTCAGATTGAAAGAAAAATTCTTCCTTCAAAATTTTGTTTGTTGAAAAACTAAAGAGTGGTCATAGATGTGAATGCTTTGCAATTTCTTGCTGTCTCTGCATCATGAAAGACATGCAGACACTCCTTGCTGTGTCTTTGCACAATAAACATCTGGATTCAATTCTTTTTACGGAGGAAGCTCAGAGGCCCCAGAGAGTGAGGAAGTTTGGTTGAGATGATCAAAAAAGGACTCCAAATTTCACCTTGCAGCCAGGATAGCAATCCACAAATACATTCTCAGAGAGTACTGGAAATAGAATTAGCCTTCTTTATAGGGAGGAGAAGACCACAATTCTCCTGCCAGGACTGCTTGCATGACATTTCCAAAGTGACATTGCTGACGAGTGGCTTGGGCCTCCTGCTCTTCCCAGGTGCTTTGTATTAAGACAGGAGTAGACACACCCAGGGAGATGGGGGGAACAGAAATAACAGAAGGAAACACATCTAATAAAAAAGGGAATTAATTCAAATGGAAAAAAAACATTTAAGAACTCTGTGTTTTGTTTTCCATGGTGATGTTTAGGAAGCAGTGGGAAGAAAGAGAGGTGCTGGATTTATGAGGTTGTGCATTGAAAGCAAAGTTTCAGTGCGAGCTGTGAATAAGCAAGAGAGGGCAGTGTTGATGCATCTAAAGAAAGTCGAGGAGGCTTACATGCTGAGCTACGAGAGATTTTTTTTTGTTGTTCAAAATTTATGAATTCTTATTGTTGTTTGTCTCATCCCCCAATCTATACCCCCCCCCAACACACACATTTCTCTTAGAAGTTTTTCCTGACCCCCTTCAAATAAGAAATCCTTAAGTAACATTGAGCTGGAACCCTAGCACAGATTTAACTTTGATGACAGAGTCGAGAATGGAAAACAAACCAAACCTGGGAAGGGAAAGAAAAACATGATAAATTACTTGTAACTAAATGGAATCATTTCAATCAAAAGCATTTTTTTTAAATGAATGAACTTGCCTCTTTGCTTGATTCTAGCTTTAGCAAGAAGATCAAAGAGATTTATGACCTGTGTCTTTTAAAGCTTGATGCCAGAAACGAACATGTTCTCATTAATAGTCATTTTCTCGTCAAAAGAAGGCTTTTATGCAGACAATGTGCATTGCTTTCATAGATTTATTGTTGGAAAAATTTTTTATTAGAAGTTGGATGTCACATCTTAAGGGATGATGTGTTGTATGTGTGTTTGTGTGTGGGTTGGGGGGCATTTAATTGCCTTCATGTTTCAAATATTCCAAGCTTAAATGGCCCGTATATTTCAATTTTCAGAATTCTACTTATTTTGTTGAAGTGGAAGATTCACTGACATGGTGAGAGGTTTAACAGATAAAGGTAAATCTGTAGCCATTTGGATGTTTTAAGTCAGATGGTATGAAGGGATGAAATTTCCTCGGAAGTTCAAATTTTGCACATTTTAGTATGGCTAGCTTCACGCTGAGACTCCACAGGGTGATTCTTGTGGAGACTTAAACAATTATCTGCTGAATTTGAGCAACCAAAGTTCAAAAGCTGAATAATGAAAAGATAAAATAAATAAATACAAGTCTTTCTTCCTCTTTCAGGAACAGGATGTTTTGTTCCTCTTCATTGAGTGGTTTCTGTTTGCTTATTTGTTGAGTACATCGGCCCCAGTCTGTGTTGGGGTATATATTTAGACACACAAAGAAATCATCAAGTAGGAAGGACTAAGAAGTTCAATTAAGCAACCAGTTTGAAATTTTGTCACAAAATTAACCAAAGGACCAAATGTGTGGGGCTTTATATAACCACAGATAAAGTAATGACACATATTTGGGAAATATTCTCAGGGTGACTGTAAAATCAAGATAATGCTAAGGCATGTTGTCACCGTGGGCCTCAAGTCACTGCAGGCTGGCTGATGCCCCCATCCACAACAGGAGTAGCCTGTGCCCATGGCAACTTTTTAAACTTGTATTATTAGACAGAGTGCTCTTCCAAATTGACTGTTTTCTTTCCCAAACCATTCTCTTTTCTTGGCTTTTATGACATTACACATTCCTCATTTTCTTTTCACTTCTCAAGACACTTTTGCTTGGCCTTTTAATGTTTCTACTTCTTTCCTCTGCACCCAAATATTACAATCTTCCCAGTCTTAGTTCTGGCTGCTGCATTTGGCGGTTTCTTTCTATTGATAGAGGATCCCATCCATTGCCATGCTATCAGATGTATATGTCAATGACTCCCACATTTCAACCCAACCCTGGCCTCTCTTTTGAGCTCTTTATTTATATAGAAACTACTCACTGAATGTCAGCACTTGGAAGGCTCATCAACATTTCATAATTCAGATGACCCAAATGGCATTCTCAGTTTTCCTTTTTCCCAAAACTCACTCTCCCAGACCTTACCCAGAAAGGCTACCGCCAGTTGGCCATCTGCTCAGTTTCATTCCACTCTCTCATCACCCAACCCTACCCATCATTTCCTAATATGTGTGTGTGTGTGTGAGCACAGATGTGTGTTTTAAATAAACATGTTTCTCCCCATCTCCACTGTTCTAAGCCTATTGCAAGCCACACCATCCTCTCACCTAAACTATTGCAAGTTTCTGAACTAGTCTCCCTGTTCACATTCTTAGCCTCCCTAATCCAATCATCCTATGATAATCAGAGTAATCTTTTGAAATAGTTTCCTGCTTATTTTGCATCCCTCCTTAAAATTCTTTGGTATTTTCCCCTTCACTTTGAATAATATTTACCTACATACCATGGCTGACGTGGTCCTTGTCTACCTTTTCAAATCTGTCTCATGTCTCTCTGTCCTTTGCTCACTCTGCTACAGCAGCTCAGGCTTTCTTTTGACATACTACCTAAATTCTTTTCTAATTCAGGCTTTCTGCACATGCTATTCCCTTTGTTCTTCCCAGGAATGACTCCTTCTCAGCCATCCTGTATACGTGTAAATGTCTACTCTTCCCAGAGACTTCCCCTGGCCACCATACCTCACTAGTTCTCTCCCTGTTTTTTATCACTGTACCCTGTTTTGTTCTTTCGGCACAATATGGGAGAGCAGAGGTCATGTCTGTTTTATTCACCAAGTATTCACTCAGCGGCTAGCAGTGCTGTCACATATTAGCCCCTCAATAAATATTTATGGAAGAAAAAAATTAAAAAAAATAAAAAAGGAATGAATAAACCTTTCATAACTAATGAAATGGCTACTCTTAAAGGCAGGCTTGAAAAGGATAAATTTTCTCAATAAAGTACAAACGGCTCTCTCCCAACCATACACAAAGCCCTATAGAATCAAATTGCTTTTGTGGTACTTTGAAATATAAAGCGTTTCCCTTTTGTCGGCCAGGGACTATCTGCCTGTGATATGGAGAATGCACAGGTATCTTGAAGATACTGTCTCTTAGATCATGGCACTTTCTCTCTACTGAGCACGAAAGTTTCTTCTTGAAAACATTTAATATGTCAGTGCAAATATTATATTTAGTTAACGCTGAAATAAAGTTATTAATTCAAAACCACCTGTTAAATGTTACAGGAACAATCATTTAAAATAGAATCTATTTGTCTGGGCACATATTTTAACAGTCAGCAGTTGCTCCCTCAGGACCGGGCCTGCGCTTGCAATTTGCAGTATCTGCCTCTAAGTAGGGTGGTGTCTTGTCCATTTACATAGCCAAAACATTTTTAAATGCCCCACTAGTCTAATTGGATAGTTAGATATTATAAGAGATGGATTTAAAAAAATAAAAGAAAAAGAAAAAATACAATCTAGATCTGGCCCAAACACTGGAAACTTTAGAATATGTTAGAAAATTTCAAAAGGAAAACAAGGCAGGAAGACCTTAGGAAAAAAATGTTTATTATATGTTGTAATATGTATAATGCCACCCTGATGGTTATCAGTGTTTCCATTGTTCCTCAGATTTCACTGTAGTATTTTAGTCAACCTGTAAAACTTGGCCTTTCTATCTTGTTCTACTGGAGAAGATGAGCTTACATTAGGAGTGGTTTACTGTATAAAACTTACCTAGAAAAAGAAAGTCAGAGAGTACAGAATCAAAAAATTATGATATCGAAGTTCGTGATCAAGTCAATTCAAAGAAAAAAATATTATTTACCATTTCAACATTATACACACATTAAATAGCTAATAAAATTGAGTGAACCTTTTCACATTCAAAATAACATTTTTTTTTCAAATCAGAACAATATGGGAACAGTAAAGTAAAGAGATACAAGGGCAACATTTTTCAGTCTGAAGAAATTATCCCAAAACTAGAATTTGTAATTATCAAAGACATTGAAAGCCGAAGTGTTAAAAAATGTGATGAATTTAAAAGGTTTTACTGGAATGTGGGAAGGTTTTGTTCTCTAGAAGTAAGTGGGTAGCAATGTAAAGCATCTAAGATACCAGAGAGGGCAGAAGGCAAGCAACCAGTGCTCATATGGAGCGTTTCATATGCACAAATAAAAGTGAATTTAAGAGTAAATGTCTGTGGGACTGCAAACTAGTGCAACCTCTGTGGAAAGCAATATGGAGATACCTTAAAGAGATACAAGTAGTTCTACCATTTGATCCAGCAATCTCATTACTGAGCATCTACCCAAAAGAACAAAAGACATTCTATAAAAAAGACATCTGCACTCAAATGTTTATAGTGGAACAATTCACAATTGCAAAGATGTGGAAACAACCCAAGTGCCCATCAATACATGAGTGGATTAATAAAATGTGGTATATGTATACCATGGAGTACTAGTCAGCTATAAGAAACAATGGTGATATAGCACCTCTTGTATTTTCCTGGATAGAGCTGGAACCCATTCTACTAAGTGAAGTATCCCAAGAATGGAAAAATAAGCACCACATGTACTCTCCATCAAATTGGTTTCACTGATCAATACCTAAGTGCACATATAGGAATAACATCTATCCGGTGTTGGGCAGATGGGAGGGGGAAGGAGGCATGGGTATATACAAACATAATGAGTGCGATGTGCACCATCTGGGGGATGGACATGCTTGAAGCTCTGACTGGGGTGGGGGGCGAAGGGCAATGTAACCTAAACATTTGTACCCCCATAAAATGCAGAAATAAAAAAAAAAAGAGTAAATGTCTGCCTGTCTTCTTCCACATTAAATGAACAATAGATAACTTTGTTCCGGAGCCAGTTGTCCTTGATTGGAATCTCAGAGCTTTCCAGAGCATTCCCCACCACGCCTTTACACACCTACTTCATAAAGACAGCTGTACCTCTCCTCCACCGGCATGCCGTTTCTTCTATCTGAACATCTCTCTCCTCCTCCTGCTGTTTAACCATAACAAACCCATCCTCTGTGGCTCAGAGCATAGCTCATACCTGTTATCAAAACTTTTCTGACCGTTTCATTTAGAAATAAAATTTCTGTTTTGAATTCCCATGAGATAATTATATGTACAGTGCAATTAACATTTAATCACATCCTGACTTTGGACATGTCTTCTACCACTGTCTCAAACTTTTATTTGTGTTTTAAACTATTATATTCATTTATTCATTTCACAGATTTATGTTTACATATTAAAATTGGATTGTAAGTCTTGATGCAAGGTCCATGACTCATATTCATTTTCTAATTTTCATAAAATTCCTTTTTTGAGCCTTCTTGACCCGGTCAATTTTCTGCACACAAATCCTACTACAGGGAGGATTTTACTTCAAATTTTCCAAACTCTTTTGCATCAAGTGAAGACACATCAGATTTTTTTTTCTTAAATTTCAGATTTGGGTTTTTAAATTTAATTTTTAATATCCTTCCACCTCCCCTCAAATTCTAGCATTGCAGTTTTTACCCCTGGAAAAACCAATTGTAATCTTATAAAGAAGGGAAATGACTCTGGAGTTGAGAATGTACTAGGTGTCCTAGGCCTGCCTCGGAAATCATTTACCAGTTCTCAACTTTCTTTTTTCCCCTGTTTGTTTATTTATTTCCCATATTGTTTATTCTTCCTATTGTTTATTTTTTACGCTTCCTGGTTATCTTGATTTACTTGTGTCACAAAGTATGGAATCTAATTGGCGGAAGCAGATTTTAGTTTTGTTCTTATTATACACTATGTGTTCCACATACAGGAGTGAATTTAATACTCACAACTCCTTAGTGAGATGCATTTTATTGTCCCACTTAATAAGATGAGAAACTTGGGACTTAGGGTTTTACCTAGGATGTCAAAACGGAAACTGCAGGATTGGTGTTTTGTTTTTTTGTTTTGTTTTGTTTTAAGAGAATATGAAATTTGTTACATATCGAATGCAAAACTAAAGCCACCTAAATAGGGACCCAGAGAGCTTCTTTTATCCTGTCCCAGATATCCCCAGACCTTCCCACCCCACCCCAGTGAAAACATTATTTCCCTAGTCCTGCAGTTTTAGAAATGGATGCTTTAAAAAGAACAAAAGGTGTCAGCGGGTGAGGCTATACAATAGATAATGTAAGAAGAAGCCCGTGGGGTGAGTCCAGGCTATCTAATCATGAAACTAGGTGCCCTTGCCATGTTTTCTATCACTTTTGGTTTCACACCCCCTACCACTGTTAGGTTCTTCCGGTTAGAATTTGTGTGGGTGGTCAAATTTGACAGGTGATGATCATCTGGGTTACAGAAAGGAAGCACATGAAAGCGTTTGCTATAATGACAAAAAATTACAGAGCAGCAATATCCAGTGTGATGCAGCACAAAATCCTCTTCCTGAGAGCTGAAACTGTGTGTCAAGCCAAAGAACAGTGTTGGTCTGCATGGAGCGGCCACTGGCTACCTTTAGTGATAACGTTGCTAGGATATGAAACTCCAAACGCACCGTTAGTGTGAAAGTGGGATTTCATATTTGAAAAAAAAAAAAAAAAGATAAAGAGAGAAAAAGGAAGAAAGAAAGAAAAGAAAAGTCCAGTAAACAGTCAGTCCCTGGTGCTTTTTCCTGGGCATTAGAGGCACAGGGATGACATCACCAGCAGCCTATCAGAGCTCTCCAGCTTTGTTCAGGTTCCGAAGCCATGTCATCATCGCCGATGTAGCCCAGAAATGAAAATAGCACCATCTCTAAATATACAACAATGAGAGTCAAGCACTGCTTTAAAAGGATGAGAGAACCAAGAAAAACTTCTTAAATCATAAAGTCTTCCTTTCATAAAGAAACCAAAATTTGACTCCTGGAGCCACTAACCTTGGTATTTATTTTAGTCTGTGACTTTGCAAACTGGCATTCAAAGCTAATTAATACACAAGCAAGACCACCACTCAGTCGTTCCAGTTTCCCCTGCATCTGGAACAGAGGCAGGTGAACTCTTCCCTAAAAGGCAGCAGTGGGATCATGGCTGCAGTGTCAAGAGAACAGTCAGTCTGGTTTGGATATAGGGATATAGGGTTTCCCAGCGAGGTGGGCAAGTGGCTGTCATTGTCAATACGTTTCACTTAGCTAAAAGCACAGTTTACAGTTGTTGAAGTTTGATTGATCTGTTGATAAACACTAATATTTTCCAGTTGACAATTTCTCCATGTTAATTTCTTTAAAGCTGGCAGACCTGCCTGGCAGGGACCTATAAATAGTATCAGTGTCATCATCCTTTTTAAGTTATTAATGAGCCATCGTGTTTCAAGGGGCTGGGATTTGGGGACAGGTTGTGCTTGACTGCAGTTTCTGACATTGATACGTTAGCATTTGGAACTTGGTTGAGATGAGAACATGTTTTTTAAAAAATTACAACACCGACCAAATGCATCTATAATAGAAGAGAGTCGTTCATAATTAGTGACTAATTAAACTTTGGAGGGAGGAATAAAATGTCAAGCCCCTCTGTGAAGCACGTCCTTGATGCCGAGGCATTAGTACTGTCCCCACCTCAACTGCAGCTGCCCTCTGCTTTCTTTGCTACCTCTCTCTACACATACCCTATTATCACTGAGATAAATGAATGCCTGACTCTGGAAATCAGTTCCGGCCCAGACTGTTCTGTCTGCCAACTGGTGACAGGGGACCAGAGCAGACTTCTCCAATTAGCAGATCCCCCATCAGGAAGCTGGACGCACTGTGTGTGTGTTTACGGACATCACATTGCGGCAGCTCAGCCACTGACTGAGGCCTCCTGCACTGATAAATATGAGCCTAAAATCAGGACAGACAAATGGATAAGGTAGCACAATGCCTTTTGAAGATATTCTCTCAATCCAACTCTCTTCACCCCTTGGAGGTGGTTCAAATAAGCACCAAAGGTGTCACACAATAATGATGGTAGAGATGATTTATGTAGTGGCATCACGACCATTGGGTAGGTGCATTGCTCCCTAACGGGCATCAATACAAACAGAGCACTTGACCAAGCTGGGTTTATTATAACAACTCAGGTATTTCTCTAATCCTGAGAGCTGGCATTGTACAGCGATGACCCTAAGACCCGTGGCTGGGCCAGGATTTTCTATTTAGATGCTTATCACCATACCTTCCTTCTAATCATCCTATTTTTCTTTACTTTTAATAACTAATTAATAATTCCATTTATCTATTTCCTTAAAAAGTTGCTTTTGGATTCCTGATGCATGACTATGTACATCACTAGTCTGATATCAAAAGTTCCTATATATATTTTCAGCACACAATAGTTTAATAAATATGTTTCTATCTAATGTATCACATTTGGAAGATACTTCTCAGGTACTCTAATTTTAGAAAATGCAAGGAGCTGATGATCTGATATTTTGACCCCAGTATATGAGGCCTGACAGCTTAGGAATGTGAAAATACAGAAAAAAGCATAAACATTTACTGTCCTGTAAGGATAGTTAGTTCAGCTGAACCAAAATGAAAGCAGACTTTCAGTTTCTCTGCTGAGTGTACCTATTTCCTGTTCCTTAGTAAGAGGTCTCAGCAAAAATGACTTAGCATAAAAGGCAAAGCTGATAACCCATTTTTCTTTCTATAATTAGCTAATTGTCTATCATTCAAAGAACATTATGGAAAATGTGAGTTGGTACCATTCTACAAATCGACAACTTCCACTACATAATTATTAGTCATACACTGGCAACAAAGAAAGAAATGTCTGAGTTCAATAATCTTAGTTACATTTAGAAGCATTATAACATACCTTTGAAAATAAAGGTCACTAATCTATTCACAGTTATAATAAGAAATGGTTTCATGATACTGAGATCATTTCCTTATAAAGGGAAATAATTTGAGGTATTTAAGGAATGAGTTCAAATTAACGAAAATTAGTAGATTTGAGCATCATACAACAGAAGACTCCATCAAAGTTGAGTTATGATGATGAAATCGTAGCAGTTTGGAGGAGGAGGGGAAGTAGAGGGTGAGCGATTGTGTTCATTTCCTTGGGTGGATTCTGAAGTGGTTGTTCAGGCAACTCAACAGTAAGAATTACCAGAAGATCTGACTGGTGACATTGTTACAGGGACAACTACATGTCCTCACTAGGACACTATTGACGAGGACATATACTCCAGTGAGCTTGTTTAAAGTAAAAATAGACTCTCAGATAGCCACTATCCATTCCTTACGCCTCACTACCAGGCAATTGTCCAATGCAATCACTGGCAGCCAGGAGGCAATGGGGGTGGCTGAAGAAACTGTGGAAAAACAAAAAGAAATCAAGTGGTTATATTTACTCAGCCCAAAAGACTGTCAAATAACATGGTCCCATATATGAATTCCATCAAATCTTACAAAAGTTGGGAAAAAGTAATAGCATGTTACCATAATCAGAATAACAAATAATGTGAATGTTAGGTGAATCATGTGACTGGAAATACAGAGACCTGGTGACTTGCAGAAGTCATATTTTCTAGACTTTCTTGTGATCATCTTCAAAACGAGAGATATTGTACTTGATGATCTCTATATGGCTGATGGCTTTGATATTGTATTATTTTGTGTTTTACTAAGTTTTATATATATATATCTCTGTGTATACCTGTATATAGAGTTTTGTATACAACCATCTAAATTTCACCATATATATACATATACACTAGTATATAACATATATGTGTGTGTGTGTGTATATATATATATATATGTGTGTATGGGTGTGTGTGTATGCATCTGTATAAAGAAATGCATGACTTGGCCGGGCGCGGTGGCTCACGCCTATAATCCTAGCACTCTGGGAGGCCGAGGTGGGCGGATTGTTTGAGCTCAGGAGTTCGAAACCAGCCTGAGCAAGAGCGAGACCCCGTCTCTACTAAAAATGGAAAGAAATTAATCGGACAACTAAAAATACATAGAAAAAATTAACCGGGCATGGTGGCGCATGCCTGTAGTCCCAGCTACTCGGGAGGCTGAGGCAGAAGGATTGCTTGAGCCCAGGAGTTTGAGGTTGCTGTGAGCTAGGCTGACGCCACGGCACTCTAGCCCGGGCAACACAGTGAGACTCTGTCTCAAAAAAAAAAAAAAAGAAATGCATGACCAATCTGGTAGAATATCCTCGCTCTGAAATCAAAATGTAGCCAACCAGTTAGTTATAGCAGTCATCTTTCTCTTTATAACTATAATTTTAATGTCTTATGACAATCTCCAAAGGTGGTCCACATTTTTACATTTCAGAACACATCTCTCCACCCCCAAAATCTTACAGAACATGATTAAAATACCTTTTTTTGGATGTAGACTGATTTAAAACAATTGAAACACGAGAAAAACCTGTTTTAGGAGTTTTATTCTATCGCCACAGATTCTGTGGCTCAAGGTATCAATAATATTATAGGTGAAACAGGACTTAGTCAGATTTTTTGGGGGGGGAGGGGTGCTTTCACTAATAATCTCCCTTGTTTTTGATCTAAGAAAGATTCTTCTTATTCTCAACAGGACAACAGTGAGTGTTACAGGAAGGCATCAATGTTTCCTTTCATTTAAGCATTTGCCAGCAACTGTCAGTCAGCAATAATCATACTCCTGCTACTGGAGAAAGAAATCTCTAAATTTTTTCCTCTAATAGTTTAATTTTAGGGTAAAAAGAGGCAAGTTAAAAAGAAAGAAATGTCACTAGGGACTTAAATTTTGTTTTGTTAAACACTCTGTCTGACTATAGGCTCTGGTCATCACTCCTTCAGACTGTTATCTACTCCAGGTTTTTGGACAGATGACTCGTACATGCCTGAGATAACAAACATGTATGTATGCGTTGCCGGGTGCCCAGACTGCATGCTGTCCCAGTGTCCTCTTTTCTCTGTGTGCAGTAGCCATCTCCTGGCTACATTCCAAAGTGAGTAGGATGTCGGCCTCCAACATAGGCGTCCTTGTTCATGAGAGCAGGAATGTTCTTCTGTTTCCTCCTTGCAGTGGTGTACACTTCACAGATCCATCGTCATCTGATAAAATCACTGCACGGTCATCTCAATCTCCCCTTGCCTGAAACACCCTTCGTGAATGAACCTTTCACTTCAAACGTTACCTGTTCTGTGCTACTGACTATTTTAAAATTGAAAATGATAAATAGTGGCTATTGATGCACAGATATAACCAATTGATGTGCAGATTCTGCACTATCAGAATGATGTAGTTATAGTCATCTAACTGCTCTGATTGAAGCAGAAACAGGACCTAGCAGAGTGCTTAGAATAGTTGCTCAATAAATGTTACATGATATACATATACATACGAGGACTGTGCGGAAAGTATTCAGCCATTGCTAATATAACAAGACCGGTTATATAGCTGGATACTTTCCATACAACCTTTGTATATATGTTAAAACTGTTTAAAACATAGGTCAATACCTTCCAATGAAGAACTGAAATAGAGATGAAAAGAGAGTTTCAGTGAAACACTTTGTTTTTCAGAAATTCAGTGTCTTAGTCTGTTTTGGCTGCGATAACAAAATACCTGAGACTAGGTCATTTCTTAAGAACAGAAATTTATTTCTTGCAGTTCTGGAAGCTAAGTCCAACATCAAGGCACTAACAGATTCCATGTCTGGTGAGGGCTCTTTCCTTCATAGATGGTGCAATTTTGCCATGACCTCGCATGGCAGAAGGGAAGAACAATCTCCTTCAGGCCTCTTTTCTAAAGGCCTGAATCCCATTCAGGAGGGCAAAGCCCTCATGATCTTGTCACCTCCTAAAGGCTTCGCTTCTTAATACCATCACCTTGGGGATTAGGTTTCAACATATAAAGTTTAGGGGGGCACAAATATTTGAACATATTAACAGCATTCAGCAAATCTTTCTTAACCCAAGTTTTATAGTATTTTGTTTTTAATTCTAATATGAATTAATCTGTTTTATCATCATCATAAATAGATATTTGTTAAGTATCTACCAGATAAATGTTTTTGGAAGTTACCAACGTAGACAAAACATACATTGTTTTCAAGTCTCAGTGATATTCTGTTGTGCAGCAAAGAGAATGTCTCCAGAAATGTTACCTTAATCTAGGAAAAAGGTTCATGGTGAGTTCACTTATAGAATGATTGGCTAATTCATATGGCTTGTTTTAGCTATCAAGTTCTCCACACAGACTTTAGGTATTCTAATTAATATTATGCCAGGATTTCAGTATAATGAGGTTGGTATTAAAATCTTATAAGGAGAGCCCTGCAAAGGAAGGTCACTATCATTTGTTCTTATTATGCGTATAGAAGGACACAAAGAAAGAAATCTCCTGATTTCTTACCTAGTAATTTTTCTGTGAGTGTGGCACATTGGCTCATACGGATGCCGTTTGTAAAACTAAACAAGTTTCAACAGTGTCAACATTGTGTATTATGGGAAGTGGTCGGCTAGTAGACACTGTGGTGTGTTATTGCCTCTTCCATCCTGTGAGTGGCATGTATTTAGAGAGACACTGCCAATGCCTCAGGATAAACACAGCCTTAAAACCTTCCACTCCAAAATATAAACTGCATGTTCCCTCAAGCTAAAGCCTTCCTGGAATACTCTATGCTTTATTGATTTCCCTCTTCCCTGAGCTCCCAAAGCTCTTAGAGTCTGTATCACCCCATTAAGAATGCTTTCTCATACCATCTTGTACTATTAACTAATTGTTTCATGTGTATTGGCCTTGTTCAATTTGATTGTTATTGCATCTTAGAAACTCTTCTTCCTCTTTTTGCCATCCACCACCAAGATAATCCTAGGAATGTATTGACACAAATAATCCACTGAATTACTGATTAATTGATCAACATAACTGAATTAACAAATTATGTCTGAAACTTGGGTTATGCTTCGGGTTTTAGCTGGGATTTTGATAGGAGGATGATATAATGAAGAGTCAAGGATCAGGATTTAAAAATAATACCTCAGATGTCAGTTAGCTGCCAGAGTCTATTCCCAAAGAATACTACATTGTTTAAGAAAATAAACTGAAGCCCCATAAACTAAGAATTTCAACCCAAGTTACCAGGTTCAGTGTTTGCTTCCTTGAAAACAAAACAAACAAAACAAAAAACTTGGAAATATTCAACTCTTGAAAGTCAAGTAAGATAGCATCTCTTTGTAAGCAGATACATGAATAAGTGTTTGTGGATCTGCATTAGAAGATAGCAGTAAAGTATACATGAAATGTTAATGCATAGGAATCCATGAATGAGAGAAATCCAATCAGACGAGGGTCTCAAAGAAAGAAATTTAAATAAAGGGGGTACCTTACAGAAGTATGGCAAGAGTTAAGGGGTCCAGCAAGGCATGTTGAAGCATCCAGAAACTAACAACTGCTGGAAGCTGATAACATCTCTACACATAAAGAAGCAGTGGGAAGAAATAATGTTACTGGAATCCAACAAGAGCTAGAACCATGGAGAATGGGCTACCTACAAAGAACTTTAGTCATAAATGGAGACGTCCAGAGATGTGGCTCTGAAGCAGGAAGGAACAGGGATGGGACCTGTCCCTCCTCCTGCCTTTTGATTTCCTATTTGTATCTCTCATTTACTTAACTGGAAAACAGCTAGTAAAACAGTTGGATATTTTAGCCCATAGGGCCAACCTCTCAGGCCACAGAGCAAGGTGGATAATAGATAAAGAGCCAGGAAAATGAATAAGAACCAGCACAGTGTACTCCTTCAGCATTCATTCTTGCCCTTGGCACAAATGATAAAACTCTCATTTCCAATACAGGGGAGAAAGAAAATCAAGTCCCAAGAGCCACTGTGTATCATCTCAGTGTTTTGTCTATTTGGGGCTATTCCCAAATGGTTACTATTAATAATTAGTAATATTAGTTACGATCAGCATGTTTCATATAAGGTAGTAGGGGCAAAAAAGGTGGGGATAACAAAATGATCAATTAACATAAGCTAGCATTAATATTTCTGTCTGCTTCTTTAACTGGTCGTAAGGCCAAAGCTGGTAATCGTACCTTCCTTTTCTCACTATACATTCCATTTTACCCTTAGTCTGGGCCTCACCAGGTCAGAATTCTTTACCTCATAGGATGACTCAAACCTTCATACCATAGGACCTGAGTCTTTAATGGTCTTCTCTATATTGCCTTGCCAAAGGTGCTCATAAAGTGGATTAGGATATTACTAAGAATACCTGCAATGGATCCCCTGGGTTCAAGACTCACTCCCACTTACCCTTATTGGGTAGCAGCAATCTATTTCCTTCTGGGTATTAGTTGAATGGATAAGGAACTCAAAATAGCCAGAGGCAAGATTTAGTTTCCAATGTAATGAAACTACAGCCATAGTCTCCAGTGTTTCTCCATCAATATGGATAGGCTGGGTGATGCTGTGGGAACAAATGACCCTGAAATCTTAATCACTTACCAGGTTGATTTCTCTTTTCCACTATCTATCTATTATTGGTGGGCTGCCTCTCTGTCCCACATATTTTTTATTCCAAGACCTAGGCTGATAAAGCAGCCTTCATCTAATTGGTCATGAGGCAGAAGAAAAAGAGAACATGTTGAACCATTCGCTGACTTTTTAGAGATACTAATCACATTTCATTGGCCAAAGTAAGTCACATGACCAAGCCTGCTTTATAATCCTAACCCAGGGTAGGACAGATAATATTTTTGAACAATAATATGATCCACCAAGTTTACTGAGTCCAAAATTGCTATAATTAGAAGCAAATTCTTGAATCTGAGTCATCTGGCTACAGGGGCAACTATTTGATGTATTGGCTATTTGTTTAAGACCAGTTTCACAGCCTGCAGAACACCATTTCAACCTTCCAGGGTGCAGGTTTCCCAGATAGATTCTCTGAGCTTCCTGAATAGGTTGGAGGCTAAGGGGGAGTTGCTTGTATACTCTCTTCCTGCAATGCCATTTCCCTATCTAACCTTACAGATTCATTTCCTGCACTTCTTTTCTTTGTTCTGTGACTCAGGTGACTGACTTCTATGGCTTTCCTTGTCTTGCTCTCTTCCAGTTGGATTTGGCCAGTGGAAAGCACTATTAGAAATTAGAGATGAAGAGCAGAGAGAGAGTTGGGGCTATTTCTTCCAAGCTGCTTTTCTCTCTTTGACATCTGGCAGTGGCTGAATTTTCCCCAAACAGATGGGAAACCCTTTGTGCACAGTGTCTGTGCCATGTATGTCTTCTACACCTTCTTATGGACACTGATGGCAGAGTCTCTAATCAGTCCAAATTAGTGAAATATATAGATGACTGCTGAAAACTTGCTTGTAGAAACTTGTTTGCCTAAGGAAGATGGAAAAGAGTTTCTCATTTTTAGTGAAGTGCTATGTTTTCATATTCATAACCTACCATAGCACAGTATTATTCTTATATCTTAAGCTGTCTGTTGGTATATCTGGACTTTTGTTTCTTGAACATTGTTATTTGTATATGATGGAATTCCCAGGGATACAACCTTGTTTTGCTTTGGCCTTTGAAAAGTCACATACCTGCTCACACCACCAAATAAACAAATCCCACTCTGTCATGCACTGATCATGGCATAATTCAATGAGTCTTACTGTATTACTCAGTTTATAAAATGATTGATGGCATATTATTCAGGACATCTTGTTCTTAGGTATATTCATTGTATTTCCTCACTTCAGTGTATCTAACCTTCACTTTTGTTTTTCTATTATATTTCTATCATAGAATATCATATCATTGACTTCTTGCAAAATATTTCTCAGGAGGTATATTTGTTCTAGAGTCTCCTTAGAAAGCACCTCAGGGTTTATCGCCTCAGGATTGCTATAGAAAACCTATGCATCTTTTTAGAGTTTAGAAAGATCTAAACTTTTGCCCTTACTACTTACCACAAGAGTTAAGTAAATTTTCAGACAACACAAAGAGTCTTTAAGGGACTAGAGAACAGAATAATTGCTTGGGAAGAGGGTGTGTTGGAGCTGGTGTTTGGGGGACAGAAAGCAAAGGAATAAACAAAGAGTGGGAGAAACTAAGGATCTGCTGCTCACCACGCTATTTTGGTGAGCGTGGTTCTAATGAGAACATCTGATATCTAGATAATACTATTTTTCTGTGGAGAGCAGCCCTCAAAATTTCCATAGACACTCATGTGAAATCATCATATGAAAGAAGGAGGATTTGATGTAGCATCTCTAACAGCTTCTTCTGTGATCTGTAGCTTACCACTGCCTCTAAACATGTTTATTTTTTTTTTCCACCTTCAATGTTTCCTGCTCTTGCTTGCCAGAATGCTTCTTCTGCCTCTCTGCCTTTAACGATCTTCCCCATTTTTCAAGAACTTTTCATGTACTCTCCTCTCCAATGAGCCTTTCCCATTCATCCCTGTCCTGATTAATCTTTCTGCTAAACTATATGACTTACTGCTCATAGGGCTCCCTGGCTAATTAATCCTATACTACTATATTGCTCAAACTGTTTTCTCCCATTATTATTTACCTTTTCAGGTATACATATTATCATTCTACCTAAGAGGGGTGTTGAAAAAGTAATTTTACAAGGCCAATTCAATTTAATGCCCTGGAGACTACATAATGCTCGTATTGGTGACACATGAGTTGGTTGAGCAGGTGTGGCAGCCCCACCTGTAAACAGAATTGCCTGTAGTTCTTCATGAGTTGGAGTATCCTTAATGAAGATGGCCTTGTAGTTTGATTTTTAAATGTGAAATTGCTTCTGATGGAATAATTCCCCACCTGTTTACTCAGACTGATGGAGAGAAAGGATGTTTTTATCTAACAAAGAGTATCAAAATTATGGGTGGAGGTTTTGTGATGTTATATAAAGAGGAACATCCAGATGGGGCCCAGCATTTTGGGAAAAGCTGGAGTTAAGAAGGGGGTGGCAGCTAGGTAATTGGGAAATGCTTAACAGGGCTCTCCAGGGCTTCCTAGACTTACCCTGCTCTTGACAAGGAGTTTGTTTGCCAGCCTTTCAATGCAGAACTATTCAGGGAGTAAAACAAGTTATAGAGTGGGAAAAACCTACAGTTTGTGATCCAAAGATATCATTCAATTAGCATCCTAAATTCTAAAGGCTAGAACACGTGGGCATTGATGTGAAGGGTAAAACAGAATGAGAAAATAACCCTGAGGTGCAGAGACGTGTGAAGCAGTTTGGGAAAAATCCCAGGAATATGATTTCCGATTGGCAGATAAGCCACAATGGAGGAATTATTATAGACAAAACACACAAACTAAATGAAGGTCCTTGAATTGTTTAATTATCATCAAAATGTTTATCCCCATAGGACACATATAAATCTATTAATTATTTAGAAAAAGCACAATAATGTGCTCTAATATTTATAGTGATTATTTGCCCTATAATAAGGTCTGTTCCTTAAGCACATATTAAACATTTGCTTTGTTTCAGTCCTTAATGATTTCTGAAAGCCTCCATCCTCACATCAGGGCCACACACTGGGCACCGCATGAAAGGAGAACTCAGGCGCTCTCGCTCTTCACAGCCTTAGTTCTGAACCATTGATCTTGACCCATTTTTTTGTGCTGCATTCCAGCTTGCTTTTGATCATGTCAGCCTCAGCCCTCATTGCTCATTCTCTTCTTTCTAGCATCACCTTTCCTCACCCTATATTCTTGATGTATCGCACTATCTTCCCAAGTTCTCCCCCCACTGATACTAACTCCACTGCTGCAGGTAAACGTTCCTCCTGTTATGACCAGGTTCCCGGAAGCCCTGGCTCAGTGCTGTGCCCTGCAGTATCCTATAACTTCTCCTGCTCCCCCTCCAGCTACACCCCTTCTCAGCTTATCTCAGCTTCGCCATGGGCACCAGGAACATTGCTATATAGGATACAGCTCTGCATTTCCCTGTTGTGAGGACAGTGTCGTATTCTTACCTGTAACCACCATAGTACATATCAAAGTTGGATGCAGCCTGAGACATGTTTTATACCACATTCACAGACTAGACAAACCTCAAGAAGACAGGGGCAAATGGAGTTATAGAAATGGAAGGTGGGTAAAAATTCAAACTTCTGATTTCCCACTTTCACATCAGCATAGGCTTGCTGTTAATTCTTAGCAAAATGGCTTTTAGATGTGTGAATGAACTGGTCGTGGCACACTGTGAAAAAGAGGAGAAGCTGCAGCAGGTTACCCTATGTTCAACAGGTTCTCAGGCAGGCTCAGACAGTGCCTAACTCTTCTTATCTTGAGTGATGGAGCCACACTCAAGCATCACAGTCTTTGCTCAGCTCAGCTCTTCCCTCACTTAGCCACCTGCTAACTGAGCCAATACAGAAGAGATCCTCTTGGCTTCCCAGCACCAGATTTCTTTTCTAAAGATAATTTTGTTCAGTAGCCGGGTTGAATGAGGAGATTTCAATTACTCTACTATTTAATTTTTTTCACCTGATATGTTATAACTGTTTGCAGCTCTTATAGCATTCTTCATAGTCAACTTCTTCATTGTTTCATATTCAGCCAGGAAGAGGATGAGGGAAAATCAACAAAATTCTTTGCATCACGGAGGCGTGGGCAGGGTAAAATTAAAGACCCAGGCAGATTGAGACATGAATACTTTGCTGTCAAGAGCAGCATTGAAGTTTGTCACTTGTGCAGATTTGGAGGATACTCAGGTAAGTAGTGTGAGCTTAGTCCACAAACTCAGCAATATGGAAATATTGCATTTTTCATCCTAGGGTTCAATATAATAAGAATCTCAAGCCACCATTTTGTCATGCGGGTGAGACATTTAACCTCAGTCATTCTGGGGGCCTTCTGCCCTAGGAAGCCTACGTGTTGCACATTATAAAGTTTATTTCTGGTCTTTGGACATCTGTCTACTCAAGTTCTTACCTAGTCCCAATGCCACAATGAACTATGAAAGAACATCAAGAAATAAATAACTTAGAGTTGAACAAGGACATGCCTCAAAATATAAAGCATGTCATTTTGGGAATATGTCCAAATATATCATAGCCTGCTATATATGAACTTTTGTGTTCCTACCTACTTCCAAAAAGTGTAAAGGCTTTAGGAAGAGACTTGTGGTCAAAAATTGAACTATTGACAGTTTCTAAATTCTATGATTTTGTTGTCTTTGTTGGTTTAACAGGATAAAATAATCATTAATCAAGAAGCTCCAACCATTCAGAATTTGCTCATAAATCAAATTAATATATGTGTTTACATATAGTTTGGGAATTTGCTGATATTGAATTTAGGACATTCATACCCTTGGAAGTAACTTTGACTCTTTGGGGAAGAGCTCACTTGGCTATTTATTTATGTAATTTATTTTCTTCAAGTGGAGAGAGAACTTTTTGAAGAGAAGACTAACCATTTCTAAAGATTTTGGAATTCCTTCAGCATCCCAGAGCTGAGCCATAGTAAGGGTTCAATAAATACTTGAGAAATAAATTGGGGTCAAAAACATTATATTTAAGATATGTGTATTAGTGAATTTGATTATTTTGTCTTAACTCATGTTTAACTTACATATGTACCCTAATTCAAACAAAGCCAAATGAGGACACATTTGTAAACTCAAAAGTGTTATCTCACCATAGAAATTTTGCTTTCTTTACCTTCTTTCTAAGCACAAACTTGCCCATATTTTGAATGACTCCATATCTCCTAATGTGAAAAAATGCCTTTCAGAGACTTAGGGGGGAAATGATTGAAAATATCTCAAACCACAATATCAAGGTACCCAGATTAGTCAAGGAGCCTCTGCCAGGCATCAACTGGGGACTGGTAAACAGAACCAGGGGAAGCAGATAGGAACAGTGTTTGATTTGAAGTTTAGCTGACTTATAGTCTTCATAGATGAATGAAAGGATTCATCCTCTTGGAGGTAGCCCTTTTCTTTAAAATTTATCAATCTCACCCATGGATTTTGATGAGAGTGTCTCTGAATCATCACACCATAGGGCAACTGGAGAATTTAGAGTGCCCAGACCTGGAAATCTGGGGAGTCATTGTCAACTTATTAATCCCGTAAGGGAATCGTGCATATATTGACCATGGGACTCAGGACAGTATGTTCTACTGAAATGTTCTTCTATGTCCTCGCTAGTAGCACAGTGTGAAGGTCCATCAGGTCTTGCATGAGAACTAAACTTTTCACACCAGGAAGCAGGTGAGGTCTTGAGAACTAGAGATAAAATTGGGGCTAGGCATGAATAAGGGCTAGGAAACCTCATCTAAGTTTAACAGGATGCATTTTGCAAACTTTACTTTGTCTCTACTTCCATGCTTTATAATCTAAGGCTGTGTCCCACATTCACTGATCCTCAAAGGAACAGATCTAGTGTTTAAAAGCCTAAAGGAAGAGCCTTCCTGAGAACTAGGATTTGCCACTCTAAGACAAGAGACAGACCTATATTAGCAAAACACATCCACTTCCTCCCCCATTCTAGACCCTCAGAAAATCTGTGTTATCCTAGAGAGAAGCCAAGAAAAGGAAAAATATCAGTGGTGTGAGGAACAAAAAAACTGTGGCTACATTAGCCCAGAAGATGGATAGGAGCAGAATGAGAGCTATAGTTTAGGGGAAGAAAATCAAAAATTTGGTTTTCTTTTCCTAAAATAGGAAGATAAGACAATTACTGTGGACCTGGTTGGCAGGCTTGCTTTGACATACTAATTCAGGCTGAGCCTCACTCCTCACTCAACCTGAAGGGTTTAGGGGAAATAGGATTGTTGCTTGAGGAGAAATCAAAGCCCTGTTTTCTTAATCCCCCTAGGACCACTCCCTGTGGAACTCCTTAATTCTGAATTTGCTTTAGGCATTCCACCTCACCAATACACAGCCTGGGGCACAGCTCTACTGATATGCTTTGGGCAGTGGGCTGCAGTGGGAGGGAGACTCCCATAGGAGGGGTAGGGCCAGCAAATAAGAACAGTTCTGCCTTAGACCATGATAGAAAACTGTTGTAAGAGACCCTGATGGGCATTTCCTCACACAACAGTTTAAATGTACTAAGAAATAAGGAATGTTTGGTAGAAAATGGGAAAAATTTTTGTTAATTTATTTTGCTGCCTGTCAACCCCCTACCCATCTACTCAATGATTGGTTTTGGCAACATCCTCATAGGCTCACTAAGGAGGTCCCTAATCTTCTCGGTCATGAACTCCTTTGAGAATATGTTTGAATTTGTGCACTTTTGGAGGTGGGAGGGGCAAATGATACGAGACAGAATCAAATGTGCACCAATATTTGCATTAAATTTCAGTGGGTTAATAAAAATCTTTGAAAAGCATTTTTGAATACCTTAAATGTTCTTGGATGTGAGGTTAAGACTTCTACTCTAGAAATACACAAACCTATTGATTGCATCCAAGTGTTTAAAATAAAATCGATCAGCATGCAGAGATTATGGGGCAGTACAGTCTAATGGTTAAGTTTGTGGAGCCATCTTATAAAGCAAGTGTTTCACAAGAGAATATGGTCACTCTTTCTTGCACACAGTTATGCTGTATGTGCTTAATATCCTTGTACCTATTATCTGCCCATCTCTGAGATACCTGAAAGAAATGAAAAAAGACTATTCTACTACATGGTTTCCGAAATTAAAGAATTTACAGGATAAAGGGAGGGAAATAATATCAATGGACAGATTAAATGATGTAGCAAGACAGTAAGTGACTAGGTATTCAACTGAAGGTAGTACAACGAATATGTGCAGGGAGAGGACACCTCAACTGGGCGGGGAATGTTAAAACTTCAACAGTGCTCTCGGTAGTGAGTAGGATTTTAGGAGAAGAGAGCAAAGAATAAAAAATAGGAAAACATCACATGGAAAGATGCTAAGGTGGGAATCAAGCAGCCTACAGAATCTTCCTAACCAAATTAATGAGTGGGGCACTGTAGGGTAGTGGTAAGTAAGCCTGGCAAAGTAGAGATACTACAGAGAGATTCTTATTGTTTGGTTGAACTAATCATAAAGAACCCTGTAAGCTAGCCCGAGGATCTTGAACTTTATCTAAAGGATTCGAGAGAACTATTTCAGGTTTCCAACAAGGACCAACCTACGGTTCAATCTACTATAGAACTCAGTACCAATGAATGATCACAAATCGAGGAAGTTATGGCCAAGGGAAATTTTTTAAAAAGTGAAATCGTGTCTCATTTAGGTCGAGAGCCATAGATACTTGGAAAGTTCAAACAAGAGTATTCAATGTATTTCTTGTGCTTAAAATGATTAATCAGTAATGATATTAATAAGTCTGGAGAGCTCTCACTGGAATGGAAGCTACATCCTATAGCCTCACAATTGGGATGAAAATTGGACTCAATAATAGCAGAGGAAAGGAGAAATTAAATGTTATAAGCTTGATAGAAATGAGACAGCATGCACAATGAGAGTTGAAGAGCAAAAGGAGGAAATTTAATAAGGGTAATGTAATAAGCTCTCTTGTCTGGCAGACACTGAAGGAGATGACTCCCCCACCCAAAGGAGAAAGGATGACAGGAATGTCTAGAGAGACTGATTATTCAAGGGAAGTTCAGAATGATGTCCTAGATGAGCTGACTACAATGGCAAAACACACCGGGGCTGGGATACTGATGATACTCGCTGATACAGCTCTTCCAGCATCCACTGCATCTGCACTGCAACTGTGCTTCTTTTTAAGTATTTTTAATATCTATCTGATGAGCAACAACCAGGTATTTCCCATTGTCCCATCCATGCCATTGCTCAAAGAATTACCGTAACTCCTCATACATGTCTACCATTATGTACTTTGAGACAAACCACTTTTATTCAATGACTTTGCTCTTTATAATAACTCTAGGAAGTCTTTAAGTCAGGAATTATTGTCTATATTATACAGATGAGGAAATTGAAGTAAAATATGGTAAGTGGGTTATCCAAGGTTAATTGTGAAGTGGAACTTGAGTACTGGTTCAGAGTTCTTCTCTAATACCTTTCTGTTTTATCTAGGATTAGTAAAAAAAGCAATAAGTACTCTTTTCCCCTTATGTCTCAGAATAGGCCAGAGAGCAGGGCTTTACACTGCTAGCCATGTAGAATAAAGTGCTGTTGGTGTAAAATCTGATTCTGGCATAAAGCTTTACAGAGACATTTTGCATAACAAAGTCATCCTTGTGTCCCTGGAGGAATGCTCTACAGTAATAGCATTTTGTTGATCTGGTCATAACAAATAATCTACAATTAATAACACTACACAACAAATGCTTTCTCTCTTGGTTATTCATAAAACATATAGTCTCCATAATAAAAGACTTGTTGGTTTATTTCTTAATTATTGTCTAATTATTGCCTTAAAAAAAGCATTCAATGGAGGAGTGTATTTTGCAGAACTGTACATGAGAAAGATCTCTAGCTCTGCACCAGCCAGCTCTCCTGAGTTTGGTTTCTGCTCTTAAACATTGCTGGTAAACTTTCCTTATCTTTCCTGTCTTCCATCAATCACCATTCAGCTGCTGCTCTACCAGAAAGATAAAATGCTATGCAAACCCTAGTTATAACCAACAAATAATCTGGGAGGTGGGAAGGAATTGTGGAATTAATTGTATCAGAAGACATCTTTTTCATTTCTGAGATCACTTCATTCATTCAAGCTCATTCACTCATATATTCAAACTGATTTGAACTTCCTGCTCTTGAATTCGCGTTTGAGTGCTGTATAAATATTTGATGGATTTTTTTGTTTTTGGCTATAGCTTATGTCAAAGGTAAATATGATTTATAGAAAAAAAATTACAAGACTAAATAATTTGGATTTTTTGCAGTGTTTCCTATAATAAAGTATGATTGGTACCTCCTTCCACTGTACACTTTTATTTACAATTGGAAATAAAGGCAGTTAATCCTTTCCTCTTGCAATATCTAGAAATATTTTTGAATGATGCTTATTAATTTTCCCTTTTAATAAGCTTTCTGCAAAGTTTCCTAACTCTTTGATCATTGTCTTGTATAACTTTATATATATATGTATATATATAAAACTGTATGTACACACATAAAAATGTATGTATGCGTGTGGTTTTCTTGTAATGTATTTGGATTAAAATAATGACAAGTAGGATCTGGCTGGAGAAAGGATAGACTCTAAAATATAGTCACCTTTAATTCAGTAGCGGGGGGGGGTTCTGAATTGGTTTCAATTTGGCTTCAAAAGCAAGTGTAATTACAGCCTCCATGTGGAAGTGGCAATCCCAAACTCAAAATTAGAACAATCATAATACTCAAGGCTACACTCACTGAGAGTGCTCAGTCTGCATTAAACCCTGGGCTAAAAGACTGGCCCATATCACCTTAATGGTTCTTCTTAACATTCACAGGTGCCATTATTATTTTATTGTGAAAATTTAAAGAAAAAGCAGGCTGAGAGTATTCGACTAGAACTTAATAAAACTAGGATTCAAACCCAGATTTTTTCTACTCTGAGTTCTGTTTTTAAACATACAAAAATTTACAGGAAACCCTAGTGGAGATGGGTTAAGATAAAGCTACTGCATAACAGATGGATTTTTAGGAGGTAAATTACTCAGTTGCTGAATCAAAACAGGCTAGCACAAACGACATTTGAGCTATGACGTTTTAGGCCAGTGTTTCTCAATTTTTTTTTCATTATGCACCCCTGCCCGATAGAGCCTTTTTAGATAATTTTTTTCCTAATCACTCACCTCCTGAAATTTTCATTTCATAATATATTAAATTGCTATTGATGTAACACACATACACACACACATATATATATATACACACATGTATATACCTGTACTTTATACATACAAAGATTAAGACTTTTTTCCACACCCAGGAACCTATTTATTTATTTATTTTTGTTTGTTTGTTTTTTTGAGACAGAGTCTCACTGTGTTGCCGGGGCTAGAGTGCCGTGGCGCCAACCTAGCTCACAGCAACCTCAAACTCCTGGGCTCAAGCGATCCTTCTGCCTCAGCCTCCTGAGTAGCTGGGACTACAGGCATGAGCCACCATGCCCGGCTAATTTTTTCTATATATTTTTAGTTGTCTGACTAATTTCTTTCTATTTTTAGTAGAGATGGGGTCTCGCTCTTGTTCAGCTGGTTTCGAACTCCTGAGCTCAAACAGTCCTCCTGCCTCAGCCTCACAGTGTGCTAGGATTACAGGTGTGAGCCACTGCGCCTGGCCCCAGGAACCAATTTACATCCCTGTTGAAACTGCAAGTTCTAGAGTAATCTAGGTGGTGATAAAAAATAGTCTTAATATTAAAATATTTGGAGCCCAAAGTTATAACAAAAATCTTTAATTTTTATATTTCTATCTTTTAACTGTAACTGAAGAGTCTTTGGTACTTGTAAAAAATAAATAACACTTAATAAATATACAGACTTTCACTAATTAATTTTTAAACACGTTTAATTGACTATTTGTTACATTGCTTCATTATCATTGTGTTAAAAGATAAATAAATTACGTGTTAGTACTAAATTTTCTAGAGTAGATGCTACTCTTCAACTCTGACAATTACTTGAAGTGAACACACCATCTTCATTAGCAGATTTTCATGTATTAGCAGGAAAAAAAACAAGTAAAAATGAAGGTCCTCAGTGTAAAACAGCCACCACTAGCTAAACAAAATTTACATGCAAAAGTAAATCACATACATGCATTCAATTTTTGCAATATAAAAGCATAAACTCTTCCATATTGGTGTGCCAGAAATTAATGTGTTTTCTTTTAACATATTTATTGATATTACTTTGATGGTTTTGCCTTCTAAAAGTTCTCATTATTTCTCTATTACTTTC
>NW_012155951.1:3616001-3641597 GCF_000956105.1 Propithecus coquereli | reverse complement strand
TTGAAAGTCTTGGTGCAATTGCTTCCTTATAAACACATAAGTTCCTCATGGTATCTAATTAATGTGTTGAATAGACCCAAAGGCTGAAGTTCCCTCTTACTGTCATCCAAAATTTCATACAAATGGATGTTCTGTCTTTTTCTGAATTAACTGAATTTAGTACTTGATTTGATGTCAGGAAGACCCCATAGTCTCTACCGTCTCAGGGCTTCTGGTCTAAAATATATCTTATTGATACAAGAAAATCATATGTAGACATAAAGCATCTTTTCTGCCTTAATAAAAGGAGCTCAACATTATTCAATTATTAAAGTAGGTTTATTGAGTGTCTACCACATTCCCTGCTCTGTGCAGAATGAAATACCAAGACTGTTTTGTGGGTTGCAGTAAAGTGTTCTTTGCCTTTAAAGAGAAGGCAGTTCTCCTCTGGCAAAGTCTACTCTTTTCATGTGGCATATGCTACAAAGTGAGCTGTGCTTTTTTTTTAACTAACCTGGGACAAAACCAGAACACAACACATTTAGATTTGTGTAAACTGCTCCTGCTTCTTCATTGAGGAGTGAGAGTTTCAGCTGGAATGAGCTACTCTAATTCCCAACCTTTTAAACCAACCACCAGATGATAACCACTCACAAAAGATATTGTCTTTCCATACATAAGGATTCATTTTATGTGCAAAACATTTCACAGTGTTCTAGCCACAGTTCACTGGATCTTATTCCAGAAAGCTACCTGGGTTTTCTTAAACAAACTGCATTAGGTATCCCTTACTTGGTTTTGCAGATTTCTTAAGGAAAGAATGCAAGACTTGAAATGCTTGTGTGTCATCATCGACAAAAATATCAAATATACAAGGTATGATAAGGTCAATGGTAGGGGTCTATTTTCTTCTGAGATTTCATAGAGATTGCACGGAGAAATATAAGTTTCCCAAAAGGTATTCTTTCTAATACCTAGAACAGGATCTTTAGTTAAATAAGTCTGGGAATAATACATACCGTATACCCCTCTTAGAAATTTACAGAACACTCCAACATATGAAAGTTCTGTACATTCCTTGTAGTAAAGAAACCTACTTCATTATGTTTAAGACAGAATTTTCTCAGTGAATTTGATTTCTTTTTCCTTTGTAACACATAATACCAACAAAGGGAATTAGTACCCCATAGAACTACAGGGCATGAGGACAAAACAGAAACAACTGGGATTGGGAGTTTACCTCCTGCCCTAAAACTAGCTCTGTGACCTTGGGCACAGTTTCACCCCTCAGATCCAGTTTCCTTATTTGCCAAATTCAGGTAAAAATGTCTACCATGTCAGATAAGATATAGAATTTACATAAAGAGCAATTACTCAAGAGCTGTGAAAGCACATTAAAGTTGAAGAGCAATGTCTATATATTTAGAACTTTTATATCCCCAGGTCTTGGCTTCAGCACAATTTTAAATATATCACTGAAGATTTCTTCTGCTGTTTGTAACCCTCATCTTCATAGAAAAACATTTACTAAAATAACAGTTTACAGCTGGCTAGGTCCTGCAGACTGCACTTAAGTAACTTAGCCAGGATCTCTTCTGTTTTTGCAAAATTTACACTTCTATTGATGTAAATAAATCCAGAAATATAAACTGAATGTATATTTAGTCGAACATTATATAAGATTTATTCTTAAATAGTGGTGATTGAGTACAACGTAGTACTTTGTGACACTGATCTAAGGAAAGAACTTACTCCTTTTAATTATGTAACTATCTTATATGTTCCTTTTACAGTATGAAGCTCTGATGTTTGGAAGAAGAAAACAAGTTTTTGGCATATCAAGATTAATGACATAATAGGCAGCTATACTGTATCAATTGATACACAGGGCTGTAAAAAGAAAACTACTGACAACTTCCTTGTTAATTCTTATAATTTTTTCTTCAACAAGTGTGATGATTGATGTTACTTCATAGGTTAGGGTTCTAAGGCCTGCATTGCAAATTACTATGCCTGTTATTGGGTAAGTTGTCAACAGGTCAACAGAAGTGCCTGATTATAGACCAAATACCCTGGATCTCCACTATTCGATCAACTCACAGAGTTAGTAACAAACATTTCTAGTTAGTTGACCTTCCCTTCAGTCAAAACAAACAAACAAAAAATCTAGTTTTAGCTACAAAGCATAAACAAAGCCAGACAGTGTGTTAACACAGATAATATACAACTAAACCATTGTGTGTGTGTATGCACACTCTGTTCTCTCGCTAATTGTGAACGATCCTCAAATACTGCTTAATCTGACTGATTTACTCCAAAATTTGAATTAAATTTGTAAGATTTCTATGGTTCCTGTACTTTAGGATTTTTTGACACCCAGGCCTTTAGGGAGCCCAATTTAGAAATTGCATTGCTTTTTATAGAGAAACAAAACAATGTTTAAGCAATATTCTTGAGGTACCCCCTTGTTGTCTCTGTCTTTTTAAAATAAGGCTGCTCTAAAACCTTCTTGGATCCTGAACACTTTTTCTTTTGGAGATCTTACCACTCATCCTACCAAACACCTGCATCAAACACTACATTTATTAATATATGAGTTAAAATATAGTTGATTACTTGAAGTTTTGCTATGCTTTATAGATACTATAAAATGTTTATAATTCTGATTTTTATTTTTTTATTTTGGATCTATATCTATAGTTTTGGGTCTAAAGGCATCATTTTTGTAGACTTTTAGAACTTCATAGGTTTTAGGCACTGTACCTACAGATCCTAAATGGTAAAAAAAAAAAAAAAATACTTTTTCCTAAATCACTCAAGCAATCTCTCTTTTCGCCCTTCTTTCCCACCCTCAGCCAGTATGTTTAGCAAAACTCATCTATTTTTAGGGGCAAACTCAAGCCCCATTTATCTCACAGATTTCTTCCAACTCTGGACTTCAAATTTGAGACTCTGTAACTGAACTGAATACTTAAGTATATCCAGTGCCACCATTTTCCACTATTATTTCCAGGTGGTGGTCTTGTTTCCTCTCTTAGCCTATGAATTTTCTATGCAGAAGAATTACATTTCATTCTCCTTGCAGAGAGGGACATATGCTCCAGAGCATGGTGAATACAATTTTAGAATGCTCTTTTGTATTTGAAAATCTCCTCTGGTGTGCTCTGGAGATGCAGTCGGTGCAATGGGCATCAAGAGAAAATGCAGGGCCATGATTGTTGCTATTGCCCCAGGATGCTTTGCTCCTATTTGCACAAACCAGAAGACAAGGCAGAGAAATGCTGTCTAAGTCTCTATATCATGCAAGGTTTCCAGTTTGCTCTCCCGAATGTCGGGCGGGGGGTGGAGGGGTAGGAATTAGGACACAATTGCTTACTGATTGCTATGCAATTGCATAAAGGGAGATTACAGAGAAACTGAGAACTACACTTGGTTCCCATCTGACCAGCATCAGAACAGCTGTATTCTTAAATACTCAGTCTCCTCTCCCCAGCTTCCAGTGGCCCTGGGTTTGCAGGTTGGCTTGGAGGGGTCTTGCTAGAGCACAGGCCTGAGAGAGCTCTCCTGACAGTGACCTCTCATTCCCTCACTCCCTCACCGCTAAGTCCCTAGCCAGGCATCCTCAACCTTTTAGGAGGGCTGTTGACAAAGCCAAGGCTGGGCAACAACTCTGTTGAGTGTGCTTAGAAGTATCAGAGTGATGACACCAGAGGCCTTTGTTCCTTTGTGTCTCTGTGCATTTGGAGAAGACTAATTTCCATTTCAATTTCGCTCACTTTCACCTCTTCAAAATACCACTTGGCCTGGGCTCCAATCTTCCTGTTATTCACCTGGACCTGGTTTACTCTTCCTAAAGTTTTCTGGCTTGTTCCCTGCACAATTACTAATATTAGAAGGCAAAAAGCTTAGGTTTATTTTGAAGCTAGCAATTTCTGTGGATTTTAGCAATGTGCCATCTCTGGGATTCCCCCAGGGAATTGGGATGAAGTTGGATGATATTTTCACGTAATGATTCCTGACTTCCAGCTTGTGTGCATCTCCCAGCACCACACACCACATATTCTCACACCACATTCACACACACAGGTGTATACACACATATACTATACACTCACGCCATACACACACCGTAAGCATACACATACAGGCCACATACACCACATATAAATGCATGCCACACATACCACACATGCCAACACACACACAGCACATGCACTCAACACATAAATTATACACTTGTCACAAGTACACACACACTGAGACAGCTTTTGTTGCAGTACCAGACTTGGAATACCAGGGATGTTGCTGTGAGGGCTGCTTATACACAGAGAGTAAGTAACGCACAGGGAATTAATCTGAATGCTGGATATACAAAGAACAGCCCACAATCCCATATATTTGCATTAGCATATTCCTTAATCTTTTAAAAGTCATGTACTGTATGTTATGTAAAGCTTGAAAACTATCCTGTAAGGGGTCATCCCCAATTTATAGACAAAAAAAAAAAAAAAATTCTAACATGGTTAATGACTTGTCCCAGATCTAAAAGGAATTGCAATCAGAGATTCAGAATTGCAAACCAAGTTTCCTGTTCCTATCTTAGTGGCTATTTCCAGTTCTTCTCATTTTGTCTTTGGCAATAGTATGAAGTTGGCAAACTTAGGGTCTCGATGCCCCCACCCAACGTTGATTTTGCTATCCTCTTCTACCTTCTTCAGAGACCTCTTTCTTGGGTGACTGTGGATCTTAGGATCTCTCACTGTGAAAGCCAGGGGAAGACTGGATAAACTCATTACATGGAAGAGTAAAGAAATGATGAAATGAAAGTAGAGTGTGCTTCTACTCCCAGGAGCTGCAACCCCATGAGCTCACTTGCAGTTTTCTTAGAATGCTGAAAGCCTCCGTACTTTCGTAAAAGCTCTTTCTTCACCTAGACCACTTTCTACCCATTCTTCACCTGTGTGTCTACTACTCTACTTCAGAAACTCAGCTGGAATTGCACTTTCTTAGATGGGCTTACCTTTACAGTCCAAGTTATATGCCCTGGTTACTCTCCACGCAGCCCCCTAGTAATTTTCTTCTTAGTACCTAAGAAACTTCAGCATTATGTGCTTGTTCACTAATCTTCTAAATGTCTGGTCTCACTGGTATGTGTACTCTAGGAGGGTAGGGACCCATGTCTGGCTTTTGATGTTGTTTTTCCATTAACTTCTAGCAAATTTCCAGGTAAATG
This sequence comes from Propithecus coquereli, assembly GCF_000956105.1. NCBI lineage: Eukaryota > Metazoa > Chordata > Mammalia > Primates > Indriidae > Propithecus > Propithecus coquereli. The sequence goes on along the minus strand of NW_012155951.1, from coordinate 3,636,385 downwards.
GTAGGATTTCAATGAAGATTTTTAAATAAATGAATTAACGTATTCTGGAAGTTGCTAAAGACTAAATTTTGTGCTTCTCTTTTATCCATTAGAGCTCCTATCATGTTGAGAATAGAGAAGCTGTTTGAAGAGGAGAACTGGACAGTTAATGATAATAGGTATTTTATAAAAGCATGACCGATTGATTGTATTTATTTTGTAGTGTGTTACAGAGGGTTTATTCAGAAGATCACCTAATATAGGGGCATTTTGAAAAAATAAAAATTCACAGGGAACAAGTGGGGAAAAAACCCAATGACTGTTTCACAAAAGCAACTGGACTCTATATCTTGCCCTCCTGTGCATAAAGAAGGCATGTGGCATGGGTGCAGGGCCTCAGACTATAAACCAAACCAGTCTTCCTGTTCTCTGTCATCAGCCAATCTCTAGTAGAGAGTGAAGCCAATCCCCTAGCTGTTCCTTCTGCTCCTTTTACAACTATGTTCTCTAAATTAAAAGAAAGAAAGAGCCAAATCTTTTAAAAGGTCTGCATCTTGTGTTTAGTACTCAGACAGTGCAACTTAGGAGGCCAAGTGCAGCAGTCAAATTAATTGACCTGTGCTTGCCAAAATCTATTTTAGAAGAATCTCTGCCACTCTTTTCAGTTTTACCGTCAGCTGACTTCGACGCCTCACACTATCTCCTAAAAAAAAAAAAAAAAAAAATGCTGTGTACCTTAAAAGAACATAAATGCAGTAGGTGAATATATTACTTACCATTTCTCATGCCTAATTATCCGGAAATCTATAGTAGTGTCATACATATTTGCTTCAGAAGCTACTTGCTCTTTCAGACTCCACGATTCAAAAGCCGACTCTGCATTAATGTACCCTTGTTCTCCGGCGATTCTTTTCTCAAGTTATTTCTCTTCTTCTTCTTAAATTTCACTTCTTTTATGTAATATGCCTTTTTATCACTTGATCCTAATTTTTTCCCAAAATGCTTGCATATGTGTGTGCATGTGTGTGTGTGTGTGTGTGTGTGTGTGTCTTGATCCTGCAATAACTGAGGAATTTAAGTTTAATAGAATTTCAAACTTGCCGTTGGAGATAGGAGCAGTTTTCCTGGGCAAAGAGGAAAAAATATAACCTTAATGAAGCAGGGAGATAGTGCCAGTGAGGAATAAGATGGCTGAATTTACAAGTTTTCTAGTATATATGTCCAAAATCTGTCCTAAAAATTGTCTTCGTAAATGCCACATAACCACATCATTGACAAAATCCAAAAGCCAAACAAAACAAAATTTCCCAAAATAACAAACAAAACTATTGGAATATTTCTCAGGTTTGAATTTCATTATATCATTATATTCATACAAAGCATTAATATGGAGCTTCTACAGAGGGAAACAGGCCGATGCTAATCCGTTTTTGCAATCATCTTAATATGGTTTCAAACAATTTAACGGCTGTTGAAAGAAACTTGTGCTTTCATAAAGTAACAGAGATGGTATTGTCATGAAGAGGAGAAAGAGGGGAAATGGAAAACCAAAAGAATTACAAAGGCTTTCATAAAGAAGGAGCTGCAGTCCTCAGAAATGACTTGGCCCCAGCAGCCAGCACGTAGCAGATATTTTGTGACTATTTGTTGGAAGGAAGGAAGGAAGGAAGGAAGGAAGGAAGGAAGGAAGGAGGAAGGAAGGAAGGAGGAAGGAAGGAAGGAGGAAGGAAGGAAGGAAGGGAGGGAGGATGCAAGGGGAGGGGAAAAGAAAAAAAGTGAGAGGAATGGAAAAAATAACACTGTTTTCAGTTTTGTGACCTGTTTCAATATGTAAAATGAAAAGCTGTGTTGTTCCTGGGAGGAAAATCAAGAGTAGTTTGTCAGTAAGCCCCTGTAATCCTCCAGAGATCGTTTTCTTGTCCCCAACAGTTCACCAGCTGATCCACTAGCTGTAAAATTGGACCCCTGGGCTAGAATCTGAGCAAGGGTTTCAAGGTGGGGTAACAAGATCTGGACTAAGATCTGTACACATATTTATTGCCCATTGGACGATCCCTATGGTCCTATGGGCAAGGGATAGTACACAGAAAGAACATTGACTTTGGAATTCACAGAGTTTGAATCCCAAATCTGTTAGAAACATAATTCTGCTTTCCTGGCCTGAAATGTCCACGGAGCATCTATGAGAGTAACTTTCTTGACCTCTCCTCACCTATTACTCAATGTCCCTCAAGGAATGTATTGCTTATCTGCCTGGAGAACATGACATGCATCTGAATGTACTCACCTTGGAGAGTGACTTCCTGCTCTCAGGTCTACTTTCACTTAGAGGGTGTGCTCTGGTCTGTTCTCACGTATGAGATGGAAAGTGGGGATCATAGTTGTATGCCTGTGCCAGAGACTGAGTGGGCTGTGCCAGAGACTGAGTGGGACAAATGGATGTCTCATTAGGAAAGATTGTTACGACTGCAAACCCAAGCCATGTTCTCCATTCTCACTTTTGTTGTCTCTATTGTAATTTACTGCTAAGACCTTGTGCAAATCACTCATTCCCTAGGGGTGGGGGAAATGTATTTTCAACTATAAAGATGGTATTGTGAGAAGAACAATATTAGACAATGGTTACAAAATGCCTAATTCAGTGCCTAACACATCATATATCCTTCATAAGCAGCTGCTGGGCCTTCTTTGCAGTTCCAACCATGACTCTCTTGTAGTAAGTATTCAATAAATATGTGTTAATTCATTTGCTGTCAAATATGGTACCCGAGATTAAATCAGGTAGAAAAGCAAGATTTTAAAAAGTGTCTTTCTAATCTTAATTACTCTTTTATATAACTTACTCCTCACTAACCCCACAAACCTGAAGCAATATAGGAAAAGCAAAGTGTTAATTTAGACAGTTTTTGGTGACATTGATTAATGCAGAAAGATATTACTTACTAATTACAGACAGAACCCCCTCATTTGAACTCAATAACAGTTTTAATTAAAATTCTTAGTCTTCCAAAGCATGACTCCCTTAACCTGGTTTAATTATTTGGTGGGTCTTGCCTATGACCTTGTGTTAATTTGCATGGTGCTAAACATGTTTCTCTATTTGTCTGGATATGTGCTATTATGGGGAAATTTCACATTTTAGCTAAAATCAACATTAACCAAAGATGCCAGCTGATTAATTGGTCTTAGAGATGTGTCATGCATGCACTTAAAATGCAAATAAATGGTGGACTTTAATGGCGAGTATTTAATAATAATGTGGAATCTTTCAGCTTGTTCATATAATTTTGGTTAAATGTAAATTTGTTAACTATATACCACTTAAATAGTCTTCTTTTAAATGTTTTGTAACCCATGTTGTTCCAAGATGGTGCATAAATCAAATATAGAGTCTATGTCAAAATTTAAATGAGCATACTACTTTTTAAAATTTAAAATGAGTTACAAACATGTAAGTAACTCTACTTTAGGAATTTACCCTGCAGCTTCACTCATATATGTACAAGAAGGTTTCACACAGAATTACTTTGTAATAAAGAAAATATGAAAATGACATGAATACCTATCCATAGTGTGCATCTGTACAACAAGGCAAATATATAAGTACATTCATGAAACCATGTTCACGGTACACTGTGCAGCATTGCAGATGAGTTGCAGAGATGAGGAAAAGAGTCTGTGCCTATTACAAGGATGTAATTTATTTATTCAAGGTTGCAGAACTTAAAGAAAGTGAGGTGATGGCACACAGAAAGAGCAGGCACAGACTGCCTTAATGCAGTTTGCACCTTGGTCTGGGTTTCCTACAAGGAAAGTCACTGCCAAAGACACTCTCCACCCAGCTAGGGTCCTGCTGACGTTGATTAAGAAATTGAATTTTTGCTTTGCCACTGGCTTTGTATACCACAGTTTCTGTTACCATTCCAGAAGAACTTACACTAATAATCCATACTTTCTGTTTAGGATAGTGTTTATAACATGTGGTCTAATAATATTGAGCTGAGCTCAGCAAGACCACCTCCCAGTAAAGGAGACAAAATAGAACTGGTGCCCACATGTACCTGCCCAACAATTCTGCATTGATCTCTCTGGGGTCCCAGAAAGCCTGTCTCTCCTAAAGAAAAGATGGCAAAGAAGAAAGAAAGAAAGAAAGATATAAGCAAATGATAAAACAACATTCATGATGTAAACCCATTTGTCTTATATTCATGGCAGAAAGAACAGAATATACTACATGACAGCGTTAGCAAAGTTGGACTTTGGATGGTGAATTCATGCTACACTATGCTTTCTTTATTTTTTTCTGTATATTCCTAGTATATTTTTGATTACACACATACACCTTAACATCATCTTAAATTAAAATTAATGCACTGATCATCTAATCCTTCACAAATTTTCACGCAATAGGGTCAGAAATATTAAAACTTAACTATTGAGTTATCCAAAACATGGAAGCAAAATAAAATTTTTTTTAAAAGTCAGAAATATTAAACCTATTTTGGGATAAAAAAAGATAGAACAGAGAAATTAATCTAATATTCACCTAATCAATATAATAGCTGCCTAATTGTTTTAGATATTACTCTGCTTGTGTTAAGTGTAGAAGTTGACCATTATTTATATCTCTCTTTCAATCTTTTATTCTCCTAGACATCTGTGTACTCCCACAATAAAGAAGAAAAGGATGCATATAAAACAAACATATGGTAAGTTTATAAAAAATAAAAATCAAATAGATAATTTAAGATTAGCCTTTTTCTAGTTGTGGAACTGTATCCATACATTTCAGGCTTTTTCTTATTTTTAAGAAAAATCTGTTAAAATAAATACAAAAGTTAGTCCCTATAACTTATCAGAACACACATTATTAGGGAGATACTTTCAAAAACAAAGTCATGCATAATTTTAAATATCATCTGCCCTCTGAATAAGCATCACACATTTCAGGAAAAGGAAAATGAGAAATGTTTTAAAATATCATAAAGAAGATAACAATGCCCATAAAGATAACAACGATGCCCATTTTTGTGGGACCCCTGCCCTGATCACTGTCCAGTCTTTTTAAGCATTCTGAAATCTGGAGCTCAAATGTGAGGTATATTAGAAGAAAAAAGATTCCTGTAAGCATTGCTTTAAAAATGGTAGTTTAAACAGTTTAGGAATAATAAATTATAAATTAATAAAATTATAAGATTTAAAAAGAATTTTACCTTCACTTCTTTAAATGATGTAAAGACAGAAAACAGGATGACACTTGAAATAGCCCAAGTTAAGTTTTACTTATATATGCAAATCCAGGAATGTTAAAGTCACTTCGGAGGTCTAATTCACTGCTTGAGGATTCTTCAGGTCTGGTCTTCATTTTAATTTACTTAAACAGGAAATTTTAATTTTCCTTGAAAAAAAAGGGGAATCTAACTCTCTTACTTTCTCTTTTCCCTATTTCCTGCTTTGAATCTGATAGACATTTTTTGATAGCTTATGAGTCAAAGGGCAAGAGGTAAAAAGTCGTAAGTTGGGATAATGGAGTAGAAATGTTACCTGAGCCAAGTCCTGATGACATTTCTAAACTATGGGAGATAAGCCAGTGGTCAACCAATTCTAGATTTCAGGTGTGAGAAACATAAATGCTTTTAGAATTCAACTCTTGTGAGCTAGCTATTCTGTTGCTTGCAACCAAAGGTGTTCCTCAATCATTGTTTCCCAAATTGGATTGTTCATAAGAATCACAGGGTGATTGTTCAAAATCCAGTTTTCTGGGTGTCTCCTTTAGAAATTTCATTACTGTAGGTTTGGGATGAGAGCCAGAATCTATATATTTAACAAACATTCTAGGTGGTCCTTAGGTCATTATTTCCCAAACTTACGTGATCAAAAGGCATTTGGGAAACCAAGTGCTGTCAGTTATCTAGAAATTTGTCACTATTCTCCACTTGGTGTTTGTCAATGCAGACTTAAAGTAGGCCAGTAAAAACAGAGAGGTGAGAAATGTTCACAGGTGCTTCTCATTACTTTCCCTCTGATGCCTGAGTTCCTGCCACTTTTGACTCACTTTCCCACCCCTGTTCATTGCCTTTCCCAATGTTTTCCCTGTAGTCTTTCTTTTTGCATGCTAGAATTCTCTCTTTCCCTGGAAAATTCACCTCTCGTGTGTCACTTTCTCACTTTACAGCTCCCCTTCTATCCTTCTGTTCCTCTTTATTCTATGATTGACTCTCCCTGAGAAGCCATTTGCAATCCCATATTATGAAGAATTCCCTATAAAAATAAATTATATTGTACTGTGTTTGGGAGATAAACTTGATGGGGTAAACAGCTGTACACAGCAGCACTGTGCAAACAAGTTTAAAGCAAAATCCAACCAGCTGCTCAGCATGAACCCTCTGAGAGCTGAGATCAGCTGTTGTATTATCCAACACAACAGTGGCCCTACAGAAAGCCAGGCTTGCTGGGAGAGAAATGAAAGAACAGTACAGCCAGGTGATCAAGGCAGGGGTAGTAAAATGTGCCCTGTCCAAAAAAGGATACTGTAATGATAATCTTTCTTTACTCACATTGGCATATTTCATCAGAAGCAAACCAAAATGATTTTAGGAGCTGCTTTATTTAAAGGAGAACATTGATATCAACACTGCTGAGGCATGTCTGTGTCTACATATCCCGCTTTTTAAAACAAAATAACAGGCCGGGCGCGGTGGCTCACGCCTGTAATCCTAGCACTCTGGGAGGCCGAGGCGGGCGGATTGTTTGAGCTCAGAAGTTCGAAACCAGCTCTGAGCAAGAGTGAGACCCCCGTCTCTACTAAAAATAGAAAGAAATTAATCAGATAACTAAAAATATATAGAAAAAATTAGCCGGGCATGGTGGTGCTTGCCTGTAGTCCCAGCTACTTAGGAGGCTGAGGCAGAAGGATCGCTTGAGCCCAGGAGTTTGAGGTTGCTGTGAGCTAGGCTGACACCACGGCACTCACTCTAGCCCCGGGCAAAAGAGTGAGACTCTGCCTCAAAACAAACAAACAAAAAAACAAAATAACAAGTTGGTGGTAGAAATTAAAATCGCCTTTCCCTTGGGAGGTAAGCATATAAGTTTCTGATAAGACAACTTTAAATTCAACTAGGAGATTCCGGGGATTTCACTTTCTTTCTGGAAATGTTGTGCTTGCCCTTCCTTCCTTCCTGCCTGCCTGCCTTCCTTCTTTCCTTCCTTCCTTTCAGACAGAGTCTCGCTCTGTTGCTTGGGCTAGAGTGCCATGGCATCAGTCTAGCTCACAGCAGCCTCAAACTCCTGGGCTCAGGAGATCCTCCTGTCTCAGCCTCCCGAGTAGCTGGGACTCCAGGTGCGCACCACTATGTCTGGCTAATCTTTTCTATTTTTAGTAGAGATGGGGTTTTGCTCTTGCTCAGGCTAGTCTCAAACTCCTGACCTCAAGTGTTCCTCCCGCCTGGGCTTCCCAGAGTGCTAAGATTACAAGTGTTATCCACCATGCCTGGCCACTCTTTCTTTTTTAGAAAAAGGTGAAATTAATCTGTACTTCGATGAAGAAAAATCATAAATATGGAAGATTGATTTATACCTTAATGATTTTTTAGCTGAATTAGTTTTTGACACTTGAACCTCTTCCATTGTGTACTCAAGTGACCCCTAGGGAAATAGAACTTCTGCCTCCAAATGTAGCCCATCTGATGGTATAACTTTGAACAGTTTACTTATGCAGAGTTAAAATCAGACTTTTTTTTGTATTTTCCCCATCAGGCTTCTTGTGGTCACACAGAATAAGTGAACCCTTACTGGCTGCTTGAAGCAAGCTAATCTTTTATACCACAATACGCCCAAATCTTCCTAATTCTAACTTAAACTTTGCGGATTTCTTTAACAGAAACTCCTATGTCATGAATTCAATTCCTTCCAGTGTACATCATCTGAACAAGTTTCAGTTTATTTCTCTAAAAATCAGGGTTCAGGATGATGTGAAGTATGCAAATCAAATTCTGATAAAAGAGAATAAAGTGGGATTACTATTATCTTTTTTAATATTATATGGATATTAATTCCAACCTATACTGACTTGTGATTTTGGAGATGTCTCATAATATTTTTGATTCACATTTAGCATTTTAACTATTTTTATAATAAGGACTTTTTACCTCATTATTACATATCAGTCTACCACATCTCTAACTATTCCTAGAATTGTGCAGGTGGATACTGGCTCCAACTTTTAAGCATTAACGTTAGAACTGTTAAATTTTAACTTATTATATATATTCAGCTCGTATATACAGATTTCTATGGATCTTGATTCTACCATACAACACATTTTCTACTCTTCCAGCTTCAGTCATCAAGAAATTAAAGAATCATTGTTTTCTACCAATTCGTCATTACATTTATAGCCCTCTATTAAACTATTAATAGGCCATGATCATAAAGATGCATATCATAAATCTCTTGGTGCTCTCCTTGTCCTGTCCCATGCACTCCATACAAGAATTCCAAATTTTGTCTTCACAAAAATAAAATTTAACTACAGCTCCAGCTTTCACCAGTTAAGGGATACTACATGGAGAACATGTGTGTTTTTTTGGAAGTACTACTTGTTACGGTGCACAAAGCCGTCATATTAAGTTTGCTCTTTTCAAATTGATCTCTGAGTTGAAGACAATGAAGAGCTGAAGGAAAGAAAACTTTTCCTTTTAATCATAAAATGAGAGCTATATATGACGTATAATTTCCCTCCTTGGCCTCATTGCTTTAAGGCTCAGAATAAGTTTGTAGCAATTACCTATAACTTTTATATGCATGAATATTTTGATAGCATTTTCCTTTTATATCATCCTTTATTATGTGCTTTTCCCTTTTATGATATTAGTTGTTTGTTAGATTTTAAACTTTATAAATCTACCAATAAAATGAATTAGTTTGCATATTGATATGATTGTTAAATGAGAGAGGATTAAGTACAGAATTCTCTTCTCTGTTTCTATAATCATTCTTGTAGGTTAATTTTAATCTATTAACATTCTTTAGTTATCCATAGTCAGCTGGTTACTAATCCATGTATAGCTAGCACAATATAGTTCACACTTTGTTTTTAATAAAATTTCTATATTCACAATTCCCATTTCCCTGTTCCCATACTCATTCCTCAAATCTCTCCAAACCAGCATTTTTCCTTAATGACTTTACTGAGCTATACTTATCAAGATCACCAGTGACCCCCATGTGACTTAACCTAATGATTACTTCTCACTTCACATCCTACCTAACATTTCTTAGCACCCACACACTCTTATTTTCTTAGATAATATGCAACATTGGTTTCCTTTGCCTGGATTGTGTTTCTTCCCCAACTTCACCTTACCGGTCTCTGCTGTAATTTAAATCTTAGCTCATTATATCCTAAACACTCCATTTGGTTTATTATCATTATTATTATTATTATTAAGGAATTTACAGGCCAGGTGCAGTGGCTCACTCTTAATCCCAGTACACTGGGAAACTGAGGTGGGAGGATTACTTGAGGCCAATAGTTCAAAGCCAGCCTGGGCAACATAGCAAGACCCCCATCTCTATCAAAAAAAAAAAAAATTAGTCAGGTTTGGCGGCATGTGCCTGCAGTCCCAGCTACTCGGGAGGCTGAGGCAGGAGGATTACTTGAAGCCCAAGAGTTCAAGGCTGCAGTGAGCTATGATCGCACCACTGCATTCCAGCCTGGGTGACAGAGAAAGACCCTGTCTCTTAAAAAAAGGAAAAAAGAAAACACTTATAAATACTTGATTTTTTTTCTGGGTTACTATTTATTTTCTTCTTGATCCTCTTACTAAATTATGTGTTTCATGACACCAAAAGTTTGCTCGTGTTACTTACTTCTGTGTTTTCAGTATCCCAAACAGCTGCTGGCAGATCGTAGGTGCTTAATGAATATTAATATTAATATATGCTGAATGAATTAACAAAGATGAGTTTTGATTTTGCCAAAAAGTTTCAAGTGAATCTTATACAAAATATATAGCATTTATATATTGCCTCCTTTTTCTATATAGCAAAAAAAAAAAAAAAAAAAAACAGCAGCGGGAATTTCCAATTATCCAGTTATGATGATGGATGCATAGAGTCAAATAAAACAGCTCAGTTAAAAATGATGTTGGTGCTTTCAGCATCAGTATGTAGTGTGGTTCATATATTCAAACAACACTTTATACCTTTCAAAATGCTTTCCCATATATCAACTCATTTGAATCTAATATTAACATGGTAAAATATCCACAGTGATATTATGATTTTGATTTTTTCAGATGAAATACAAACAAAAAGCAATAATTGGAACAGTTAAATTATTTGCCAAAAGTATCCCATTGTCTAGACCCGCCTTTTGTATATTTGCACAGTGATGTCAGGAAAATCCAGAGATCTCCACCTTAAATGCTGTCATGATGTTAAACTAGCTATGTAACTTAGGCAAGTCAAGATTATTACTGTACTTCAATTGTATTATTTATAAAATTGGAACTAAAAGGCCATCCTCACCAACTTTTTGAAAACTGTGGGCTCATTTGTTATACAAGAAAATTAATGTGAAATCTCTTTGATAAATATTCAAAAGCCATAGAATCACATAATTTCAGAGATGGAAGAAAACTTTGACATCAATATATGAAGCCCTTTATTTTTTATAAAAGGGAATTGAGGTCTAAAATGGTTAAATGAGTTGCTGAGGGTCACTGAGTACTTGGGTTGGGGGATGGGACCAAACCCTGGACCCTAGACTCTTGGGACTGGGCTCTTCCCATCACATCAGCCTGCTCTTTATTCAAACATCATCTAAACTCACATTAACATGATAGTCGAATTCCTTTTACTTCAAGAATAGCTATCACTTGCTGTTTTGAATAATAATATTTTAAAACAATAAAATAAATAATGTTATGTGAGAAAAGTGGATTCCAGATTAACAATCACAACGTTCACAGTCCTAGTTCATATTGGCTCTATTACACAAGTTCAATAGTCCCCAAATTAATAACTTTTGGTCATTTCAGGAGAGTTGGAAGGAATTTGGACGTGCCAAAAAGTCCATATCAAATAATATTAAGCTATCCCTGTGCTAAAGAAGTAAAATTTTAAAAAGATTCCATTAATGCATAAAACAGAAAGAAGGGATTGGAACAGAAATACGTGGTTTGAAATGTCACATGTTGAGGGATATATATCTTTTGGCTGAGTTAAAGCTTGTTAACAACAGCAACAAAAATTTTACTCAAATTAAATTTAGCAGGGGTTAAACGAGAGAGGAATGATTCATCGATCAGGCAGCCCCCAAAACTAGAACAGGTTCAAAGTGACTTCAGGGCTGCCACATGGTCAGATACCATCTATAGACAGGAAATGGAAAGTGATATACAGAAAAGTGAGGTAGAGAAACAACCGGATTGGTTACAACTCACTTATTTGAACACAGTTTGAAGAGTTGGCTGCCTGTGATTGGCTGAAACTTTGTGGTTGGTACAAGAATAGGTTACAATCTGTTTACACATCCAGGTAGCTTACAGTTCACTATGTATGGAGAAACCTTTAGGTCTAACTTAAAATACATAAGGAGGCTGTTTTTGGTTAAGCTTAATTTAACAAGCTAAACCTCAAGTAAGTTAATAGGCTAGTTTAATAAGTTGGTTGTGAATTCCCGTACTTCCCAGAAAAAAAGGCCCTTTCTTTCCTCAGAATTAAGCCCAACTCCTAAAATATAAATCCCAAAACTTCATTTTCCAACACATTTCTCCCTTCCAAATCATGTGGGCTTAATTGCAGTTACGGCTTTGCTAAAAACAAAGTAACAGTTTTACTTACTAGGGTATTTATTATTCTCCACGTAAATTATAATTTTTACAGCAGACATGTGCCAGCAGGGATGGGATGAGCTTGTGGCAGCTTCAGACCCTTATTTCCCTACTTCTGCTATTCTTTTCTGGTCATTTGCTGAGAGCCACCGAGAGTCCCAGGAATGCAGTACAAAAAGTAAATACAGAGGCTATTGATCCTAGGGGGTGGCAAGCTCCCAAACCACGGCAATTTGAGTCACGTATACAGTTTCTACAGATCTGAAAGCATCTCACACACAGTGAGTCTTCACAGCCTATCCAGTGGTCAGTATAAATGTGGGATGCAAGTGATTATCCAATAGGTAGAGAGCAAATGGAGGGGGTTGTTGCAAGGTCAGCTGTTAACTGTAGGAAGTCTCACATCTAAGAGTGTCACAAGAAGGCTTAGAATGAAAGTAAGTAAGATGAACAAAGAATAAAGGGACTTGGGGAAGAATAAGATTCCTTTCTCTATCTCAGAGTTTTTTCCTCAGAGTCTCTTTAGATGATGTTCCTGATTACGAGGATAGGATAAATGTGCCATCGTATGTATTTAGAAAGGTTAAGTCCAAACCGTTGTGTATGTGTGAGTGCGTTTTAAAAATTCCATGTGAAAAATTCGTATCTACTCACTTCCATGGGGCCCAAGAGCATCTGTGGGAATGAACACCTGTAACTGTGCGTGGACATGATGTCGACAGACTTGGCAGATAAGAGAGATTCACTGGAAGCCAGGTTGTCCTTGAAAAGGAAAAAAAAAAAAAAGATAAAGGGAAAACCCAAGCTGCAAGTGATGAGAACCCAGTACACCAGACTTAGCAACAGGTTTTAGGTGTGGGAGGGGCAGCGGTCCCCAGTGGAACTTTGAAGCTCTATTTGAACCCTTTCTGAGCCAGATACCAGTCACCCAAATACTTTGGGAAGGAAAAAAAAGTGAGAGGGAAACTGACAAAGTGACTTAATAAAGATGAAGCTGGTAAAAAGGCAAGATGTTTTCTTATCAGAGAAAAAGAGAAGTGAATGCTGGACATGCACCAATAGATGGTGTTGACGCTTTAGGGGATGCGAATAGAATTGTTGCCCCCAAATACTGGGGATGCTAAGAGGAGATCAGCACCACCATAGCAACAGCCCAGAAGGAGCTAGTGACAAGGGGAGACTGGTCAGGAGGCAAAAACTGAATGATAATCTTTTTTGATTTTGGAGGCAGAGTCTCGTTCTTGTTGCCCAGGTTAGAGTGCCATGGCATCATCATAGCTCACAGCAACCTCAAACTCCTGGGCTCAAGTGATCCTTCTGCCTCAGCCTCCCCAGTAGCTGGGGCTACAGGCATGCACCACCATGCCCGGCTAATTTTTTATTTTTAGTTGTCCAATTAATTTCTTTCTATTTTTAGTAGAGACGGGGTCTCGCTGTTGCTCAGGCTGGTCTCGAACTCCTGACCTTGAGTGATCCTCCCACCTCGGCCTCCCAGACTGCTAGGATTACAGGCGTGAGCCACCGCACCCGGCCCCTGAATGATAATCTTGAAATAAGAAAATGTGGTGGCAGAGAAAACTGTTGTACCTGCTCATGCTGTAGTATCAGACCCAGTCTCATCATGTGGCCACCCCAATCAAAGAACCAGTGCTAAAGTTACCTTAAAGATATGGCAACTCAGGAAGGAAGCAATGGCAGCTGGAACAGAGGGGTAGCAAAACCACAGCAGTGAGATAGCCTGCCCCACCTGCCGCTTTGGGGTTCTGAGAAGTCGTTAAGCAGGAGGAAGCCACTGAGCTCTAGCATTTGCTGAGTAGGAATGTTAATCCAGTTATCGAGGGGTCAGTTATTAAGACGGACTTTACTATGATCCATCTATACACTCTTTCCCAGGTATGCAAATGTACGTTCCCAGAATTAGCTTGGCAGTACTGTTTGCTCTCTCTAGGTTACTTCATGAATCTCTTTGCCTTTCATTCAGAAAAAAATATTAGCAGTCTATGGCATAATTTTTGATTCTAAGAAAGCGAACTTAGTCATATAATTTTGTCATCTGTTCCTCTTGCTAATATGTCAAAACACTTTCTAAGAATGATCGTCTTCAAGTAGAGGCCCAAGTGGTTTCCAGGAAATGGGTGCACTGAGGCACTTAAGACATTGGCTCAGGTTTAATTTGGAGACAATCTGGCAGTATATTCCTTTGGAGAAGGTGCCTGGAGGGAAAGTCTTGCCTTCATTCTCTCTCTCCCTTGAGTAGAATGATCAGAAATCGATTATTCTACTAATTGATAGCTAATCGATAGCTCACGAGCTCTTTCATACAGCCTTTGCCAGACTAATAGAGAGAGTTGCTTCCTATGTGACTAGTGTCTTTCACTGGTAGACAGTGAGGCAGGGGCACCCAAAAGAAGAGCATTGCTCTGTGAGGTTTACCTTTCAGCTGGAGAGAGCCTTTAGCTCAGAGCCATAATGGAGACAGTCATAATAAAAGTAGAATCTGTGAGCCATTTGTTGTGTGCCTTGGAAATGTTACTATATGGTGACTGATGGGAATGTTCTCAAATTTCACAAAGAGAAGTAAGGTTAAATATCAAGGAATCTTGCACAAATGAAGTACTATTTTTGCTTCTCACAAATGTACACTTCCCAACTATCCAAAGTATTGATTGATGTAGTATACTTAATATTAGTTATTCTATTATAGCTGTCACGTTTATCTTGCAATGTGAATTAATTGCACATGCAACTTTGTTTAGGATTCAATGTTCTATCTAACACACACACACACACACACACACACACACACACACATACATGCATATGTACACAATAAACTGAAGTCCTTCAGGAAGGGAGAATGCATTTCTGTTTCCTTGGGTGTATTATTTTACTTATTTATTCATTTAGCAAATAATTTTGAAGTCCAATTATATGCTAAATGCTATATTCTTGGTATACAACAAAGATAAAGACTGACCCTCAGAGTTTAAAATTTAGTGAAGACATAGAAAGATGATACCAAATAAAATTAAGCTATTCCTCTGCTGACGTACATAAGCAAAAGATAGATTTGTACTTCAATGAGAAAACTATAGGATACAATGAGAACACATAGGAGAGGCACCTGACTTGGTTCCAGGCACTCAAAGAAGACATCCTTAGGGAGACAATATGGGGAACTGAAGTATGAGTAGAAGTTATTCAAGTGACTATCTGGAGGAACAATGTTCTACAGAGAAGCAACATCATGTATTATGGTTCAGCAACGAAAGAGAACATGGTCTATTGCAGGATCTTAGAGAAATACCTTATGGCTGGTTTGAAGAGAGCAGGTGGGGAGAGGGGCAGAGCAAGATGGGATTGGAGATAAATGTAGGTGGGAGGGCAATCTAGGTCATGAAAGCCCTTTTGAGAGAGGTTAAGGAGCCTAGACTTTGTCTTAGAGACGTCTGAGTGCCATCTGAGTCTACCACATTTTTACAATTCATGTGACTTTAAATAAGTTATTTAACCATTTGTGTTTCTATTTCCTCAACTTTAAAATGGGTCAAAGGATTCTAATGACATGTCTTCACATGACGGTTCCAGGATTTGCTCTCAGGTCCTCTGCCATCAAATGCACGGAGACTCTGTGCCTCACACTACCACTCTTTGTACTTATGGAAAAATTAAATTATACATGATTTTTTTTCCTCAATAGCCCTATTATATAAAATGTGGGTCTACCTGCATTCTTTCTTTTATCCAAAGAACAATGATTAGAATATTCAGCTTAGAGAGGAAAGGCTTAGGGGAAATATAACTTTTTCAAATATGTGAAATCCTGTCATTTTAAGATATAATGAGATTTTACTGCCCCAGAGAACATAAGTAGGATATCAAATTTACAAGTAAGTAGATTTCAGCTCAACTGAAGTTTTGAATAATTTGTAATATTCTCAAATGTAATGGGCTACTTTAAAGATAATGAACTTCCCATCCTGGAAGTGTCCAAATAGAGACTAGGTGACCACCTGGCAAATATGTAGTAGGAATAAGGGAAATTGGAATAGAACACCCTTATGGTAAACAGTGGAGTTACTTCCCTGGTTAAATATATCTCAGAATTTGCTTTTACCCATAATTCCAGCTAAGTGGTAAAGACTGCTTAAGTGTCTCCATTCCCCATTTCCACCACACAAAGACAGATTTGGACCACAGCTGCTTGAACAAAGGTACCCAAAATGTACCATTCAGATTCGACCTTAAGAAAGTGAACTAATAGACTATTATCACATAATGATTCATGCTCAAACAGAAAGTTCTTATGATGCTAGAATCACAGATAGCGGAAATGGTACTAATGGATACCAAAACCTTTTAGGGGGACCGAGAAACCATAAATAGAAAAGATGAGCTTCAGAGGTAGGCACGGAAAAGCATTACCATGCGATGAAATTCCAAACAGCCCCATGAGAAGCCTAGCTTCCTGAAATCTTGGATTTTTAATCATAACCAATATATATTTAAAATCATTGGTTAGTGTAGCAGAAAGCTCAATCTAAAAGAGCAGAACAAATTGAAAACTGAAGAACAAAGGTAATAATACTCATACGATGTTTATTCTTTTTATATCTTCTATGTTTTCCCCTTAGGTCTGAAAAAATAAAGGACATGGTGGAAGGAAGGAAAAGGAGAGAAATATGAACATAATTCCTTGTTTTGGGAAGGGATGGAAACCACTCTACCTGTATGAAGCACGTGCACCACAGGACGGCTGCTAGTAGATGGTAGAATTTCCAAGTAGACCTGTCTTTCTTGGGTTGGCCTAATCACTGCTTTAATCATCTTTTGTGGTCTAGTTTTGCCATGGAACATTAATAGTCAGACAATAGTCCTGACATCTCATTGCTTATGAGGTCTTCCTTTCAATCCTGTTAGCATTTTGGTTCCCTATATTGACAAATGGTTCTTAATTATTTCTATAGTTTCCTCTGTTGTTCAAAACATATATCATAATAAAACAATAGCAACAAAACTGGTAGATTAAGCAAAATCTTTCCATGTTTTAGGGTAGTGGAAAGTGGTCAGCAAAGAACAAAGTAAAAGATTTTGTTCCTGCTCAAATACACCTATCCTTGATTTTTCTATGTTCATTGTTTATGTGGTCCAGCTATATTTCATTTCCTGTTTTTGCATGTGCACAAGCTTCCCCATGCCCTTTAAAAAATGCTTAGAAAAAAAAAACAACTTGGCTTAGTGTACTAGAGTTTCATTCCATATAACAAAAATTTCCTTTTGAATGTTGAATAATCTCAATATTCAAAAATTTCAGCAACAGAAACTTTTGATATTGGAAAGCTAATTTGATATTTAAGAATGCTGGACAATGTTAATAATATTAAGTATATTCACATGGTGTTTTAAATTTTTAAAGTTGAGTTCTTACAAGTACTGTCTCATTGTCAACAAACACAATTACCATTAAAAATACCAGTACCATTAAAAATAAAGTCCTAGGCTGATCGTGGTGGCCTGTACCTGTAGTGCCAGCTACTTGGGAGACTGAGGCAGGAGGATTGCCTGAGCGCGGGACTTTGAGGTTGCAGTGAGCTATGATGATGACACTGCCCAGGAAATGGAGCAAGACTCTGTCTCAAAAAAAACAAAATAAAACAAAACATAAAATAAAGTCCTATTATTTTAGATTTTAGGTGGTAATGGAGGATTAAAGGTCTAGAAGTTCACACCCATTAATTAACAGAAGAGAATGCTGAGAAAATGTGACCACATAAACCCTAAGTAAAATTTTGAGGAGGTGAAAAAAACTACAACAAAAAATAGGCTTAATAATTTTACATGCACTCAGAATACATTTTAAGCAAATCCTGATGAATGCATGTTGTTTTAGTGATTTGAGTCATTAGAGAAGACTGAATCATTTGGAGTCGGTACTTTCTAGAGGCAGTGACTATGGAAAGAACTGGACCCACTTCAAGAACTATCTGTCCTTGCTAGTCCTGGCCTTCTGTGTCAGAGCTCTGAGTCACTGCCACTGGTGGCCTGCTTCCTTTTGTTCTACTCACATTCAATGTTTATTAACTTTTCTCCCTTTGTTGGCAAATATTGTGGTGTTTGAGACTTTGTGCCATGACTTATTCTTAACATTATAGAGAGTCCACAAAGTGTACCAGGTGGAAGTAATGGAGAAGGCGTGGTACAATAGGCTGCCAGCACAGGTTATTAAATGATAATGCCAACATTATCATTTGCTCTGTTGTGCTCAAATGTTATCTGTCTCACTTTTTAAATGTGAGTTCTGTCTATGTTGAATGGTTTAAAACTGAAAGTGGCTTAAGACTGATCTTCAAGTATGTTAAGAACTGCCTGGCAGAAATATTTTACCTCCCTCCTGAACTGGAGGGTGATTACACTGCAGCATGGGGTGCTCTGGGCAGACACACAGTGCAAAGTCTATCAGATTTTTTTTTTCTTTACCCATCCTTCCGGATTATTCAATAACTCCTCCTAGGTTAGGTTCAAAGTTTTCTGACTGCTTGTCAATGTGTCCCAATCTATTTAGTTTTTTTTGCGCCATTTTAAAATCTCTGAAAAGAGAGAAGTAACATAGGGTGAAGGGAGGGCTAGAGAGGACTGTAGCTCTTGGGGAGGAAAAAACCTTAGGAGAGAGATAAATAAGCTGCAGTATAATCAAAAAAGGTATTTCTCAACATCACGGAAAATCTAAGGACAAATCAATAGAAGACTGTGGAGGAAACACAATTATAACATCAGTCAAGAAGAAATAACAGTGGTTTTTACATTCATATTATTCATTTAACAGATCTCAGTATTTTTGAATCTTCGGTGGGTTGGCTATTCAGAAGGTCTTATTGATTGCGTTTCCTTTGTATCCATGCCTTTGAGTGTTAATCTGATATATTCCCAATGTCTTGCATTTTCAAGATTTCATAGAATTACCAAAAGACTGCCTAAAATGAGAAAAGTAAGCAAAGTATAAAATAAGCACTTGTATTATAGGTAAATATACTTTACCTTCCTGCAGCACTCTAACTTAAGCCACAAGGCAGTATTTTAGAACAGCATATTTATAATGTATCTTACTATTTTTAAAACTTGATTTCAATTTTTTCCTCAAAGGCAACGCAATCCTAGAGTTATTTATATTTCCCTTTACATTTCTTCTCCAATTTAGATGACTGCTAATTAGGTATTTGTGTTTCAGTGCACCAGAACCTAGCTGGCTAAATTGTATATGGAAATATACGTGAATACATAAGAACTGAGGGTTTCTGTTAAATATTCATAGACTTTTATATGAGAAATCCAGTTTCAATATTTGGGTAAGTATTTCAGTTTGGAAAATTCATTTTTATAATAGCTGATTAAGATGTTTTTGTTGTTATTTTTGGTGTTAGGTGATTTGATGTTTGCAGAGGAGAAAAAAATCTTTTCTTCTTCCCTTCTTGTTCTCTTCTGGTGCCTCTACAACAAAAAGACAAACCAAAAGAGAAAAACAAGCAGAAGTTTATTTACATGTGTATCTCATATATACATGGGGGAAATCCAGAGAATGAATAACCCAAGAATTTAGGCTTAAGTGCCATCTCCAATTTAAAACAAAGAAAGAAGAGTGTGATAGAGACCGCTTATGGGACGGTGACCAGGAAAAATGTGGTAAACAAAAGTAAGGTCTTTAGACATATTTAAGTTGCTGCTTTCTCCATTGATGAGAGTCTCTCCCTGGTGGTTTGTAGTCATTCTTCTCTCTGGGTACAGAAAAGGAGACCACTCTCACAAATGAAGATTTACTTTATAAATGTAAATTTCCCTTACAAAGTGTTTTTATGTTGTTTTCAGAGCTTCTCCATATTTTCTACTTCTCAAAATAATCCTTATGCCAAAAAGGCACAGTTGGGGTGGCATATCCTGGTCTCCCACAATTATTTTTTGTGTCAGAACATTCTGGTCTCCTGCAAATTCCAGCAAGGGAAACCTCTGTCCAAAATGCCAGGTGGAGGGGTAGAAAGAAAAGACCAGCCTTCATTTTGCTGCCTCGTGGAAATACGTGTACTTATTTATTCTACTCTGGCCAGTTTCACTGACTGAGATAAGGATGGTAGAATAGTGGAAGAGCAGCTCACAAGCACCATTTTGCCCGAAGAAACCCAAAGAATGAGAGGAGAAAAAATGTTCTCCCCAGTGTTTTCCCTTCTAGTGAAATCTATCTAGTTTTGGGGAGAAGCAACCAGATAAATTCAAATTTTTTTCCTGTAATCCATTTCCACATTTTAAAACTCAAATTGCCTTGATGTCAGGTTCCAGTTCTAAGTGGGAATGGTTTCGATTTTTCCCCATTCAATATGATATTGGCAGTGCAACCTCTGTGGAAAAGAATTTGGAGATACCTCAGAGAGCTAAAAATAGAAATATCATTGGATCCAGCAATAGCACTATTAGGCATCTACCCAAAAGAGCACAAAACATTCTACAATAAGGACATCTGCACCCGAATGTTTATGGCAGCACAATTCACTATTGCAAGAATGTGGAAACAACCCAAGTGCC
>NW_012155951.1:3612799-3615311 GCF_000956105.1 Propithecus coquereli | reverse complement strand
TGTACCCACTGCTTTCTTTCCCAAAGTTATGCTAGCCTGTAAATTTGGCAAAGTCTAGCTGCTTTCTCTGAGAGAATACATGCATTTATATGTGTATCTGCATTAGGAATAAAGGTTTCATATTTATAAAAAAAAAAAAATTGCCTTGATGTAGGAGATGATGTTCTCTCTCTCACCATGCCCAGCTTACAGCCCAGGTCACTCTAAGCTTTTTGTAGTTTCTGTATCTTCCTCACAGCTTCTACTCAGAAGAGTTGGAAAGTAGCGGGCTTGAGTATTCTGTAAAAGCATCTTTTGTGTTCTTGAAGATCACTATAGCGTTACCAGTCATTACGTTAAACTCCCATCAAATTAACATTGTTGAGAGCAATACAGATAGCATTGTCATGTCAAAATAAAACTATTTTACCTATATATGTATTTGAAAAGAAAAAATAAGAATTAGTCATATATGGAGAAGATGAAATTGTATGGAAAACAAATCATTTGGCTTTGTACATGTCCTACTTTGCCCACAAAAAATTCATACTTACATATTAGAAATGTTAGGAATCTATTTCCTTACTTGTTATTCATAATATACCCATTTGTTGCAATAAATTTTCAAAAGAAATATTGTCTGGAGAAATCAACCAACTTACTAAATATTATCCTTTACATAAATAAAATTTATACACACTCTGCCTCCTATTTAAGTTTTATTGGGAGGATATCTTATAAGAGATAGTCATATTTTACATAGAATAATCTCTAGCTTTTAACATTATGAGAGGCAGCAAAATAAAGTTTAAGAGCTCAGCTCTGGGGCCAAAGTATCTGAATTCAAACTATAGGTTCATAATTTACCACCTATGTGAACTTGGGCAACTTACTTGACTTTTCTGAGCTATGGTCCTAAATGTAAAATTGGAATAATAATAGCACAAGTCTATGATTCCTAATCCAAAAATCCAAAATTCGAGATGCTCCAAAATCTGAAAATTTTTGATGACATGATACTACAAGTGGAAAATTACATACCTGACCTCATGTGATGGGTTGCAGTCTAAACACACTCAAAACTTTGTTTCATGCACAAAATTACTAAAAATATTGTGTAAAATTACCTTTAGGCTATGTGTATAAGGTGCTATGCATATAAAATATGAATGAATTTTGTGTTTAGACTTAGTTCATCCAAGATATCTCGTATGTCCTTGCAAATATTCCAAAATAAAAAAAATCAAAAATCTGAAACACTTCTGATCTAAGCATTTTGGATAAATGATACTGAACCTACATTTATTTTTTTTTGATTAAATGTTTTTATGTATTAATATGTAGAGAAGAAAAGACTTTTTCCTTCTACTCTCCTAGATTCTCTGGCTGAGACATTACAAATTAGGCTGACAAAAGATAGATTAACGAGACAAAAACAAATGGAAGTTTATTAGCAAGTTCGGCACACATACATGGGGAAGAAACTGAGGGATGAGTAACTCAAAGCGATGGCTAGAAATTGGTAGAGAAGTGACCAAAGGAAAACCTTTAGGATTTTAGGGGTGGCAAACTGTGGGAAGGTAAATTTATGAGGGAAAATAATGGAAAATAAGGGTCATCTTAGTAAGGCTTGTTTGTGCAGGTCCATCTTGGAGCCGTCTCATCTCCAGTGATAAGGTTTTTGTTCCCTTCCTGGCAGGGAGTATGGGAAGTTGAAGAGGGAAAACACCTTCATAAGGGGAATTTATGTTCTATTTTCAAGCAGGTCAGAGAGGCAGAGAGCTCATTGGGTATCTGCCTTTTCTTATTTGCCTTCAGCTCAAAATCATCCTTATGCCAGAGTAGTATGCTTGGGGGTGTCATACTTTGAACACCTTCGTGTACATAAAGTGATTAGAACAGTGCTGGCTTATTGTAACTGTCAGGTGTGGGGACCAGATGTCAGGTCCCTATGCTCCCTGGTTCTTGGTTGCCAATACTGAAGTATGGTTACTGGTAACGAGTCAACGGAGCAAAGGAGCAGACCAAGTAGATGCAAGCGAGTGCCAAAGTTTATTAAAGCATAGTTCCTTCCAGAGAAGGAATGGGTCACCCCCTAGAGTGGAGGAGACCCTGAGTTTAACAAGATTTTCCCTTTTATGCTGATTCCATAATTTTATGTTAAGTGGGGGGCGGGGTATTCATGGTTTTGCTTGGAAAGGGGTGGAGAATTCCCAGAACTGGAAACCCTCCCCATTTTTAACCTTGTAAGGCAATTTCTGGAGGTTGCCATGGTATTTGTAAACCATTATGGCACTGGTGGGTGTGATTTTTACTATGTTAATGAGGGTAGGTCACTTGAGGATACTGTCACTTTACCTGTACGCATGCTCCAAAGATCCTCTTTTGTAGCTTGTTCATAGCTCCACTTTGTGGTCTTTCCACCTCTTTCTGGCTGGTCAGTCCTTGGACACCCCCTATTGTAGACCAAATATCCAGTCATTCCTTGGGGACCCCTTGACACATCATCTATTCCTTCTTGGAAGCCCCCTTC
>NW_012155951.1:3602314-3612014 GCF_000956105.1 Propithecus coquereli | reverse complement strand
GGGTCTGCTTAACAGGGATAACCACAAAAGATTGAAATATAACATGAGTGATGATCATAGGGAATGGGGTTGAATATGTGCAACAAATTGCAAAACAATCATGGCATGTGATACCTTTACAATAGATGTGAACTAAATGAATATGCTAAAAAGATGTCTTAGAATTTTCAAGGTGAAAATAATCTGAGATTACCTAAGAAAACCTCTTTATTTCACACAGGAGGAAATTGAGGTCTTTTAAAAGAATGCTAATTTGGAGAGAATCTAGATCTCTAAAGTCTAACTCACTTTTCAGTCTCTTCTTGCTAGACAAGCAAAATTATATGCACTTTCTTCCCTGTTTGAGTTTTGCAAGTGGGCACTGCTTAACTCTTTGTCAGCTCTGTTAAGGTGGGCTAACTTCCTAGGGCTAAACATATAACTATTTTTCATTTCTTGGCAATCTGTTCTATTAAATTTGCATATTCTAATATGCAGCATTTATGTCTAATCCCTAAAAGAAAACTCACTAAATTCCTGGTAGGATTATTTCTTCTCTTTCTCTTTGGCTAGGGACAGAGATTTGAATACCAACTGAGAGAAAAAGCAGAAGTTAGGCAGTGCTTTCATAAATGAAATTAGCAAGTTTCTACAATTTAAAGGTTCTATTTGTAATTCTAAAACCTTTTCCCTTTCTCCTTGTTTAGCTTCAGGCATGAATAAAAGTGTTGGGTGGGGGGAAATGTTTGCTTTTCTTTCTCTTAATGGGTAAGAGATAACTAAATGCTGAATTTGCAAAATACTTTACTGGTTCTGGATTGTATGGGTAAGCACGAGATGAATATCATAGTTTAGATCTTAACTGAGTAATATCGGCAAAGTCATTTTGCTGTATATATGAAAAATCTACATTGTTTCACTTGACAGTCTTCTCAAATGATATCCACAAGTATTTAGCATTAAAAAGCTCAGTTTAGAATTTGAATTGCTAATGTTGAGTTTTCAATTCAAGGTTCTAGAATCCAAAACAGGGTGGAAAAGGAAAAACAAAAAAAGAACAAGCATAATTGAAGGGAAACAGTAGCACTGGCTCTCACTTGGTTAAGTTGCTTGCAGGCAACCTAAGGAGCCTCACTCTGTGTGACTTCCAATTGCCTTACGTTTCACATGTTTTGGGGTGGAACATCATAAAGAAAATATTGATGTTATTGTTATCCAAGCTGAGAAAACACACACACACACACACACACACACACACACACACACACACACACACTAAACTGAAGTAAATCCCAATACAAATTTTAATAGGGGAGAAACCAGCCAGTTTCTTAAACATATTAATTATTATTACCAACTTTGATTCTTTTCCTCTCTTTCTTCCTTCCATATCCCATGTTAGAGATGAAATCTCTGAACTTGTGCAGAGTTGTGTATAACATTTTTTGATAATTTTTATTTATGTCCTATTTTTTATTCCTTTTTCTAGATTGATGCTCCTCTTTCTCTAGACATAATTCCATCCTGGAAATTTGCTTTGAGAAGATCTTGATTTTTAAGTTGATTCTTCATTTCTCTGAGAATAATCATATCACTTTAAGGTATACAGTTATCACTGTTATATAAACTGCAAGGGGGTTTCAGCTTAGGTTCAATTTCTTGTCCCCTTTTCAAGCTTCATAAAGAGTTTTTGCTATTAGCCTTAATTTAGGAATCTAAATCCAGTGAAACCAGCAATACCCAGGAATCTGGCCATATCCAAGAACCCTCACAACTGTTTAAGGGTGGTAGGGACTGCTATTCAATTTATTGTCTTTCTCCAATGTGGGTGGAGGTTCCAAGAGACAATTCAAATCCCTAGTATTTGACAGTGAGAAGTGAGATCCTAACTTTTTCTGAGATACTTTATATCCTTTTTCAGCCAGTAAACTTAATGCAATTATAGCATGTTGCCTTGATTCAGCTTTAGTCTCACTGGTTATCAGAATATTGTCTACATACTGTAAAATCATTCCCTTGGCTGAAACTATTTCCCTCAAATCCCTAGACAGAGGCTGGGCCCAGTGGCTCATGCCTGTAATCCTAGCACTCTGGGAGGCTGAGTTGGGAGGATTACTTGAACTCAGGAGTTAGAGACCAGTCTGAGCAAGGGCAAGATTCCATCTCTATTAAAAATAGAAAAATTAGCTGGGAGTTGTGGTGCACACTTGTAGTCCTAGCTACTTGGGAGGCTGAGGCAGGAGGATCGCTTGAGCCCAGGAGCTCGAGGTTGCTGTGAGCTAGGATGATGCCACTGCACTCTACCCGGACCAATAGAGTGAGACTCCATTTAAAACAAGCAAACAAACAAAAAAATTTCTGGACAGAATGTTTCTGAAGATTGTTGGGGAGTTTTTAAACCCCTGGGGAAAGACAGTCTAGCAGTACTGTCATTTGGCTTTAGACTTTAAGTCTTCCCGTTCAGTAGCAAATAGTTCTTGGGATTCAGAAGCAAGAGGAATGCAAAAGAAAGTACCTTTTAAATCTATTGCTGAAAACCAGGAAATTTCAAGATAAAGTGGTAAGGAGATGAATATCTCCCATTGTTTGGTTTATTGCCCTTAGGTATCGAGCAAACCGGTAAGCACAGGTAAATCCCTTCCCTTCGTGGCTGGGAACTCAGCTTTAAGGTCTGTTTGTTTGGGTAACCTTGGCCAAGTGGGGTCCATTCAGTCCATGGGGTGGGGAATGCCCAGGATTTTCTTTTAGTTTACATTCCATTTACATTTAGTTTACATTTTGGCCAAGATTTGACAGTGGCAGCATCAATGGCCAACCTTTTGCACCATCATTGGCAGAGTGGTGTGGCTATTTGCCCTAGTTGCACCCTGTCCCTTCGTAGGAACTTTATGGCCAAGGGACTTACAGTCAAAAGACTTCTAGTCAACTAAATCTTCTAGGCCAGATGGGAATGCAGGTGGACAGGCATTCATCAACTTTTACAATGTAAGAGCAAAAAACCAAACTCCAAAAGCGAAGTTATAAAATTAACTTATCTATAGCATTGAGCTATTATAATCTTGAATTTCATTACAGACTTATAGTAATTTGTTATATAACACATAAGCATTGTTAACCATTTAAGCTAAGGAATTTTGATACTTTTGTTGTACAGCAATATTTTTCGTAGTCATTTTAGTTGTTAGAGCTGGTTCCCCTCGGCCCCAGGAACAGAGAGGCATAGTCGCTGAGGCTGCAAATGGCAAAGGAGTTTATTGGCTAGCTTGAGCTAGGGTCCAAGTCTCAGAGCACCAATGCAGTGGCCTCTTTTAAGGGCTAGGACCCTGCCTTGGGGTAGAGGTTAAGCTTTTATACCTTTTTCTGTTTTACACACGACACACAGGTTTCACACGACATGCTGGGCACACCTTCCCTCCCTCCCTTCCTTAGTTCATTGGTTCCTTTAAAAGTGGCTGATTGTGTTGGGTCCTGATTGGTTCCTTTAAAAGTGGCTCCAAGCCCCGGGATTTTCGCACCGGCGCCAATTGTGGTCAGCGTCATTTCGGGGAAAGGGCGACGTCGTTTTGGGAAGACTGAAACTTAGGCCTACTCCAGGAAGTTCAGCCTGTCATGGAGTCCCTCCTGCTCTTATTCCTGTTTCTGATTAACTATATTTGAGAAACAACTAAAAGCAAGCACGGTCACAGAAGCAAATAGCATCAGTTAGAATCAGAGAGAGCACATTTTTCTCTAATCTCTAATCTTAAACAAGTCATCTCACACAAAGCAAAGTATATTCTCCTATTATCAATTCCTGTTTTTCACTACAACTAGAATGAAGACACCAAAGTATTTTTACAAATCTTCGACCATAAGTTTCTGTTTCTATGCTATCATTTACTTAAGAGTTTTATTTATTCTAATACTGACACTTATTTTTGTTTAGGCATACCTACTTTTTACCTAAGCAAGAAACTTAAACACATGAGTAACTTTGCCATTAACTCAGGAGATTTAAGTGTTTTCATTACACCAACTTACCAAAAATCACAAAAATACAAATCGTTTTGTTTTGACTGGGTTTATAGTTTTATAAATTTTGTGTCAAACCCTGACACCTTCAAATATGGAAATGACCAGTAAACCTAGGCAAAAGTATATGCTGACAATTTCAAAGATACTTTAATTTTTATTTTACCAGTAATTTTTTTATAAACTAGCCTATTTACCAAAGATTACTAAATTCACATGAACTTGAAAAGCATTTGGGCTTATTTACCTAATTTTTGAGAGCTCTTTTTATTCATAAGCCAATTTTGGTATCATGTCTACATAACACATAATACATGTACATACACAAAACATCTAAACACATACACATACACACAAAATTTCAATAGCTTTTATCTCAGAACTCTACCCATGAGATTCTCTGAAGTTCCATACACATTTGTATACATTATGTTTCTGTTCCTCTCTTTCCCTTTCCAACAGCAGGCATTCCCACATCTTGGCCAGGCTGCCTCCATGGATGGAGATGTCTTTCAATCTCCTAGATCTCAATCTTCTAGGCTCGAAGACCTCAGAACAGAGATGTCTTTTAACCTCTCATACCTTAGAATCTGCTGTAAGAGAAACCACCAACAGAGGTGTCTTTTGACCTCCTAGACCTTGAACTGTTAAGTTTGAAGAATTCACCCTCCCCAAACTTCCATCCAAACATCCTATAGAACCCACCCCTCTTCCCTTCCTGGGATGAATTAGACACAGTAGCCTTTGCCAGACCCCTAGGGAGATACAGGAATGAAATGCAAAAGGGGAACTTACTTTCCTTATTCCTCCTGATAAGGGCAATGCTTATCCAATTTCCTTATCTCCTGGGGAGATAAAGGAATGGAATGCAAGAGGTGAACTTACTTTCTTTATCCCTCCCAGTTGTTTGAAAAGTATTTACTCCTCCCAGGAAAACCCTCTATAAAACCCAAGGCTCTCCCCTTTTCTCTCATGAATGTTTTTTTGCCTCCATCATCTGCACCTGGATGCTTGAAATAAACAGCATTTTGCTACACATGAGGCTTCGTGTGTCTCCCTCTCACCTCTGGACCTAACAGAATTATGCTTATAATACCATTGACAAACAATTCCCAATAGGCAAAAAAGGTAATAGAGACAGAGAGCTTAACAGACGCCACATCTACGTGTGATGAACACATACAGGCAAACACTCAATATAAAGAGAAATTCAAGAGGTTCTAAACGAACTGCAGTTCAAATAATAAGCCCAGGGAGTACCAAATCTAAACAGTTAGGTTAGTTCCCACTCTCACAGTCAGGGGCTTACCCAACCCAAAACAAATGGGAATTCCCCATATTGAGAGGGGTGTCCCTCACTGTGTGGTACCTTCAAAGAGCACTCACTCATTTGGATGCAAATGTCAAAATCCAAAGGTCCTTTCTTTGGAGGCAATCAGGAGGCAATTATAAATGTGTTGGAGATTGGTGACAACAGAGCTGGCAGGAGAGTCTAAAGCCACCCTCTGGAAGATACGGCCAGGTAGCTGCTAAGGGAGGCTTTGGTTTCCCCCTATTCCACAGCCACCAAACCACAAGCAACGCCATGCCAGATAAGCCCCCATAACTGATATTGAAACAACACAGGGCTTTCAGCCTAGCTACAGTTGCTCATTACACAAAGATCCAACTGTTGAAACAGTGATTGCCAAGGAAGCAAGGATTTTTTAATATAAAAGATGTCTTCTCAGGAGAACAAGAGAAGTTGCCTCAAACCTGATTCCCCATCTAAGGGAGATCCTGAACTTTTCAAGGATTGGCCAGGTGCCTTGGGCAGCCTGAGGTGGATGGTGAATTCTGGTGCCAGGAAGCCTGCCAAGGAGTCTTCAGAATTTCAACTCCTTTGTCTTGCAGAAAATCTGCCATTTCTGGGAAACAACTCAAAAGTTTAAGTAGTTAGTTAAGGGAGAGTATTATAAAAAACATATAAGGGTCACGGAAATTTGTTCATGGAGTTGGTTATATCATCACCAAAGTTCTTATTGGAAACCACTTAGGAAACTCTTTAGCTAATTGCAATGGAAACCAAAAGTGTTTGTCTGTGATTAGTCTTGAAAAATGATGGATAGCAGGTGGATTATTTGTTATACAATAAAGAAACTTCTCTATTATACAATAGAGAAAAGGCCAAATAGGCACCTTACAGTGCAATCCTTTATCTTGTGTTAAAGGACAATTTTTGAGTAATCTGTCCTTGTATTAAAGAACAACTTTCAAAAAAGTGAAATCATGACTAGAAAGGAACAAAAAATGGCAGCCGTTCACTCTTCCAGGTTTTGTGGGTGGACTATGAATTAAATTGTCCTAACAGAGATTAACAGAAAAAAAAAAAACATATTTAATTATACACCTATACATGCATGGGAGTCCCGCAAAATATGAGACTTGAAGAAGGGTCAGATTATTAAAGTTCATATAGCACCCTGAGCTACAAGAAGGAATAGGAGCTTGAAGCTTCTGGGGGATGGTGGGAATACAAGTTATGGAAGAGTAAAGAGAGGAAGTATATGGTGAAAATAGGTTGTCTTGATATGCACATAAAGTCTGTCAGGTAATAAATGATAAAAATTGTCTGGGAGCAGCCCTCTTCCTGATACAGATATTTTACTAATATAGATTTCCTTTATAGATGTATATTTCTTTTACAAAAGGACAGCTTTTCAGAGCAACTCCTGTGTCTGCAGTTTCTGAGAATAACCAGCTCAAAATATGCCAAAGAAGTATATTTTGGAGTGGCATATTCTGGTCCCCTACAGTCATATTTTGGGGTGGTGTGTCCTGAGCCCAGCACAAGTCTCACAGAAATATAAAATGAATGCATTTCAAAGATTTTAGTAAATTTATTAATTAATGAGAATATCAGTAAAGCATTGTTGGGGCTCAGAAATATGTAAGGAACCTGAAAATATTCTGGGAAAAGTACAGCTTCAAAGCTTAACAAAATGTGCTACTGCCTTCACATGAAGTGAATAGTTCACTTCATCCAAACTTGTATCAGTGACAGGGTATTATACTCTCGGATGGATCTGAAGAGTAACCAATGGGGTAAAAATATGTTGTACACCAAAATATGTTGCTTTGGCATGCTGAGCACTTTGAATTAAAAGAAATTAGAAGACCTTATGAGAGGCCTGCGAACTAAAGACATTCTAACCTCCTCTTTTTTCTCCCCCTTGAGTGCAAGAAATGGTTCTTTCTAAAATTTTCTTATTTGACTGTGGAAATTTTCCAAAAAAATTCAATTGTCTTCTTAGGAATCTCATTAAATAACCAAAAAATCTTAACTGCCAGAGAAGAGAAGAAAGTCATCACTATGCCCAGAAAGACTTTTTGTCTGTTCTTTTGACAGCAGGTCTGAGAGATTACCCAAATACCTTATTGAAATAATATGACAATCTTTATGGTGTAGTTGTACCCCTAACCTTCCCATAAAGTGTTGGACCCATTTGTTTTCAAAAGACAATCATATACAAACTATTGTCTCCTCTTTGGACCCACCAAACTCTCCTAAAAATTAGTTACTGTATTTCTATCTCCCTCTCTCTTATGAAGAGGGTGCCATTTAAGCTTCAGCTATTTGGCCTCTCTTTGAGTCTCATATTTTGTATGGCTCCCATGCTAATGGACATTAATAAATTTCTATGTTCTTCTCCTGTTAATCTATCTATTATCAGTTCATTTCAGCAGACTAAAATCTTCAGAGGAGGAGGGAAAATTCCCTTTGCTCCTACAGTGTTAAAAGCAGATTAAAGGAACATCTGAAGAACAACTATATATAGGCAATCAGGAATGCATAAAGAATTTTTAATAAATGTAAGACTGTTTAATGTTCTCTTTTTTGGAAGTAACAAAGACATTCTCCTTTACCAAACTTTCATCAGGCTCCTCTAATTTCTCTTCTTATCTAAGCTTTTAATTGTTGGGCCTTCATATCTCAGTTTTAATAAGAATTATAAGCCAGTTTAGAGAGAACCCCCAACCATTGATATCTGATTATCCTGGTGTGCCTTCACCAAGAATCCTGTCAAGTCCGTTTAGCCTGAATACACACTTACCTTTGATGTTTCCTCTTAGTAATTTTCCATTCATTAATATTCACCCTGCTTCTTGGCTGTAAATACCCACTTGTCCATGCTATAGTTTAGGAATTGAGCCCAGATCTATACTGAGGTCTCTTTCCCCTATTATAATAGTTCCTGGATAAAATCTGTTTTTACCACTTCAAGTACATCCGGCTCTGGTTTTATTTGACAAAAGTGAAAATCAATTGTATTTCCACTGGACAAAAATCATTCCCATTACTATCAGTTTTATGCAATTTACAGTATTATAAGACGGTCAAAGACAGTGAAAGTGGCAGATCCCTATAGATTCAGACAACCCTGAAAGGCCTGCTGGACTACGTCCCTCATTCCGTTGGAAGGATATCCAGTAGTTGCTATGTCTGTTTCACAATCTTTCCCATTTTATGCTTACATCAGATACCAGAATATCTGCCATAGTGAAATCTTAGTAGTCATTTCCTTGTCTCATTACCATGTAGTGGCTATTTTCTTCAAAGGATATGCTTGTTCTCTTCACCTTATTGGTTACTCTTTTTAAACCCAACGGAGAGACTATAACATCTTACACTAAGATAAGGTTGAATGAACTGAATTATTCACTTTGTATGAAGGCAGTAGCACATTTTGCTGTAGCTGTAATTGCCATTGGGATCTTAATCATAAATTCTTTGTCTAGACTGATATCCAGAAGAGTTTTTCCTAAATTTTCTTCTAAAGTTTTTATGGTTTCATGCCTTACATTTAAGTCTTTTATCCATCTTGAATTAATTTTTGTGAGTGGTGAGAGATATGGGTCCTGTTTCATTTTTCTCTGTGTGGCTATACAATTTTCTCAGCACAATTTATTCAATAGGGCTTCTTTCCTCAGTGTGTATTGTTGTCTGCTTTGTCAAAGATCAGTTGGCTGCAGGTAGATGTTTTTATATCTGGGTTCTCTGTTCTATTCCATTGGTCTCTGTCTCTATTTTTGTACCAATACCATGATGTTTTGGTTACCATAGCCTTGTAGTATAGTTTGAAGTCTGGTAATGTGATGCCTCCAGATTTGTTCTTTATGATTAAGATACCCTATAGTATAAAATATGAAAGAGAGTCCAAGAGCACTAGGATGGACAGATATGGGCGTTACAGTGTTTGAAAAGGTAAAAGCACGCCTCTCAGGCAAATAGAAAATGAGCACATGTCAAAGATATTATTTTAATTATTAATTAATGTGGAAACAAGGAAGATGTTAGGTCCTGCTAAAAGAACAACTGATAATATCAGGTATTTAGAGGCAAATTAGCAAATAAATGTTAAACTAATATTGCTTTGTTAGATATAATGTGCTTAGTGTCCAACAAGCCATAAATCATTGATATCATCTCATTCACTAAGCTAAAATTAATGCATTTCTTTCAGATGAAATTATATAATACAAAGATAACAATTAACTTTACTAAATCTGGAACTTTTGGTAAAGAGTAAACAATGAGATAAACTGGGTATACTGCCACCCAACAGTTCTTGGCCGCCATTTACATCTGTAAGTGACAAAATGACATCCCAATTTTTGTTTTATTTCCAAATTTTAGATAATTTTTTTAAGATGGGAAATAAAATATTTT
>NW_012155951.1:3598159-3600074 GCF_000956105.1 Propithecus coquereli | reverse complement strand
GCCCAGGACCAGATGAGTTCACAGTCGAATTCCACCAAACATACAAAGAAGAGCTCAGAGTGTTTCAAAAAATTAAGGAAGCAGGAATACTTCCTAACTCATTATGAAGCCAGTATCACCCTAATACCAAAACCAAACAAAAACACAACAAAAAAAGAAAACTACAGACCAATATCCCTGATGAACATAGATGCAAAAATGCTCAACAAGATACTAGCAAAATAAATTTAACAGCACATCAAAAATATAATATACTATGGTCAAGTGGCTTTTATTCTAGGAATGCAAAGATGATTCAACATATTTAAACCAATAAATATGATTCATCACATACACAGAATTAATGATGAAAAAACATATGATAATCTCAGTAGATGAAGAAAAATCATTTGTTAATATTTAGCATCACTTCATGATAAAAACCTTCAACAAACTAGGCATATAATGAACAACCAATGGATAGCAAAGGCTATGTAAACCCACAGCCAACATTATACTGAACAGGCTGTAATTTGCTGACCCCTATATTAGACAATTTCAGTATGTACTGTTAATCGCAATGGGGAGCAAAAGTTATCTCATATGGTACTCATACATTCTGACCTCCAAGCTACTATGACAAATATAAAAATGTTTATGGAGTGAATAGGCATTGACTTTGGTATTGGAAATACTGTGTAAAATCTCATATCTTGCCACCATATTTATAATCTGTTTTTTTTTACCTTCCATAATCTTATAATTTAATTAGAATGAGAAGACACGACTCAATTAAAAATACTAAAAGGTCAAATGATAATGTGCATAACATATTTCATAAATATTCAAGGCAGGGAGAGATCAGTTGCAGTGAATGGATCAGGGGAAGTTGAAATGAGAACCATAACTTTGAGCTGGGCCATGAAGGATAGATAGCATTTGGACTGGGAGAAAATAGACAGCCGGCATTCTAGAGGGACTCAAAGTATAGCTGAGTACCTTGTCTCCTAGTCTCTTAATACAGTGATCTGCACAAAGTAAGTGAAAAAAAATTTGTGTGATTTTGTTGCTCTTATTATCATGAATAAAATGATTATGGAAGAGTGCGATCTAGTGCAAGTAGAGTTGAGTGTATCACAGGGTTGATGCTACTCTTATGAAATATAAAAATATGAATTTGATTCTCATTTCTGGTTCCCAAAAAGTCTGGTGTTTATATATGGTTATGGTTTACACGAGGCACTGAACTTCTATAATTTATAATATCTCATTTAGTAGGAAGATCCTGAAAAGAAATCAGTTTAACTTTCTGTGATTTAGCATTTAAACCTTATTATTAGTGATTCTTGAATTTATTCTCATAGTATCACCCAAATATCTGACCACAAAAATCACATTCTTTCAATTCACCTGCTTGTGTTTTATGCTTTATATTATCAACAATTCATAATTTCTACAGGCATTTGTTGATTTTTTACTCACCTTGCTTACTTTCTCCAGCAGATGAAGAAGCTTGCTGCCTAACAGAAGAAGCAAGTACTAAAGACACAGGGGAATAATAATGACAGAACAGATACACTTTTTTCCTTTTGGTTTACTTCCCCTGATTTCTGGTGCTTTGTTAGGGCCTGAAGAAAATAGGTCTTTCTCTTGTGCCAAGTATTCAGAGCCAATATATTAGTCCCTATATTCAGAACTATGCCTCTGTGTCTGAGGTGGGAGAGCAGTCAGAAGGATAAAATTCTTCAGTATCTCTTGTGGCCCTTTAGGTTTCATCCTACGCATAAGAATAAAAGGGCTCAGTATTTTTTCATAGTTCTGCTTCTGTCTCAAAACAGTATTCTTCTCAATATATAGTTGTCTCTCCATATCCGTAGGTGCAAAATCCACATATTCAACCAATCCTAGATCAAAAATATTAGGGAAAAAATGAAAA
>NW_012155951.1:3583482-3585797 GCF_000956105.1 Propithecus coquereli | reverse complement strand
TATCTGATGACAGGTGGCCCTCCTTTACATTAAGTATAAAATTTAAATTAAGATAAATTAGAGATAATTACTCATTATATTCATTGTAGTAATATCTTTTACATCCAAATGTTCTGATACATTGGAAATGGATATTGATTTACATCCCAGGTTTAATCCAATTTTGAGGTAAGGCAAGGTTTCCTTAGGTGTAGGGCAGCTTCTTTTTGAAGCTCTGAATTGCTATTTGGAGAAACTCACTGAAGATTTCAAAGTAAACTAGACCTATTCCAATTACAGTTAGGGCAGATCGAAGAAAGGATAGAAAGACCTCAGTAATTTGTACATCAAACCCTGAATGCACATCTCTCTTTCTGTTTCTCTCTCGCTCAGAAAGTTAGTGCTTTTCCTTTGGCTTTTATGATTTTTTCCTACATTTAAACCATAGATTTGTCCTTCTCTCTTGTCAGTGTGTGTGTTTTTTTAATAGCTATATGGTGGTATAATCGACATACAATAGATGACCCATATTTAAAATGTACAAGTTAATAAGTTCTAACATATATGTGTGCTAAACCATCAATACAATTAGGATAACAAAAGTATCTGTCACCACCAGTTTCCTTATAATCCTTTACAGTCCTTCCCTCCCTAACATCCCACTCCCAGGCAACAGATGATCTGCTTTCTGTCACTATAAATTAGTTTTCATTTTCCAAAATTTTAGATCAATAAAATCATACAGTATGTACTTTTTTGTGGTTCTGAGTTTCTTTTACTTAGCATCATTATTTTAAGATTAATCAATGTCTTTAGATGTATTTTCATTACTTTTATTTTTAAATATCATTTGAACATAGAGATACCACAGTTTTATCATTTACTTACCAATGTATGGACATTTGGATTGATTTAGTTTGAGGCTATTACAAACGAAGCTACTATGAACATTTATATGTAAGTCTTTCTATAAACATATGCTTTCATTTCTCTTCAATTAATACTTAGGAGTGGAATAGAGTTGTGCTAGGTATATGTTTACCCTTTTATGAAAATGTGGAACTGTTTTCCAAAGTGATTGTAACAGTTTACACACCTACCAGCAGTTTATGAGGGTTCCAGTTGATTCAGAATCTTGTAGCACTTGATGTGGTGAGTCTTCTCAATTTTAGACCTTTTAATATGTGAGGTAGTATCTAACTGAGATTCCCATTACATTTTTTTAATAATGATGTTGAACATTGTTTATTGTGCTTATTTTCCATCTGTATTGTTCTTTGATGAGTGCTGGTTAAAATCTGGTTGCTGAATTTCTCAATGGATTTTTGTTTTCTCATTATCGAATTTAAAAAATTATATATTCTGGATACAAGTCCTATTTCAAATATATGATTTGCAAATATTTCCAAAAGTCTTGTCTTTTTAGTCTCTTAACATTGTCTTTCGAGGAATAGAAGATCTTAATATTATGAAGTCCAATTCAGTTTATTCTTTTTTTAAATGAGTCAGGATTTTGGTTGTGTTATCTAAGAACTCTTTACCTAAACCAGAGTCACAAAGATTTTTCTAGTATGTGTTTGTGTAAAAATTCTGTAGATTTAGCCTATGTTTGGGTCTATTATTAGTTAATCGTTTTATATGGCAAAAGATATGGATAAAGTTTATATTTTTATGTGTAGATATTCGATTGATCTAACACTTTTTTTTTTTTTACACTATCATTTCTCCACTGAATTGCCTTTGGATCTTTTAAAAAAATCAATTGTATCTACACATG
This sequence comes from Propithecus coquereli, assembly GCF_000956105.1. Lineage (NCBI taxonomy): Eukaryota > Metazoa > Chordata > Mammalia > Primates > Indriidae > Propithecus > Propithecus coquereli. The sequence continues at coordinate 3,584,041 of NW_012155951.1, read as the reverse complement.
TGGGTATATTTTGGGTCTCTTTATTCTTTTCTATTGATTTATTTTTTCTGTCTTGCCAATAACTCACTTTCTTAAATACTATAGCCTTCTATGAAATCTTGAAGTCAGATACTATAAATCCTCCAATTTTGTTATTCTATTTCAAAGTTGTTTTGATTATTCTAGGTTCTTTGCATTTACATATGAATTTTAGAATCAACTATTTTATTTGTAAATATAAAGCCTCCTAGGATTTTCATTGGGATTGCAATTAATCTATAGATACGTAATCTAGGAAGAGTGAGCATCTTAATATTGAATCTTCCAATCCATGAAAATGGTATATTTTTCCATGTATTTAGGTCCTTTTTCTTTCAGCAATATATTCTTTCAGCAATATATTTATCAGTTTTCATGTCTTTTGTCAGATTTCCTACTACATTTATGTATTTGGGGTGTTATTGTAAACAGAATTTTAAAAATTCCACTTTCAATTGTTCACTACTTTCATATAGAAATACAATTGATTTTCGGTTACTGTTTTTTATTCTAAAGCATTAACAAAAATCACATTAGTGAT
>NW_012155951.1:3581524-3583432 GCF_000956105.1 Propithecus coquereli | reverse complement strand
ATGACACTGGCTTTGTGCCTCCATATCTTTAATTGTTTCATTCCTTCCTTAAATGATTGGCTATTCCCATTACCTATCCCCTCTTTTATCCACATGTCAAATCTCAGCTCAATGTGCACCTCTTCCTTGAGATCTTCCTGAGTACCTCAGAGCCCAGTGGTGTTTTGCAGAAGGAGTCTTATGTGAGACCATGCTACCAATTATTGTGCCTTATTGGCTATCTTCACAAATTTTTTAATAATGCTTTGCCTCCTCTATGTATTAGGAAAGCCGGCCTTTCTCTCCTTATACTCACCTGAGCATGAGATTCACTAGCCCGTTGATCTAGGCACCATATGGTTTGGTAGTAGCTAAGGGAATGCCCTGAACCAGAAAGGAGTTTCTCCGTGAGGTCAGAGAAGGGAACTTTACTCATTAGGATATGATTTTTCTGCTGGTTACATGCATTCATGATTCTCAACAATGCATTTTGGTCAGCTAGATGAGTTCATATTAACTTGAGACGGAGTCTCTAGAGATTATGATTATTTTAAAATACCCATCTCCTTGCTGATATCTTGATGTTGGTGATAGTCGGCCTCGGTTTGCCAACTTTCATGATATTGTGCTTTCTCCAGTATCAGGCTACATGTCAACACCTACTTGCTACTGATTGGTGGAGAGACTAACAGGGTATACCCAAATAAGACAGTGGTTGAGAAGAAATGTCATTTTGATTTGCAGAGTTGCATTTAAACGGAAAAATAGAACTGGACCTGCATAAATACTTTCTTTGAGATGTGCAATTTAAGGGATTAAAGACTCTTGTGTTGCCCAGGGATCAGATACCTGACCTTTGTTGCTTTCTCAAGATACTAACAAACCCATGACAAATTAGTTGGAAACTTGGTAGAAGTGATAGAGTTTGAGTGTCCAGGGAGTCCAACTCATTGGCTACCTGACCTAGAACATCACCTTGACTATAGATGACACAAATTGTATTCTATTTGCATGGGATTCGTTTCTATTAAATAAATAAATTCTCTCTCTTTTTCAAGACAGTAAGTTAGCCTACACTGGGAGTTGTGCCCCAGCATCATGAGAAGGCAGAGGGGCCTGTTGTCCTGTGGGGCTGTGTCTATTAGAGAAAAATTAAGCATCCAAGTTAGTGCCTGAGTAACTCCTCAACAGTTGCACCTACATTATTCACTCAAGGTAGAATGGCCAAAAGGCCCAGCATACTGGGGACTGCTGTCCTGGAGTAATTCTCAACAGTGCCTCCTTTCGCTTTCAGAAGTGTTCTGATTCAGGAAATAAATTATGTGGACATCCCTACTTAGGTGCCCATCTGGAAAGCAAAACCTAAGAAGAAAACTTTGTCCCTGAGCAGACAGCAGTCTCTTTATGGGGTTTCTTCAGATATGTCCATATATCATCGGCCTATACCAAAGCCTGGACTTTACTCACTGTCTTCAGGGGGTGATGAAATTTGGTATCAACAGCTAAAAATAAGTCCTCTTGTTCAGAACACGCAAGAAGCCTTAGAAATATGTACAACTTAAAAAAATGGTTTTGTAAATATGAAGAGAGAGAGAGAGAACGTGAATATGGTGAGATGTTGACAATTAGTGGGGTCAGGTGATCAGTATGTATAAATATTCATTATATTGGTCTTTTAACTTTTTTGCGGAATTGAAATTCTTCAAAATAAAAGAGGTAGGAAAAGTTTCTTTGAGTCTGGAATGGCCTACTCTTCTCAACAGGCATCCGGGCTTCCTTTGAGTGGCTGATAAATGATGCACTTCACCTGTGGATCATACACAGGCATGTGTGTATAATAACATTTATATGGATTAATTGCAGGGACCGCACCTCACGGCTTTGATTACTCCCTTACAGTTGTGATTGCAGAGTTGGTGATATATATTC
>NW_012155951.1:3579416-3581474 GCF_000956105.1 Propithecus coquereli | reverse complement strand
AATCAGTACAGTGTAACAACTATTTACAAAGCATTCACATTGTATTAAGTATTACAAGTAATCTAGAGATAATTTAAAGTATATGGGAGGATGCATAGGTTATATGCAAATGCTATACCATTTTATACAAGAGACTTGAGAATCCTCGGATTTTGGTGTCTGTGGGGGTCCTGTAGCCAATCCCCCACGCATACTGAGGGACTGCTGTTTACCCGTGTCACCTCCTCCTTCTCTTCCTTCTCTTTCTTCTCCTTTATACCAACACTACCATCACCAACTACAGTCAGTGATTCCTGCAGCATGTTTGGAACCTAACAATGAGCGATGCATAAGACTTGGTCTTTTGCTCCCTTTAAGGACTATACAGGCATGGTGAGAGAGAGAACTTGCACAAAAAAGATCTATTGCAAAGCAAGGTGACGAAGCTAGGTCAAATGAGTGTTACAACCAATATATCAAAAGGCAAATGGCTAACTGAATGCTGTAGCTGTTGAGATGATTTTATGCACCCTCTCTCAACTTTGTGACATCCCTTGGCCTAGAACATTATTTTCTTTTTATACTATCAGTTTGATCTTCCTCCAAGAATTCTTTCCTTACTTCCATCTCCCTTCCTGCCTATTAGGTACTCGTCCTGTGCACTCTTACAGCACAATGGGAAAACCCTCATCAAAATAATTACTATTCCCTGGTGTTTATTTATTTGTGTTCCTGAGTAAACAATAATCTTCTTGAAAACCGAAATGGTAATTCATGCTTCATTCCATCCCCAGTACAGTGCTTCAGACTGGAAGCTACTCAATAAAGGACAATTGAGTAAATGAATGCCTTTGGATGGAGGAGGGATTTCTTTAAATTGTGGCTTCATAAGAAAGATGAACAACGAATATTTAGCAGGACACTTCTACAGAGGAAAGAGGGGAGTTATGCCTTTGGGGCAGGGAGAAATGACTATACATGAGTGGAAATAATCCAGAGTAATGATTAAGAGCTTTGACTCTGGAATCACTTAGACATGTGTTCAAATTACAGCTGACTATTACCAGGTATGTGTAGTCCTTTCAGAAGTTACTCACATTTCCAAGTCTCTATTTCATAAACTCCATACTGAGAAAAATAATAACATCAACCCCGCACATTTACGTGAGAATTAAATTTTAAAAATGCTTTTAAAGTGCTAAGTAAAGTATATGGAGGGGAAAAAAAGTATGGTCTCAATAAGTAAATAAAAACTTGTTCTAAGCCACATAGCCAGGATGCCACTGTCCTCAGGATTGCGTCTATATTTGGCTGTCTACTCCTATTCCTTACATTTCCTCTGCAGCGTACAACTTAAAAGGAGTCTTTTAAGACTACATTAGGAATTACGTCTGACTCTTCTCATTTCTAAAATATCTAGACCACCAAACCAAGAATCTCCATTTGCAATACAGATTTCTAGAGCATACATGCCAGAGCTGGAGCTCCAAGTGGCACCAGGACAACAGCATCCCCCTTTATAGTGAGGAGGAAACAAAGCATGAATATCTTATATTTAAGTTTCTGCCAGTTTCAAAGAGCAAAGCCAAATGAGGGACGAGAGACTTGGCGGGTGACTGGCCTAAACTAGAAGGATGAAGAGAAAGGAGCCAAAATGCAACGCGATCATGCCAATTGGTTCCTTTAGTGCTAGGAGGGGCATGGTGATGGGTGCCAGGACACACGAGACATTGTTCATTCCCTGCACATGAAAAAATGAGAGCTTTAAATCTCCAAACACCTGTGCTCTCAAAACTGATGCTGGATGAAAATCCCATTGTGCTCTGGGTCTGGGGGAAACGTGGACTTGGTGAGCCAAGATTTCAGGCTTCCACGAGCAGTAAATTGGTGTGCTTTCCTTCACTTTCGTACAGAGTACTAAAATATGAAACAGACATGTCCAAAATGCATCTGTTCACCCTCAACATTATTGAAAATATAAAATAACTACCACTAGAAGTCAGGAGGCAGAGAATTCGGAGAGTGAAATGACTCCCGAACGTGTGTAAAGAAAGCAGGAACGAAGCAGCGTGATTTCCT
>NW_012155951.1:3563191-3568086 GCF_000956105.1 Propithecus coquereli | reverse complement strand
TCAGCCTAGCTCACAGCAACCTCAAACTCTTGGGCTCAAGCGATCCTCCTACCTCAGCCTCCCGAGTAGCTGGGACTACAGCCATGCGCCACCATGCCCGGCTAAAATTTTCTATATATTTTTGGTTGTCCAGCTAATTTCTTTCCACTTTTTTAGTAGAGATGGGGTCTCGCTCTTGCTGAGGCTGGTCTTGAGCTCCTGACCTCAAGTGATCCTCCCGCCTTGGCCTCCCAAAGTGTTAGGATTACAGGCGTGAGCCACCGCGCCGGGCCGATAGTTACATTTTTATGCATTAAAATATATCAATTTTTTTTTTATGGGCTCAGGATTTTGAAACTTGATTGGGAAGGTCTTTCCAAACTGAGACTCAAAAATAAATGGTTTCTAATATTTTCTCTTTTATAGATTTCCCTATTTATATTGTTATTCCATTGAGAATTTGTTTTTAAGTATTATCTAGGGACTGAACTTTGTTTATTTTTTTAATGTATACCCAATTTTCCTGACACCACTTAAGTTATTTTATGTTGTTCTTTTAATGATGTATTATGTAATCTTAGACACGAAACATTTTGATTCCTCAGTGATTTTATGTATTTTCTGCATGTTACATTTTCCTGTGGTCTCCATAGCTCATACTTAAATTGTACTTGGCTCAAAGAAAATAATAAATATTTGCTCACTGACATAATAACCAGGTTGATTAAATTCTGAATATTAATAATAATAATGTCTCACATTTACATAGCCTTTTGTTATACACAAAACATTTACACACGTATATTTAATTATCATAATAACCCTGTGAATTAAATGGGGCAGGTATTATATTCCCACTTTATAAATGAGGAAACCAAGGCTCAGGAAAGGAAGTGATTTTTTTCCAAGGTCACACTGCTACTGTGGGATGAGTAATGATCCAGAAAACAACTCGGTAGCCAGTGGTTTTATTTCTTTCCTCAATCAAACCTGCTGAGAAATCACGCACGTTCGGTCATTTGTTTCTTCAGCAATTATTAATTGAGGACTGGAGCAGAGACTCTTGGTTGCTGATCCAACATCCATCTTTTCCCTGATTTCTAAAAGAATCCTATCCTCATTATGTTTAGGCCTATACCCTTTTCAGGACAATTCTCAGAGGAAAGGTGGATACCAATGGGACCATTCACATGATAATCCCATGTCCCTTCCAGTTGACTGGTTAGGAATGGTACGTGATTATTTTCAGTCAATGAGTCCTTTGAGGAATTCTGGTTGGGTTAAAGAGCCTTTGAGTCCCTTCCTTCACTCCTAAGAAAGGGACAATGGATGTACCAGTCCTTGGTGTCTCCACAGCATAGACCAGGACTGGATTAACACTCAGAGCTGCTATGGCCTTCCTGCTCCTGGGCCAAAGAGGAAGTCACCAGGGAGTAATGGAGAGTAAGAGAACTGTAAGTAGGGTGCTAGAGTCTCTTCACCCTTGACCTTCTTGTGATGCAAAATAAATGTCCTAATGGTACATGCCGGCCTGATCAGAGCAGTCTATGAATTGTAGGTGGAGTACCCCTGATACAAAGGCCCATTGACCGACCTGATCAGAGCAGTCTGTGAATTGTAGGTGGAGTACCCCTGATACAAAGGCCCACTGAGTGCACAGAATAGAGAGACTGGAGATGCAGAGATCAGTAACAAATATGCAATATGTTTCGGAGTTTGCTTTTGCTATTGTGTGGCTAAAGACCCTTACCAAGGTTGTCTGGTGCTGCCTTTGGGTATGTGAGAGTTTTTTTTTTTTTTTTTTTAACTCTCCCCTGGGCTCTGTACCTTATTCAAATCTGAGAAACACTGTTTTGTAATATGTGTCTTCTTGAAGGAATTTATATTCAACAGACACCAAAGACCTTAAGGATAAAGATGCATTGTCTGCTAGTAGTCAAAGGAGAACTTTCCAACTTTGAGATCCACTGAGCTATTAAAGGTGGAAAAATCTGAGTGTCAGAGAAGCTCTTGTTGAAATCACAGCTCTCACTTACTGGCTGTGTGATCTTGGGTCAGTTCCAAAATGTCCCTTGGCCTCAATTTTCTCAATTTAGAAACAATGACAATAACATTAACTTGCAAGTGTTGCTGTAGGATTTGATAAGATATCTCATGTAAGGTTTCTGACAGAGCCTGACCCATGAAAAATACCTAAAAAATGGAATTTCTTTTCATTTTTAAAGATTGAGCCTGGTTGGCAGTGGCTTGGCCTGCAGTTGGTGAAATGGACTGTAGTTTGTCTCCCTCCAAGTTCGTATATTGAAATCCTCATCCTCCATGTGATTGTAGTAGGAGGCAAGTCTATTAGTAGATAATTAGCTAATGAGGGTAGAGTCCTCATGAATGGTATTAATGTTCTTATAAAGGGGATTCCAGAGAGCTCTTGCACCCTCTTTCCACCATGTGAGGATAACAAGAAGATGTAGTCTACAACCCAGAAGTGGGCCCTCACCAGGACCTGACCATAAGTCAGGCAGTGTGACCTGGGACTTCCAGCCTCTGGAATGATACGAAATACATTTCTGGTGTTTATAAGCCACCCAATCTATGGTATTTTGTTATAGCCCATTGAACTAAGGCAGTCGGTCTCTACTTTCTCTGGTATAATCACCACACAGCACTTCTCTGAAATTTCTCAGGGAAAAAACCAATGCACATAGTGCAAATATTTCCCATCCCTGGATCTCCAGAGGTAGGGACTTGTAACAGACACTCAGACTGCACAGGCCACATATTCTTGGGATTGCCCCTCTTGGCTGCCTCTGGGCCTCATTGACTGCTTGGTGCTGCTTCAGGGGTGGTGAGGTTCTCTGCTCAATGCCTTTTCCCAGGTAAGGCATGCGGGGTTTCTTTGCTGCTATTGCCTGTCACCTGCCTAATGTCTGCTTGCCCCTCAGGACTGCCTCCTATTATTACCCTCCTGCTACCCTTTCCCCTGGTAATTGTCAGTGGATGCCCTCCATCTGCCCTCTCCCCCTGGCTAATTGCCTTCTGGTCCTCCCTCCCCACTGGTCACATGCCTGGTTCTGCCCTCCTGTCACCCTTCTTACCTGCTAACCTCTGCTTGATTTGCTGCCCGGACGAAGGCAGCCTGGGCCTTTCTGCCCTTCATGCTGCCTGCTGCCTGCTGGTTTCCCGCACTGCTCAATCCACCTGCTGCGTGCCTGGGGTCACCTTCCTGCTGCCTGCTCCACCTGTCCCTGAGCTGGTTGATTTTGCCCCCTGAAAAGCACAGATGGGATCTCTCCACTTTCCGTGTGATTGTCTAATGGGGAAGTAGAATGCAAATGACTGTGCAAAATAAATTGAAAGGAAGAAAAAACAAACCAAAACAAAAAAACACAAATGCCCAGATAGTGATTAACCATCCAGAGGAATTCGGCTAAATAAAGTTAAATCTGTCTAAGAATCCAGCACGTAGATATAAAACAAAAAGAGGGGAAACATACTTGGAAATTGGTTAAAATAGGCTCCTCTCTTCATGGGAAACAGCCAAATTTTGAAGGTAAGTGCCAGAGAGTAAAGATTCCTCTTCCATGTCTAGCTATGCAAGTGACCATCAAGCTTTGGTGATACACAGGCCTAATCGTAGGCAATGATTGTATCTTCCTGCGTGGGATAATTTACCTGAACTCTAGGGGCCCCTTAAAACTGTTGGTGAGTATTTGCAATTTGTGTCTAATTTTTAGCCTTCTGTATCTATTTTAGATATGGCACCATGAGCGTGAATCCTTTTTTGAGTGGTGTTTTCCTTTCATTTTCTCTAACTGTTTATTTAAACTGGTACTAAACACTCATAAATTTGACACAATTGCAAGTTATTACAATATTTTATTGAAAACTTTAGTCCCAAAGACAGAGTTCCATTTAGAGCAGAGAAATTCTTCTTAGGCCAAAAATTAATTGTGTCTCCCAGAATACAAAGATCTTTTCTTTTTCTTGTTTTATTTTTTTCATTTTTAGAAATTTTATTTTATGTTTAATGGGCACAATAATTCCACATATTTATGGAGAAAATGTAATGTTTCAATAATATATACATCATATAATGATTGAATCAGGGTGATTTACGTATCTATCACTACAAACACTTGTCATTTTTTTATGGTGAGAGCATCCAAAATTTTTTCTTCTAGCTATTTTGAGTATACAGTATTGTTGACGTTAATCACCTGCTGTATGCTAGAACATCAGAGCTTATTCTTCCTAACTGTGACTTTGTTCCCATTGACCAGCCTCTCTTCATGTCCCTCCTACTCTCCTCAGTCTCTAGTAACCACTATTCTACCACTATTCTACTCTCTACTTTTATGATACAAACTTTTTAAAAATTATACATATGAGTGAGATCATGCAGTATTTGTTCTGTGCTTGGCTTATTTCACTAACATACTGTCTTCTAAGTTCATCCATGCTGTAACCAATGACAGGATTTTGTTCTTCTTTTCTGGCTGAGTAGTATTTCATTGTGTATACATACTACATTTTTTTATCCATTTATTCATTGACGGATATATTGTTCCATATCTTGATTCCATATCTTCCAATAAACATGGGAGAAAATATTTAAAAATTGAGTATCTGACAAGGGATTTATGTTGAGAATATATAAGGAACTCAAGCAACTCAATAACATAAAAAATAAATAATCTAATTTAACAATGGGCAAAAAATCTAAATAGACATTTCTCAAAAGAAGACATACAAATAGTTAACAGGCACATGAAAAAATGCTCAGCATCACTAATTGTCAGGGAAATGCAAATCAAAACCACAGTGAGATATCATCTCACCCCAGCTGGAATAGCTATTGTCAAAAGGACAAAAATTAACAAATGCTGGTGAGGATGTGGAGAATAAAGAACTCTTATACA
>NW_012155951.1:3562328-3563141 GCF_000956105.1 Propithecus coquereli | reverse complement strand
TAGCAGGCCTAGAGAATGTCTCGCTATCCTTAAATATACAGTAGTCTAAAGTATGGGATTTATGAAGGTAGAGCCTGGAAACAGAACACCAGAAAATGTAAGAATAATGACTCATTCTGGGGTAGCAGTTAGATTGAACTCCAGAAGATGTATAATCAGCCCATCTTCACAAAGCAGGTAAGACCTGAACAATAGTTATCAAACCAAAATGTAAAATCCACATTTTCTCCCTTTAGAAAATCTCCCTTCCACTCAATTTTTAGACTGTTACATAATAGTTCTCAGTCCAGACTCCAGAATTCTTTAACTTTATATCTATGTATGTGTGTGCGTATGTGTGTGTTTGTGTGTGTATGTGAATGTGTGTGTATAGGTAAATGTATATTCACAGCAATTTTAAAGAAAAAAATAGGATCACAGATTATCTATAGTTCTCTAATTTGCTTTGTTACTTGATCATAAATTGTGGACATCTTTACATGTTGCTATGTGGAAATCTACCTGAATATATTTTATGATAGCATTAAATGTTATATCTTTTCTGTCAATTATTGAACCAATACCCTGTCGTACTATTTTGAGGTTTCCACAACAAAACGAATTAGAGCCATAAACATTCTTGTGCACAATGGGCATATTTCATGCACAGTAGACCCTTAAAATGCAAGTTGCTGATTCAAAGAATATGGGTATTTAAGTTTGTGTTACATAACAACAAATGGCCTTCCAAAATAGGTAAACAAGTTTACACTTCACCCACATGGCATTACGCGTCTCTTTCCCTGTATCAGACACTGTAGTACAGGTTATTAA
>NW_012155951.1:3542891-3551673 GCF_000956105.1 Propithecus coquereli | reverse complement strand
CATCACAAGACTGATATCTGCCTTATAGGCGTAGGGCACCAGACCCTGCCATATCACCCTGTCTAGACTGTGCAGCAATGTGATTTATGGTGAGCACCTGCTTTCCTTTTGGGAGTGTGAATTTTGGTAATCATGACTGCTCATGTAGGCAGAGAAGGCCTACGTGACCAGCCCCTAAGAAAATCTCCGTATTCTAAAGAAGACTGGGAAGAAACACTGCACATATGTGGGTGTATTTCATTGCCGGAAGAAGAGCACATACTGTGTGACTACCCTTCCTTCCATTTCTGAGACAGAGAACTTTGGAAGCCTGCGCCTAGATTCCCCCAGTCTATGCCTAATGCATCTTTTCCTCCCCGCTGATCCTTCTGTGTTCCCTTTTGCTGTAATAAACCATAGCAATGACTGCAATTTCCTCCAAGTTCTGTGAGTCACCAAACATGTGGGTGGTCCCGGGGCCTCTTAAAAACACACTAAACAAAAACAGGCAAATAAAATAGAAATATTTAGAAAGGCATGACTAAGGAAAAGAGTAAGTCAACTAAGTCAACTTTTCTGCCTTACAGATTAATGCTATTGTCAGGCTTGGCTTGGACATTCAATCTGACTTTCAGATTCCTGGCAGCAAAAACAATAAAAGAAATTTTATTATCTTGCTCACATTTTCAGAAAGGACAAAGTAACTAATTACTCGGGAGTGATAACTGCTTAGCAAGAGAACCCCAAAATAAGATTTTTTCATGAGGAAATTGTTATAGGAAGTGTGTCCCTTCTGGACGCCCTGGTTTCTCTTAACTTTTGTGACACTGCTCTCTGGTGACTTACCTGGCAATTCTGCTTCTCAGTTGTCTTCTCTGGGTTCCTTTCTTTACCCAACCACACATTCTTGGACTACCGTTGTGCTGAAAATGGTGCTAACTATAGACTCACCTAAAGATCCACGGAAGGAAACGAAGAGTTGATCATGTACAGCTGTTTATTAGACTTGCTGCAGCAAGGGAAAACACTACCTTAGTAGTGTCTCTAAATGGGGAAAAAAAATTAGGGTGTAGCAATCACAGGACTTGACGGGGTGATTTTGAAGGTGATCTTGCCAGATGAACTGGCTAAGATTGAGCAGATATTATGAAATAATAGTTTTAGATTGGTGGGCCCAGTGAGGTAAGTATCTTCAAGTGACCCTGGATGAGAAGCTCTTTTAGTTGGTTCACAGCCTCACTTTCCAAAAGTTAGTAGAGTCCATCCTCACTACTCACAGATTCATCATGTGCAGATTTGCCTACTCACTAAAATGTACTTGTAAGCCCCAAATCAATGCTTGTGGCACTTCCACGGTCATTTGTGAGTGTGTCAGAGGGGGAAAAACAGTTTGATTTGCTCCCTGCTCGTGTTCCAAGATAAGGTTGAACAACACAACTCTTTGTCTTCTTGTTTCAGCTCTCATTCTGTGAGTTAGTGTCCTCTTTGTGGTCTATTTAATGCCATTTTTTGTGCTTTTGGCCAGTGATTTCACTGTTTAAAATGGGCCCAAGGCATAATGCTCCATTGCTGTCTACTGTAACTAAGCCCAAGAGGCCTGTAATGTGCCTTAGAGAGAAAATGTGTGTTAGATAAGCTTCATTCGAGCAAGAGTTATAGTGCCGTTGGCTGAACTCATCGTTAATGAATCAACAAGGTGTGTGTGCACGTGTGTGTATGTGCAGCGTTGCAGGAGCCTATCCATGCCTTTCTTCTAGGAACAATGGGTCAGTATTCACTAATTCAGTGTTTGCAGTGACTTTATAGAACATCACTACTGCAAATAATGAGAATTGACTTTATTTTTTGCTAGGTCTTTTTTTTTTTTTTTTAATGTCTTATCCCATTATTGTTTAACACAGGGACAGTAAATGATTTTACTTTCAGGTCTCAGTGACTTTTTAACCATGCCATGAGACACTAATTCCTTTAACCTGTGAGCGCTATGCAGGGTAGGACTTGGCATGGCCTTTTGTTTAGTCATTTCCTACAGTGAGCAGCCCTGTTTTGGGCTCCTGGGAAGGTGAGTGGGGCTCAGAATGTAGGTCCCACCATCCCTCGGGTACTGGGCTTAGTGATTAATAGTGCATTAGGTGTCTTCTACCACATGGGCAACTGTTTTGGCAGCAGCTGCAGAGCACACAGTACTGCTTTTTCAGAGATGACCAAACCAGCTGCCCAGTGACTACTAATTCTGCAGAGTAGACCTTCACCATTATTTTGAGATTCTTATTATGGCAAAAGTTCAACTGTATTTAAAATCCATTCACATTTTTATGTGAAAATTCAACACTATTTTTGAAAATGGGAAAAATATTTCACGATATTCAAATATAATTTCAACTCTTGACATTGTTCCTATAGTTGTAAAAAACATGATTTGACATTTTTATCACCAATTGTACAAAGTTTCTTGTCAAAGGTGACTGTGAATAATTATTATCTAAAAGCAATTCTTATATGTGCACTTATGTGTTGATCAATTAATACCAATTTGATGGTGAGTACATGTGGTGCTTGTCTTTCCATTCTTGGGATACCTCACTTAGTAGAATGCATTCCAGCTCTATCCAGGAGTATACAAGAGATGTTGGGCAGGGGGGAGGGGGGAGGGGGAAGGGGAGAGGAGGGAGGAAGGGACGGGTATATGCATACACAAAGAGTGCAATGCACACCACCGGAAGGATGGACATATTTGAAACTCGGACTTGGGGGGGCGGGGCAAGGGCAACATACGTAACCTAAACATCTGTACCCCCATAATATGCTGAAATAAAAAAAAAAAGCAATTATGTGTAATAATTACAAGTATACAACCTAATTTTAAAAAGTTACATCCACAGAAGCATACTCAAACTTCTCATTAAACATGGGAAAACATTTTATATGGAAGTTGTATACAAATTAATTATTAATACCTTTCTTGATACATTGTATTTACATTTTCTTATTTTAGTGGTTGTATCGTTTCTCATCTTAGACCGCCCCCTTTCCTTTCTGCTGAGGGCACTAGTCCCTTGGTATCAGATATGATGAATCCCTCCTTAAAAACTGTCCTTCCCAAGAGGGAGCTGCATTGGCCAAGGTCATATCCTCTTCCTAGAGAGCAGTTTGCATGCAGTGCCTCGTTGACGTGGGAGTACAAAGGCTTGGCCCTCTTGTCACAATTTAGGAAAACTCCGAAAGGCCACTCCAGCTCATGAGGCCTCTGCAATACCATATCCCAGGTCAACTTCTCCCTCTGCCCAGTTCTGCTTCCCTAACCCTCTTCCAGGTATTAATCCTGAGAACATTTGTACCAGTAAACCTCCTGTGTATTTATCCTTGCCTCACAATCTGTTTTCCAGGGAACTCAACTTGTGACTCTAACCATAATTAAATAATTTATATGATATAATAAAAAGATAAAGCAAGATTAGTGTAATAAAAAAAATAAGATTAGTGAACTTAATTTTCCTAAGACCATGTAGCCCCAATTCACCAAAACTTACCATAATATGTTGTTCAGATTTTATGTTTTCTACCCGTGTCATTTCATACAAAAATTCTGGATGTGTCATTCTAAGGGAAAGTGATCCAAAGAAATCTTATTCATTTATATGATATTTATTACTATGTGTACAGTGATTTCTGAAGATATGTATCTAGCCCAATTTTCCCCTATGATACCAGTCTAGATTTGCATATCTAAATGTCTCTTCGATAACTTCGTGTGTATTTCTCATATGCTTCCTGGACTTAACATGTTTAAACAAGATTTAACATCCCACCCACCGCCCAACTCATCTGTCTTTTTTTTTTTTTTTTTTTTTGAGACAGAGTCTCACTGTGTTGCCCGGGCTAGAGTGCCATGGTATCATCCTAGCTCACAGCGACCTCAAACTCCTGGGCTCAAGCGATCCTCCTGCCTCGGCCTCCCGAGTAGCTGGGACTACAGGCATGCGCCACCATGCCCAGCTAATTTTTTCTATATATTTTTAGTTGTCCAATTAATTTCTTTCTATTTTTAGTAGAGATGGGGTCTCGCTCTTGCTCAGGCTGGTTTCGAACTCCTGAGCTCAAACAATCCGCCCGCCTCGGCCTCCCAGAGAGCTAGGATTATAGGCATGAGCCACCACGCCCGGCCCCACCTGTCTTTTTCACAAGGTAAAATGTGCCACCACCACCCATTTGCTAAAGTCGGAAACCTAGACTCAATCTCTAATTCCCCCCTTTCTTTTATGCTCTCCCTCAATAGCTTTGCCGCAAACCCTGCCAATAGGTCACCAGAGCTCTACTCAGGACTATTAGAGCAGCTTTCTCAATGGTCCCATTTTTCTGCTCACACTCTTCTGACTTTCTTTCACATAACAGAAATAGTAATTTTAAAACATTAATTCAATCAGGCATATCTCATGCTAAATATCTTGAAATAGCTTCCATTTGCCATAGGGGAAAAATCAAAACCCTTCCAGCAACCTATAAGGCACCTACATCTGGAGCTTTCCTGCCTCTCCCATGTATCTCCTACCATTCTTCCCCTCCCCTCCTCTGCTCCACTGGTCTCGTCTTGGTCCCACAAACAAGCTGAGCTTCTTTCCTGCTCCTGGTTTTTGCATGTATTTCCTTTCTGTTTGATGAGCTTCTATCCTACCTCCAACCCATTCGCACTTAGTATATGATTAGTTTTTTATAATCCTTGAGGCTCCAGTAGCATAAATGCCATTCCTTCCTTATGTGGCCTTCCTCAATCAGCATTTCTAAAATTATTACTTATTCCTTTTCTCTTTTTTAGCACATTTTCTTTTGCCCTTCATACATTTCATCACAATTTAAAATGATCTCTTTTGTTAATTTGTTTTGTTTTTGTTTTTCAGACAGGGTCTCACTCTGTTGCCTGGGCTAGAGTGCAGAGGCATCATCATAGCTCACTGAGACCTCAAACTCCTGGGCTCAAGTGATCCTCCTGCTTCAGCCTCCTGGATAGCTGAGACTACAGGTGTGCTCCACCACACCTGGATAATTTTTAAATATTTTTCTTTAGAGAAAGGGTGTCCTTATGTTGACCAGGTTGGTCTCGAACTCCTGGATTCAAGCAATCCTTACATCTTGTCCTCACAAAGTGTTGGGATTATAGGCATGAGCCACCATGCCCAGTCCATTTGGGTACTGTTTCTCTCCTCTATCACCTTGTTATCTCCAGGAGGTAGAGGCTTTATCTGATCATTTATGGCCATATTTTTAGTGCCCAGTATAACCCTTGGTACAGAGTTGGCATTCAACAAATATGTTTTGGATTAATAAATGATTAATAAAGTGAAGAATGCAGCTTATGCCTATATGAGATACTTAATCTGTAGATTCTGACTTAACTGGCCTGACTTGTAAACTAATTAGGACAAAACATTCTCAAGCTGTGGAAATGATATTTCTCCTGTAAAGTCACACTAATTTGATACTTTTTTTTAGCAAGAGGCACAAAACCTTTAAAGAAAAATACATTTCAAAATGTAAAATTTAATAGCACTTCTGAGGAATCAACCAAGCGTGATGTTTTCTCATCATTTAAACTTTGGTTGGGATTTGAATTTCAGAGAAGGGATTCAATAAATAGCAGACATCAACCAAGCAAGGAAAATATAATAGAATATTAAGTAAAAAATGGACTGATGAGGTGCAGCTATAATTTCCAAGTCAACTGTGTCTTTTGACCATGATCAGCAAATCAGCTATTTAAGAACGGTCAGTTGACCAACGTTATCTATGAATCACTACCACTGCTGGTCATTGAGTAAGATACTGGAGATATCAACATTAAATACAAAGGGTTCCACCCTCTAGGAGCTAAAACTTAAGTGGATGATATACTCATTGTCACCTTTAAGCCTCATCAAGGATATTTAGAAGATTCTGTATCTGATCCACAAAATGTCTTCAACTTAATATTAAGCCAGCATTGAGCTTTTCTACATGCCAAGCTTTATATACAAAGGTTATCTGACTCACCTGGACCTGATTAGGATGATGAGATTCTAGAACTTTAAGCACATGTTGCAATGAGATAGATCTCTTGGGGACTTTGAGAGGGTGTCAATGCATTTTGAATATGGGGAGCATGAATCACTGGGAGCCAGAGGGAGTTCTGCGGGAGACGTATTTTCAAGCAGCCCCTCCTAATTCCTTCCTCCTGCTGTTCAAGCCCTTGTGTGATCCCCTCCCCTTGAGTGTAAACAGGACCTGTGTGTGATTTACTTCTAACAAATAGAATATGGTGAGATGATAGGATGTACACGTGTCATTATATGATTATGTTACATAACATTATAGTGCCCATTTCGCCGCAGTGTCTCTCTCTCTCTCCTTTGCTGGCTTGATGAAACAGGCAACTATGTTGGGGGCCCACATGGCAAGAAACTAAGGGTCCTACTTAGGGTTTGGGGGAAGCCTCTGGTCAGCAATCAGCAAGAAACAAGCCCTCAGTCCTACAGCAAGAAACTGAATTCTTACAACAATGACGTGAGCAGGGCAGCAGACCTTTCCACAGTCAAGCCTCATGTGAGAATACAGAACTGGACTACACCTGGATTGCAGTCTCATGAGATCCTGAAGCAAAGAAACTAGGTAACCTATGCCAAGACTCCTGAACCACAGAAATTATGAGATAATAATTGTGTGTTGTTTTAAGCTGCTTAGTTTGTGGAAATATTTTTCTGTAGTAATAGATACAGAGAATTGCTCTGCATTCTCCCTGGATCTTCCTTTATTTTCCCTGACTCCTGGGCCAGGTGTGTTGGTGTTCAGCTGCATAACAAAAAGCCCTGATTTCTGCAGGATACTCTCATCACGAAGGCCATGGGCAACAAGAATAGACAGAGGATTCAGGCCCCTTGTGGGTCATAGCTGTCCTCATCAGGTTCTAGTCTAGTCTGTTCCTAATCTTTCCTTCTCAGTTGCCTGCCCTGGGGACTTTGGTCTCTAGCATTAGACACCAGGACAGCCTTGTGAAGGTTGGTTACCGACTGGCTCCCCCAGCACTTGTGTAAGCCAATTCCCTATAATCAATTAATCAATATCTATCTATTTATCACCTGTCTATCCATCCTTCTTGTTCTGTGTCTCTCCTTGAATGTCAATTAGAGTGTGTGCTGGGTGATGTGTTGGGAATGCAAAAATGAATGAAACATCATTCCTTCCCTTTATGAATGGGACAGTGGAAAAGATAAATATACAAATAGAAAAAAAAATTCAACACAAAATGGTCAGGCAAAATGAATTGCAATATAATGTTTATTGTAGCTGTAATGGAGAAATAACCAGTGAGCCTTTGAAACCCAGAGAATGATGCTCCTAAGTCCTATGGAAACATAGGGAAAAATTGATGAAGGTGAAAACATCTGATTAGTACAGATTTACTGGAAAAAGAATGGAGATAGTGTTGCAGGGAAGAAAGTAGTGGAATAGAAAGGCAATGTTGAGGTACTGATAAAAGCAGAGAAACAGCATCAGAAAGGAAGTTTTGTGATCAGTGATAATTTCCATGAAGTTGATTCACAGGGTGCTGGAGTTGTAGAAAATTCATTTAGTGATGGATTATATAAAACCTTGTATGCTAAAGTAAGAAGCCATGATATTTTTCTGTTGATTGCAACAAACTAATGAAAAGTGCTTCAGGAAGTTACCTCTACAAGCAATTTGGAAAAGCAGAGGGAAGAGTGGAAGTCTGGGTGTAGAGAAGCAACCATCTATGTTATAATTGTCCAAGGAGACAACGATTATAGCTCCAACTAAGAAAGAAGTATGCAGGTAGAGAGAAAGAGATGGAGACATTTCTGAGGTAGGCTTTTAGGATTTAGTGACTGGAGCAGTGGCTATGGGAAATATGGAGATTTTAATAATCATTTGAGGCTTTAGTATCATAATAGCATGGATATAATTCTGTTAAGTGAATCTAATAAGCACCTTTTTAACATTCAGGTCAGAGAGTTTGGGAAAGAGGTCAGGATCTCCTGTCTTTTCTTCTTACCTCTTTAACATATTTGTAGGGTAATGGGAAGGAAAGGAAAAGTATAGGAGAGCCTCAAAATAAAGCAAGGGTAAGCATATTGGCATTATTGGAAAGCATGGTGATGAAATGTGAAATATCAGGTACAGATTGAGGAATAGCTTTTCCTTTGTGAAAGAAAACTAACGCTTTTGAAAATTTAGATGCAAAAAGTTTGATAAGCTGTGGCGACATAAAAACATTCATACATTGTTAATGCATAAGTAAAATTTTGCAGCTACTTGGGGAAACATTTTGGTAGTTCCTCAAAAAATTAAGTGTAGTTTCCACATGACCCAGCAGTTCGTACTAGGTATGTGCCCAACAAAATAAAAAATATATCCACGCAATAGCCTGTACAAAAATTTTCATAGCCATATTATTCATAATAGCCAAAAAAAATGAAAACAATCCAAATGTCCATGTGTTATGCCCATATAATAAAATATTCTTCAGCCATAAAAAGGAATGAAGTACTCATTCATGCTACAGCACGGGTAGACCTTGCAAACATGCTAAATGAAAGAAGCTGGACACCAAAGACCACATATTATATGATTCCATTTATATGAAAAGTGCAGAATAGAAAATTCACAGAGACAGAACGTAGATTAATTGTTGCCAGGGGCTGGTGGCCAGAAAGAATGGCTAGTGACTGATAATGTGTATGAGTTTTCTTTTCTGAG
The DNA here is from genome assembly GCF_000956105.1 of Propithecus coquereli. Taxonomy (NCBI): domain Eukaryota; kingdom Metazoa; phylum Chordata; class Mammalia; order Primates; family Indriidae; genus Propithecus; species Propithecus coquereli. The sequence continues at coordinate 3,542,949 of NW_012155951.1, read as the reverse complement.
ATGGCAAAAATGCTCTAAAATTATATAGTGGTGATGGCAGCATAACTTTGTGAATTTA
>NW_012155951.1:3536362-3537505 GCF_000956105.1 Propithecus coquereli | reverse complement strand
ATCATCTGGCTTCACCCTAAATCTTCAGATATTCTAAAATGAAATCTCAGTCTGATGTCATTGTCATGACCTAATACCACATTTTTACCTACCTGAGAATCATGGCACTATTACCTTCTCTTTGAATGGTCTCCTTCCTCCTGTGTGCCTCTCCTAATTTCTTATTGAACTCAAATACATCTATTCCCTAAAACTTCCATTGCTCATTACCTCTGCCTTCTCTGAACACTTTTAGCATTTATTATTATTATTGTTATCATCACTACATCACAGAATTGGAATGTAATGAGCAGGGAGTTTGAGGACCAGTTAGGCATAGGTTGAGGTCAGTCAGAACTATATAATTAATGTATTCAGCCTAACCACCAGATGCTACCCACATTGTTTATGAACAGCAAAGGATTAAATAATGAGATTTCAGTTTTTTCCTTTATAAGAGAGTCACCAACAATCATGGTGACTATTTTTAGGCCGTATTTATATTTTATTTCCCTAGAGAAAAAGGTAAGACATATTCAAAATCACTGAATATAACTTGTTGTAGAAACTAATATTTACAACCATTCCCATTCAGCCCCCAGAGGGTCAATAGACTAGGGGAATAGAAATAATAGAGCTCTTCATTGAGGCCAGCAGAAGTGAAACAAAATGAACAGTTGACACTTGAAGATATAGAATTCACAAAACACAGGAAGGGACCAAGGCAATGGGTGTTGTTGTTGATGTCATATGAACTTCTATATTGACTATTTTGTAGGAAGGCTGATGTATACCTGAAAAAGAGAGGGATGGGTACCCCGGATGAAGCAAATCTTAAAACACTGTTAAGAATCTCCTTGAAGAGAAGGATGAGAGAATGGTGCCTTTCTTCTTGGTGAAGTATAAAAGGTTCGCAAGGTCGGACCAGGAGCTAAACACATTATACTCCCTATCACCCTCTCAGTGGGAGCTTTGGGACAATTGTTGAAATTGTTCACTATTTAGGGGAGTTAGGTGGGAAGTCTTTCTGCAGAAGACACCCAGTAGAACATTGGTGAAGCAGAGTCCCCTGCCTTTCTTCTCTTTCGGTATCAGTAGGAAGTCCTATCTTTGAGTACACAAGGAGAGAGTCTCTCTAGCTGTCTGAATACTAAACTGAAAGCA
>NW_012155951.1:3520910-3525068 GCF_000956105.1 Propithecus coquereli | reverse complement strand
TGCCACAGTACACAGCTAAATTTATTTATTTATTAGAGATGAAATCTTACCCCGTAGCTCAAGCTGGAGTGCAGTGGAGAGATCATAGCTCATTGTAACCTTGAACTCCTGGGCTCAAGCCATCCTTCTGCCACAGGCTCCTGAGTAGCTAGCACTCCAGGCATGTGCCACCATACCTGGCTAATTTTTTTTTTTTTTTTAATTTTTTGTAGAGACAGGGTCTTGCTATGTTGCCCAGGCTGGTCTCAAACTCCTGGCCTCCTCAAGCAATCCTGCCTTGGCCTTCCAACATGCTGGGATTACAGGCATGAGCCACCACTCCTGGCTGAGATATATATACACATATTTTTTAAAAAGAGAAGATAACGGTGATGTCCTCCATTTTCTCTCAAGGACCTGTAATGGTAAAAATTCTAAGCGTTTTCAGGGATTCTTATCACCATATTTGTATTAAAGGAAAAGATAATATTTCCCTTTGCTCAATCTCAAGAAGTCACAATTAAATCTTGTAGGAAGCTGCCTTTCCTAGTGTCCAGACTCTTTGGAGTGTTGTATCACAAAGAGTAAAAAAATATGTAGACAGTCTCTTTGAAAGCTGGAGAACCTGATTCAGGTGGGCTTCAAAGTAAGCCCTGAATTTTTGTTTGGTTATGTTTTGCATGTATATAAACCGGAATTATCTGTGTTTCAAATCCTGCCTGTATCTTTAGTGTGACCTACACTTAGAAATCTTATACTAATGCATGTTTGAGATAGATTTGAGCCAGGAAGCACAGTGTTTTAAAAAAACAAAGATTCATTCATCTCCAGGAGTGAATTTCATTCTATTTTATATGAGTTAGTCTTATTTATTTAATCTGTAAACTAGAATTCAGAAGAGGTCTCAAATTCGGTAATGAGTCTCTGACACTCCTAGTTTTGACATTGGTGTATTATAAACCAACAAACAAATAAATGATTCAGGACTATTAAGAATCCAAATCCGAATTTCTTACCAGGGCTCTCAGATTTAATCTAAAATATCTAACAAGATCACTTTAGTTCATACTGTTCTTTAGATTCATTGTCAAAATTAAGACTTAGGATGAAAGGGTAGCTAGGCCTTGGGGAAGTATAAAAAACTCATTGTCTTAACCAACAGAGAGGGAGAAAAATAAACCAAGAGTATATAAACACCAAGTGATAATTTAAGCAAACAATTTATCTTCTAAGGATACTCTATTCAATATTCTACCCTTGTGCTATTTTAATATGGCCATTAAAATAAGTGTGCACTTTGTTTTTTCACCCAGGGAACAACCTTCATACGGCATTCTCTGGGTATAGAGAAGTGTCATAATGAATCTCTTCCTCCTCATTAATGTCTTTTACTAAATGTGTAATAGATTCACTTGACAACATCAAGACAAATTGTGCAAAGGGGGACAGAAGAAAAACCTATTTGGGGGGTGGGCTCTGAGGAACCCAAATACCATCTTGTACTTCTAGTAACTAGGGACTTGGTTCAAAAACAACACTGGTAGGGAGTATTCTAACGATCCCTTTACCAAGGTAAGTATACTACTTTACTTCATTCCATGTATTTCCACAAAGGAGGGTGCACTGACCCATCATGCATTTGTCAGAGTTCACCCTGTTTTCATCTCTTTTTAGCCCAGTCCATCAGGTTATTTACTCCCTGGCCCTTTTCAAAAGCAGGTAGATTGGGAGCCTAACAGCGACCTTAATCATTTGGGATTTCTGCTAGCCCTAGTTCTTCATGCCCTCTGTTTCTACTGGATTGGAATTATTGTAATTATACTTATATGCATGTGTGATATTGTGAAATATATATTTGTTCTTCATCCCCATTTCCTGGCATATAACCCCTAAAGTCCTTGGAATTCCAAAATGTTGTGTGTTTTTAAAGTTTTGTTTTTTTGGTATGCTAATGGTGGCTAATTCCTTCAGGATGGGGGCTGGGCACCAGAAAGACCAAGGCATGATTAGAGGGTTGGGATTTTCAGCCCCACCCCACAACCTCCAGGGAGGAAAGAGGGGCTGAAGGTCAAGCTGGTCACCAATGGCCAATGGTTTATTCAATCATGCCTACATAATGAATTCCCCATAAAACTCCCAGAGGACAAAGCTCAGAAGCTTCCAGATACCTGAAGAGGTGAAGGTTCCTAGAGGGGTGGCATGCAAAGGGAGGGCATGGAAACTCCACACCCCTTTCCCTATACCTCGCCCTACACATCTCTTCATCTGTATTTTTTTTAATATGCTTTGTAATAAACCAGTAGGTAGATTGTTTCCCTGAGTTCTCTGAGCTGTTCCAGCAAATTATTTGAACCCAAAGAAGGGCTTGTGGGTACCCCAGCTTGAAGCTCATTTGTCAGAAGCTTCAGAGGCCCAGACTTACAAATCTTCTCTGAAGGGGGTGCAGTTTTGGGGACTGAGCCCTTACCCTCTGGGATCTGATGCTATCTCCAGGTAGAATCGAATTTGAGGACACCCAGTTGGTGTCCACTGCAGAATTGATTGCTGGCTTGCTAGTGGGGAGAAATCACCATGTGTTTTAGGGGGGTCACAGAAGTCTTCTGTGTTGATTGTTTTTGTGGTGGTTTGAGAGCAGAGGAAAAATGGTTTAGACTTATTTCCTAAATAGTAAGATATTAATATTTACAGTTTCAACTATAGGGTAACACCCTAGAAGACAGAGCCAAGTCTGGATTGTTCAGCATAGCATCTGGGACATGAAGTATTCAATACATACATATCTGTTGACTGACTGGCTTGGACTAGAAGAGCAAACTTGGTAACTTGTTGTCCATTTACATACTATTATCAAATTTATGTCAGTATGGCACTGACATCACTCCGGGATGACCTAATCCCACCTCACCAAGGAGTGGGGAATATTGTCAGATAATGGGATCAGAGTTCCAAATCCTAAAGATGGATGGTGGCAACCACTTTTTTGGGGGCAGAATCCTAACTACTACTATATGAGATATTTAGGCTGTGTCCTTCCCATAGCTCCTTTAGCATTCTTGATACTTTCTTTTTATGATTTTTCCACCTCAACTAATTTAGGATTTTTCCTAAATGCTTTCATAACAGCAGGACCTAATGAAGAGTTCATGAAGAGGCAGCAAAAGTGAACTTGACATTTCTAGTGGTATACTCATGGCTTCTAATTATGACTATGCCCCAAACTCTGTTTTGCTTAAATAAATAAGATTCTGGTAAAGAATTGATCTCTTGGAACTTAACTTCATTTTTCATTCTCCTATAGATAGGTCTTATCAATCCCAGCTTGATATGAACCCAAAGGAGGACAATGGCCCAATTTTTATAGACTTATTTTCTCTTTTTAATAGGTGTCAGGATTTAACAGCATTATAACTTTCAGAACTGTTTTCTTCCTCACTTTTTACAAATTTTATCCTTAGAATTGAAAATCCTACTGCATTACAGACCTTCTTATAGCTGCATTGATTAGTCTTCTAAGAAACACAGCTGTGGCAATAATCCCGTCTCTGCATCTTTGCAAGCAGGAGGGAAGGCAGGAGATAAGAGTTGCCACAGGGAGTCTATATTTAATCTACAACTGGCTTATCCAAGTGTCTTATTGCTCCCTGAGGGTCTCACCACATGCACTATTGTGAGAAAAAAAATGATACAGAAGGAAGGAAAGAAAAGTTCACCCAGGATTGGTCTTCAACTAATTAATTCATTTCAGAATTGGCACAGGAGAAGTTTTTGCTTTGCTAGTAATGCAGACTGAAGAAACTATACCTTCCCTATACCAACACAGGTCACCTTTCTGGCTCGCCCTGTGGCTGATGTTTGGGGATTGCTGGCCTTTTCCTTAGCGACAATTCTTAAGCCTTCCAGGAGGCATCTACAAAAGGCACCTCTAGTAGATCCACCAAGGAAACTCCACTGATCTGTGCTGCAGATTTTTATGGGCATTCACCAGTGAAATAAAGTAGTTATCTGAGACAATTAAAAATCAATTATGGAATAAGTAAATACATAAATAATTATAACATAAAACAAAGGAAATAAATCTTCAGCCTTGAAGGGAGAAATAGAGGAAAGCTACCCTTCTTTAAACACAAATTCCATCATTCCATTGCTTACAAGACTATAGTGATTGTGTACCTTACTTGA
>NW_012155951.1:3517755-3519340 GCF_000956105.1 Propithecus coquereli | reverse complement strand
TCTCAAAAAAAAAAAAAAAAAGAAGCAAACTTTGAATATTGCTGATCATAGTTATACCTATGTAACCTAATGAACAAATGTTCTTTTTATGCATAAATACAATATAATCAATTTCTGATAAATGGTTCATAAGATAGAATGCTATCACCAAAAGGAGTGCCATGGACTTTGCCAGAAGATCAAAGTTAAAAATTAATGCCCAGGATTTGTATTAAATATACATAATTTAGATGTTGCTATTATCCCTGCATTATTTAGAAGAAGAGAACAGAATAATTTGTATATGTGTTTCTGCATAGATAAAATGCGATCTAATATCAGTCTCTCCTTTCTAACCACCAGACTGTCAAAAATTCTTAAACATTATAATCACCGTTGTTAACCAAAACAAAGATTTGTTTGACCAAATACTATCTCTGTGATAAAAAATAGCTACTTTTTCTCTTAGACTGATGCTCTCAAACTTCTACTTCACGTTTTATCGGTATGAGTCACTTGAATGGTGTTTTCTAGTCTATTTTGAGTGACTCATCTACAGGCTTTACCAGCTCTGTAGGTATTGCTATTCCTTAATCCAGTAGAATTGACCCCTAAAATTAGCAATCACAATGACTAACTATCTGTATGCATGTTTCCAAATTACTTAATAAGCTATAACCATGAGCTTCAGTGTACATTATGGGGACACAGAAGAATGAGGGAAAAAGTTTTGATTGCTTGAGGTGAGGTTAGTAACAAATAACTTAACTAGGTTTCAATTAAGTTTTAGATTGAGTAATACTATTTTTAAAGCTTTAAGTATTAAGTAAATGTGTGTTCACGTAGTCAATGAAGACATCTTCGAAAGGATAAGAGATGAATCTAGAAAGAGAAAAGGTAGAAAGAAAAAAACTTTTTAAACACTCTCTAGGGAGGAGAAGGAATTCGATCTACTATGTCAATACTTTGCATTCCTTTGAGTTCAACATTCCCACAATGTTGTAGGTTAAATCAAAGTCCAATGAGAATTATTTTGTCTTAAGTCATGGAGTACAGGAATTAATGATAGGAATTTTAGTTTATGACAGAGCCGTAATTCAAATAAAATAGTCTTTCTAGGCCTCATTTTTCTTTTGTGGGAAACTTTTTCTGTAAAGGGCCAGATAGTAAACAGTCTATTTAGTAAAAAGATTTTGCAGACTATATAGTCTCTCTTGCAACTACTCAACTCTATCATTGTACTGTGACAGGAATCATGGACAATATGCAAACAACTAGGTATGGCTGTGCTCCAGTAAAACTTTAATTACAAAAGCAGATGGAAATCAAATTTGGCCCATGGCTGTCAGTTGCTGACCCCTGGAGTACAACTATGAATATTTTATGGGATAATGAATGAAAACGTGCTTAGCACAATGCCTGGCACATAGTATAACCTCTGAATAAATTATAGTTATTGTGGCCATTAGGCCAAATGTGTTTTATAAGATATTTGTTTACTCATTAATTCAACTGTTCAACAATATTTACTTAGTTCTTATCACATGATAGGAGCTATAGAGTTAGATATAAGCATGAAAAATAATCATAAAAAAATTCACCCATT
>NW_012155951.1:3487765-3512945 GCF_000956105.1 Propithecus coquereli | reverse complement strand
AGGTATATGCCCCACAAAATTGAAAGCAGTGTCTCAAAGAGATATTTGTACACCCATGTTCTTAGCAGCATTATTCACAATAGCTAAAATATGAAAGTAACCAAAGTGTCCATAGATTGATAAATGAATAAGCAAAATGTGATATATATAAAATGAGATATAATTTATCCTTTAAAAGGAAGGAAATTGTGACAAGGCTACAACATGGATGAACCTTGAGGACATCGTGCTACATTAAATAAGTCTGTCACAAAAAGATAAATACAGTCTGATTCCACTTAAATGAGGTTGTAGAAGACGACTTAGAGAAGTCAAAAAATGCTCAAATAACTAATCATCAGGGAAATGCAAATAAAAGCCCCAAATGAGATACCATCTCACCCCAGTTAGAATGACTGTTATCAAAAAGACAAAAAGTAAATGCTGGCAAGGATGCAGAGAAGAAGGAACACTCACATACTGTTGGTGGGACTGTAAAGCAATGCAGCCATTATAAAAAAACAGTATGGAGTTTCCTCAAAAAACTAAAAATAGAACTACCATATGATCCAGCAAATATATCCCAAAGAAAGAAAATCAGTATATCAAAGACATATCTGTACCCCATGGTTTTTACAGCACTATTCACAATAGCCGAAATATGGAATCAACCTAAATGTCCATCAATGGGTGAATAAATAAAGAAAATGTGGTACATATACACAATGGAATATTACTCAGCCATAAAACAATGAAATCTTGTCATATGCATCAACATGGATGGAACTGAGGTCATTATGTTAAGTGAAATAAGCCAGGCACAGAAAGGCAAATATTTCATGTTCTCACTCATATTTCAGAGCTTCTGGTGGTTACCAGAGCCTAGGAAGGGAAGAGGGAAGAAGTAGGATGAAAAGAAATTGGTTAATGGGTACAAAAATACAGTTAGATAAAAAGAATAATTTCTGGTATTTGATAATACGATAGGGAAATTATAGTTAACAAAAATTTATTGTATATTTCAAAATAGCTAGAAGAGAAGAATTGCAATTTTCCCCAAACAAAGAAAAATTAATGTTTGAGATGATGGATATCCCCATTATCCTGATTTGATCATTACACACTATATACATATATCAAACTATAGTATGTACTCCAAAATATGTACAACTATATCAATTTTTAAAAGTTTAAAGGAAGAAAAAACTATTTCATCAAAAGCAGAATATACACTTATTGGAAAAATAAATCCATTGAAATAGAAAATAGTTATATTTTTCTGAATTAACATATTATAGGGACAAAAACAGGTTAATCACCTGTCCTTTCCCCGAGCCTAACATGCCACACAGATAAATAAATAGGCACAGCATAGATTCACAGGAAAATAGACCTTTACTCACATATATGCTCTTAATTGTTGCTATAGATATCCTCTGTTTGTGGCCTGGAGTTTGCTTATCTTTTACTCTTTGCATCTGTAAAAGAAAAAAAAATATAAAGAAGAATTTTGGCGTCTTTCCCTAAATGTAGAAAAAATTTGAACCTTAAGCTTTCTGAAGTCATAGACATGTACCCTTCAATATGGGGGATGAAGGCAGATTTTGTTTTATTTATTGCAATTATTACTATTACTTTTGTTCACAGACTTGCAATTGCCAAAGGATAGTTGTAACACAGCTCTGGCTGCAATGCCCTGGATGCCCTCCTCCGGCATCTGCCTTTAATCACAGACAATATGGTTTGTGTTTAGAATCGAATGACTGTCATCATCTAGCACTAATGTTCTCTGTCACAGGGACTTAACAACCCATTTGGGGAACACTCTCGGAGACTTTCAAATTCAATATTCTCTCCAAACTCCTGGCTTTTTATTAACCATGCCATGTGAGTTTCCAAGGCGTGATGCCCAATGGTATTATTTTTCCAAAGAGGTCATAGGAGAGAAGTGTTTCTGTTTTTTTTTTTCAAGTGCATATTTTAGCACATCTAAACATACAAACCCACCATAGTCCCTATGTAGAAGTCTCTGTTCGCAGATAACCAACATTCAAGATTCAACCTGATTTTTACAGTTGAAAGTTCGCATGCTTTTTGGATTGATATAATATCCAATTACCCAGCACATGATTGAACTGAATTACAAACTATTGTTGATTTTCTTCATGGAGCTTACTTGGCTTTTTGATATATATTTTCTCAGTAGTTTTCCCTTGATTTGTTTATGATATTATTATGCATATACAGGGCAGAATTGTTGAAGTCCGCATTGCATTGCCGAATTAGTGGTTGAAAAATTAATGGTTATGATGTGCACGCGATTCTCTAAGTGTTCTGAAGGTGTGCTCTAGTCTTCCCCATAATTGAGAAGGTGTCAATTCTATCTTTACAATACTTTTCATCTATCCTCTCTTTGCCTTTCTCGTGATCACCATTTCAGAACCTCATCATCTCTTGGCTAGAAAATTGTCACATTTTTCTAATGAAGTTTCACACATACAGGCAATCCCCTTGAAGCCTAGGCTTCTTAGTGCTACACGATTGATCATCTCAAATCACTGTCCTATAATAGTTACGTTACTCCCATGCCCAAGGGGAAAGATAGAAAGAAAAGTATAAAAGGGAGAAAATGAGGCATAAGAAGAAGGAAGGAAATATCGGTAAAGGTGAGAGGAGGGCAAGAAGAAAATAAGGAATACAAACAGGGAGGGAGAAGGGCAGGGAAAGAAAGGAAGGCTGAGAGGAAGATAACCGTACACGTGATAGTGGAAAGGTAGGAAAGGTCTGTTGGCTTCTGTCAGATACCACCTTTCTTTAATAGGACTCGCTCTTACGCAACTGGAACATAGGCAGATGACGGTTTCTGCAGTTACACACTTCAGTGGTACATTTCTATTTAATCTGCCTAATTAGGTACTTCTCCACCAGTGTGTCTCTCCACTCATCTAAATGGAAAGCTATTGTCACTGCACCCAAGCACGGGACAATAAAATTAGGCCAATTTCAAATATTTATGTGAAAAAGAAAGATATTCTTCTTCCACACCCTCTCAGCAGGGGCCATTATTGATTGGCTGGTGATGAATTAGTGAGATGTGCTGTGAGGATTGGTAGGGGGTGCAGAGGACATAAGTTGTGAGAGCACATTATACCACATGCATTTAAAATCTCAGGCATATGATGCGAGAAGAAAGTCGTTTAGCATCCTTAATTTTCCCACAATATGAGAAATTGTCTAGGCTAATACATGGGAAAAAATAAAAACGTCATCACATGTCAGGAGTGGAAGTGATGTTTCTTTCTTTCTTTTTTTATGATGGTAAAGGCCGATTTACAAAGAAGAACCATCTATGTAGGTTTAAAAATGCTGAATTACATGACAGAGATTTAGTGTCTCGCAAGATCAAATTGGAAAAGTAGAAACCCTAATAACTACTTTTAAAAAAATGAAGAAAAGGAAGAAATGAAAATGTTGTAAGAATTCAGTAAAATTTATAGTTATAAAACGTAAAAGAATAAAATCTCTGAAACAGTGTCAGAAAACAGCTTCTTTTTTAAGAAAAGTTATCGGTGGAGAAGTTTAGTTTTGTGGCTTTCCAAATCATTCCATCAAATCCTATTTCAAATAACATAAGCTGAAACCAAGAGTAAAAACACAGAGGGGGAAAAGAACATACTTCACCAGTTGAAATAAATGTTGCTACTTTTATTATCTCTATTCTAATGACACACATTCCTGAACATGAGGATTGAAAACATGTTTAGTTATTCACCAATATATCTCTATTTTTAGCTCAGAAATGAGAATGTAGCAATTACTCATTTATAATTGTTTGCACAAATAAATGACCATTATATTTTTGAGCTGCATTTTGTCCTCACCATTCTTAGGGAAAGATGAAATAGGGGATCAAGCATTTCTGTTTTTTATAATTGTTAGCTTAAAACTCTTGCTGAAATGTGTCTTTGTACTAAAAAAACATTTGAAATTGAAAGAAGGAGAAAAGTATTGTTCATAGAGGGATTTTTCTTAAGAGAACATATTTTTCTACTAGTGCTAGAAAACAGTGGTTCTTAAAATGTAAATGATCTCTTGATTGCAATGTGAGTTTAAAAATGAGTCTACAGCAACCACAATGTGCTCCAATAAGTGAATAAATAAACCATGGTACATCCATACAATGGAATATTATTTAGCAACAACAAGAAATGAACTATCAAGCCATGAAAAGACATGGAAGAACTTTAAATGCTTATTGCTAAGTGAAAGAAGGCGATTTGAGAAAGCTATGTACTGTCTGATTCTAAGTAAACAACAGTCTGCAAAAGGCAAAACTTTAGAGACAGTAGAAAGATCAAGAGTTGGGAAGCGGAGGGGAGAAGGGTGCATAGGGGAAGCACAGAGGATTTTGTAAAGCAGTGAAACTATTCCACGTGACATTGTAACGGTGGATACCTGTCATTATGCATTTGTACAAACCCACAGAATGTAAAACACCAAGAGTGAACCCTAATGTAAGCTATGGACTTTAGCTAACAGTAATGCCTCAATACTGGTTCATCAGTCGTAACAAATGTACCACACTCATGCAAGATGTGTGATAGGGGAAATTGCGAGACTGAGAGGGAGGTTATATGGTGGCTCTTTATACTTTCTGCTCATTTTTTTTCTGTACACTTAAAACTTTTCTAAGTAATCAGGCCTATTAATTTTTTTAAGGTGAGGCTACAAAATATGTGACAGAATAACAATTAAGGCTCTTCCTTAGTGAGCTTCCTCTATGAATGAGACTCAGAAACAAGGGTAAATAAAGGATTCTAGTAAAATACGTATATTAAAACTTCAAAGAAACATCCAAATGTTATCTGGAATTGAATCTTTTTTTTAAGGCAAGCATGAAAATGAGGTTTATTGAGGAGAGAAAGATAAAATTATAGGGCAAGAGTAAGATATAGGTTTACAGAGCATGATAAATATGCCAAAGATGATGACTGTACCCATTGTCGCAGCAAAGGGAGAGCAAAAGGAAGGGCACACACACAGAAAGGCTGGAATTGAATCTTAAGACTTGTTTCAAAGTGAGTTTTAAATAGGCGGCTGATATAAGCAGAGAAGAGTGTACTAAGATAGCACATAAAATTGAAAGTAGGATACTACATTATTAGGATATACCTTTCGTTCATTTAGCATCCAGTTGTTGAACAACTGTTTTGTCAATCATTCACTGTGATATATTGAGCATCAGGTACACAGTGGTAAAAAAAAATTGATGTTGCTGCCAAGCCTCAAGGAGCTTCTGTTCAGGTAATCACTTGTATGTTCACCGGTCCTCAGGGGCTGCCTTTGAGGGTTCCATGTGCAATTCCACTGCAGAAGAAAGTTCATAGGAAATCTCTGTGATAAAAGCAACGGTCTTGTATGCTTGCCCCTCTAAAGTGCCCTGCTCCTGGTGCTCCCTCTCTCCAGTCTGCCCCCATATCTAGGTCTCAAAATTCTAACCTGTTCACTAGGCTCATTTGAAGATATATTAATTTACAATGGTGATGTATTTAGCTGCTTCAATGTGAGAAAATAATGCTAAGATCCTTAGATATTTTTCCAGTCAGTTTGGGCTGCTATAGCAAATTACAAAGACTGTGTGGCTTAAATAAAAAAATATTTATTTCTCACAGTTTTGGAAGCTAGGCTATCCAAGATCAAAGTGCTGGCATCTGGTGTCGGGTGAGGGGCCACTTCCCATTTGTAGATGGCCATCGTCTCATATCTTCATGTGGTAGAGAGAATAGTGCAAGAGCAAGATCTCACGTCTCTTCTTATAAGAGCACTGATCCCATCCATGAAGGCTCCAACCTCCTGATCTAATTACCTCTCAAAGGTCACAGCTTCTGAAACCATCACATTGGGGGTTAGGAATTCAACATATGAATTTGGCAGGATGCAAACATTTGGTCCATGACACATTTTTTTTTTCATAAAAACCTCATTAGGTACAAAATGAAATTTTTATAGATGAGAAAACTGAGGCTCAGAGAGATTCTGTTCATCACTCAAAGCCTCACAACTCACAACTGGGAGACTCCGAACTAGGAGCCAGAGCTCTCTGATGCCAGAGCCCTGTTTCTGCACCACTTTCTTCTGCCTCCCTTTGCAACAGTAAGGCATTTATGGTCTGGACATCTCTTTAAGCAACATCTAATCTGCTGTCACCTAAGTATTCAAAGTGGTACACATCGCGACTGGAGGTTTCTGGAGATTTTCCTCAAACTGAATTTTATCAGTGATAGTTTTGACATGCAGGGTTTTCATATATACTACAGAAATTATTTAAATAATTCTGGAATAACCACTAACGTTTATTAGCTAAATAAAACATTCTGGCTAGTGGCCATATCATGACTTGTGTCTGAGATTCACAATCTGGCTGTCAGGAGCAGGTTTCACTCTTCCTCCCCTGTGCTCCACAGCCTCTCTCCCACATCTGCCAGCAGGCAGCTCAAATGGGCTTAGCTCCCCCATCGTGACGCTAAGGGCTGGGAGCTTCTCTGTCCGTGATCCTACCCTGGGCTTAGAGCACAGCTTTCCTGTGGGGGAGGGGTGCGCCACGCGCTGCAGCTGGGATCCACACTGTGCTCTCTTTTCAGTTCCGCCTATAGTGCTGGATCCTTTGCCTCCTGAGACTAATTGAGAAATCTCCCCTCCATCCCCCTGAGCAACATGATTGAGCCCTGGGGAATTGGAATCTGGCCTGCAGGACTGTCTCTGGGTCCCCAAAGATTAATCCCTGATCATGCCAGGGAGAGGCATTCTAGTCCTCAGTTGCCTAATGCGTGCTCAAGCAGGTTTGATATCCCTCCGCTTACGGGTGTGCCCTGCTCGGATGGAGCAGCCGGACAGGCAGCACTGGGGAAGGTCGGTGAGAAGGGAGCTCACAGTCTGAGCACCCCTTAGTCTTTTGCAGGTCTTTAAGAGGAATGGTCTGAGCCCCTCTCTCCGTGGAAGCCCTGGTGTGGTGTATGCACCGACAGGGGGGGAAGCAGCAGCTTCTGAGAGCCCTGGCTCAATCACATCACTCTTGGCAGCCGCAGGTGGGGAGAGGAGGGGGAGAAAAAGCGTCTGGATGCACAGACATGAGCACTCTGGTCCTTTCTGTCCCTCTCTCCCGAAGGCAGCCCACCTGGAATGTCTAGGGTCTGGGGTCACGCAGATCTCCCAGGATCCACCGGCCCCCTGTGGGTCCCACAGTCTAGGCTGGAGTTGGGAAACGTTTGTGTGGGAATGAGCAAGACAAAAACTGAGGGGTTAAATCCTCCTGGGATGGACAAAGATGGTAGGTAGAGAAGCAATATGGCACCTGCTGTCCCTGCTCCGGTGTGTGTTGACAGGAAGTGCCCCAAGGGGGCTGGCCGGCTGGTGCTTTGTCCTCAAGAAGCTTCCAGTTCAGTGGCAGCAGCAGCTGTTGGGCTTGTGAGGGTAGAAAGGCTCTCTATCAGCTTGGGAGCCTGCTGACTGCGAGAAATGTGAGTGAGGAAGAAACATACTGCTCCACCGATCCTTTTCGCTGGACTCCTCGCCTCTCGGAGATGTCCTCTGCCGATATCTTGCTGCTTCTTGTTTTGCTCCGCAGCTTCTTCCCGTGAAATCTCTTGCAGGTTCGGGCACTTTTTCTTCTTTCTGAGACAATCTGGCAGCTGGTGTCTCTGGTCAGCCATCTTGTCTCTTTTCTAAGTGTTCTCACTATAAAAAATGACTATGTGAAGTAATGCATGTTAATCAGCTTATTCAGCTCTTCTGCAATGTATACTATTTTAAAACATCATGTTGTACGTGATAAATATATACAATTTTATTTTTCAATTGAAAAAAGAAATAAAAATAAAAATATTCATATACTCTGAACCACCACTACCCCCAAACCCCACCCCCACCAAACTGGCAAATCAATACAAATTATGTAATTGAAGTTAAAATGTGCAAGGAAAACAAGCATCTTTTCCATGATTCCAGGCTTATCTTGACTTTTTCTACTATTTGACCAAGTATAGCTCTTAAATATATTGAGTAAAAGAACACCTACTATATGTTGGTATTTAAATTTTTATTTTATAGAAGAAAGCCAAACAAAATACTTTCAGTATGTGTACATGGGAGGGTGCATTTCTTAATTTTCTGCCTTTTATTCCTGGGGAAAATGCAAACACACAGATTATGTTCCATAACCAAAGAGATTACGGCTTTCTCAGTGATAGATACTAAAATTGAAGGCAAATGACTAATAGAAACTGGCATCTGAAATAGTTGCTTTCAAGCCATGGTTGACAAAAGTCCAGGAAATCTTTGGAGCTTTCTTGGGGACAGTGGAGGGGGACAAAAGGAGGGGAGAGCACATGCAGAATGCTGAGCATCTGACACCCACATTAACAAAATAGCTCCATTTTGCCTTCTTTTATATTTTAGATATATATGATTTTGTTCAAATAAATTCTTTCTTGGCTAAAAATATATTAGAGAACTGTTGGTCTAGATATTATCCTTTGAAAATTCAGCCTAATATAAAAATGGCATGTGTCACAAAATCAAATCTAAGAAAACCATTTAGAAAAAAATGAAAAGAACAGTGTGAGATAATGCTAATGCAATGGGGATAAAGGTGAAAAATGCTAAATGGATTTTGCAAATGTATACAGAGGAAAAAAATTGCAGAAAAATAGCTCTTCTAACAAATGAGAACAGTCACTGAAAAGCAATACTTTAAAATTTTTGAGATATTAGGCTCACTTAAATCAATTTAATAACAACATAAGGGAAAGTTAAATCTGGTCCATTGAAAGGAATGCAAACATCTTTTAAAATGTATTTAATTATTTACTTGTGGAAATTTAAACCTGCATAATTTTTTATGGCATCACTTTGGTTGTATTTTTAATGAATCATTTAAACTTTAATTTGTAGATATATGGGAAAGTAAAAGAAACTAAAGGATGCACTCCTTAAAAAAAGAAAAAAAAATATTTTTGGAGCGTGTTGAAAGTAGCATTAATGTGATAGATAATTATTCTAATAGTCAAGTAATACTGACCACATCCCCAAACTTTTAGATTCAAAGACATTCAAGTTTAGAGTATAACAATATTTTATATATTCCCTCCTTGTCTTTGGATCAAATTCAAACTCCCTGGCCTAACATTTGGAGCTTTCCATTAGCTGATCCAACATTCATTCTTTGTTCTTACTGGGAAATAGTTATTAAATACTCACAATGTGCAAGGTGATGCATGAAATAATGTACATGTTACTTTTAAGCTTTTATTCATATTTTTTGTTTGTTTAGAAAGTGTCCTATTTTCTTCTGTCAGTTCAAAGTCTATTAATTCTGTATAATCCATGTCATCTCTTGTTCTGTGGAGCTCTTTTAGAAAACTCAGACCTGAAGATAGATATTCCTTCTTCTTCTGAATTCCTAAAATAATCAAAGTGTGAATTTTAAAATATATGCATGATCATATACATATTTATACACACACACACACATACACACATACACATATGCTTGATTATCTTATTTCATGTTCTCTAACAACTCCATTTGTTCTCTTGTCTCCAAGTGGGTTTTAGGTATTTGCTGAATGCTTAATGAATACATATTCGTTGATTCCTAAAGGAATTAGAATTCCTTGAGATTAAAGTCTTTGTCTAATCTCTGCTATCTCTTCCAAAAACTACCATATAACCTGGCAGTCTCATAGCATGAAAAAAATGCGTGTTGATTTTTCATTAAATAATTAGTAGAATGAAAGGGCTTTTTCACGTTAAAAAAAAAAAAATCTTCTATCATTGTTTTTCCAAACACTATTCCATCTTTAACCTCTATTTATTTAACCTCTAGTGAAAGACATTTGCTCCAGTAAAGCATAATTTGATATTCCTGATTTTTGAGTATACTCTACATTCTAGAACTATTTGATCTTGCCTTTTTGAAAAAGAGGCTTCCATGTAGTGGATAGACAATAAAAGTCTGGATGTTCAATAATTATTATAAGAATAGTAATGGACCAACCCAGTACTACACTATGTTTTCTGAGAGGTATCAATTGAAGATGCGAGTGTAAATTGTTTTCAAACTATTTTTATAACCATCACCACTTTTCGTTTTATTTATTTAAACTTTACAGTTTCAAAACCACTTTTACATCTGTTATTTTTAATGGTATTATCATAAGAACTCTACATGGAACATATGTTAGAAAATATTACTTCTTTTTGCTGTCTGGGGTAAGGGAGGTCTAAGGCCGCTCAACTCATCACTGTGAAGTAGTACTTAGCCAGTACATACAGTTTCTGATTCCAAGTCCCCTGAGTTTAAAATTATGAGGGAAAATCATTAAGGTTTAAACCTGGGGAAGCTTATATATATTCTTAAAAATATAGCAAATATTTGCTTCTTTATTTTCTTTTCTAATCTTTCTAGAAAACTTTCTTTTCTTTGTTCTCATCCACAAATTAATATTCACTGCCAGAAAAAATTAGCCCAAGCATACACATGCTGTAAGTTCAGAAGCACAGACATAGCAAAGTTTTCTGACTTTCCACTATTAACCATCACTTCTTCGGAAACTTGGTTCTTCTTTAATGTGCTATCTTTAGATTTTAATGTAGTACTTTCTGTATATTTTTACTTCCTCTTTTTGGGTTTTAGCCATCTTTATGACAGAGACTTAGCCATGTTCATTCCAATGTCCCTCACCGCCTCTGGCCCAATGCCTTCAACAGGAAAGGCTTTCAATACATGTCTGCAATAAACAAAAGTTGTTTTTGTGAGTGTGTATGTGTGTGTACAGAAGAACAAAGGAATAGTCAATGACACTATAATCTAGTAAACTTTCAGGACTCAAAGAATGTATAAAATTTCCATATTTTCAGAATAAAGAAAAGAGACTAATGAAAAATGGGAGCAAAAGCATGGAAACGTAATTGAGAAAAACAGTTTTTGGGACAGAGAGGAGAATAATTTTGCTGAATCATAGGATTTGGGTTAGAAAACCAATTCAACCTTGTTTGATAGAAGCAAACTGGGGGAAAAATCCCTTTTTTTCCCCAGGCTTTTGATGTCCAGCTATATATCTTTTTGTTTTCACATATGAATTCTTGATTTTTAAGTGTGTTCTCCATCACATCTGAGCATTATTACTGGCCACCTGTTGTGGCTTGGAATCGTAAATTCCAGTAATTGACTCTATAATAAAAAACTTTTTCTTTTTCCAGTTTTCTTATGACCTCAAATTATTTCTTGTCTTAGACTTTATGGAAACTGTTCCTTCAGGCCTCTGTTTTTCTCTAGTCTTCAAGTCTTCTCCTCTCATTGAAACCTTTGATACCCTGTCTCCACTTTATTGGTAATCAGCTGAATCACTCTCACCTCTGCTTTTAATCGTCCTTTTTTTCTTTATATTATCTCTTTCTTTTTCTCTTTCTCTTTCTTTCTCTCTTCCTTTCTTTCTTTCAGCTCAAGGCTTCCCTGGTCCTAAAGGTCAACTCTTAACCTATGCTCTTGACCCTATCCATTGACTTCCCTCTTTAAAAGTTATTCCAGCCAGGCATGGTGGCTCCCAAAGTACTGGGATTATAGGAGGATTGCTTGAGGCCAGGAGTTCAAGACCAGCCTGGGCAATATAGCAAGACCCCATCTCTACAAAGTGGTGATGCATGCCTGTAGTTCTAGCTACATGGGAGGCTGAGGTGGGAGGATTGCTTGAGCTCAGTTGAAGTTGCAGCGAGGTGTGATCATGCCACTGCACTCCAGCCTAGGCAACACAGCAAGACCTTGTGCCTAAAAAAATATATATATATATTCCAAAATGGCTCCTTCCTATATCTCCCATCTCTTTCTTTTGACCTCTTACCATTTTAAATCTTTCCCTTCCTATGACATAGTAAAGCAAAGAAAATAAAACTGCACATTGGCCATCATGTCCCTCCACCTTCAGTTCTTTCTTTCAAGTTTTGCCCAAGTATCTGGTAAGAGTCATTTAGGCTCCCTGTTCCTAATTCATTCTGCTCCCACCCTCACAGAACTAGAAATTCATTGCAATCCAATTTATGTGCACTCCATGCCACTAAAAGTCTTTGGGCAAATATCACTAATGACTTCTTGTAAATGCAGTGGAAATTTCTCAAGTATTTTCATATTTTCTTCTGGTTATTATAATATCTATTATAATATTTATAATTATTTCTTTATCTTTGAAACTCTCTACGTCTTTTGCTTCAGCGATTCATTTCGTTTGTCTAACTCAGCTGTATTGGGCTACAACCATGTCCTAAGCACCATTCTAGATGATGGAGATACTAACATGAAAAAGGAAGAAAAGACTATTGCCCACAATGAATTCATACTCAGGTGGATGAAAAAGATACAATATAAATAAATAGAGAAGTTTGTAACTAACACTTATTTGTGGTAAATTCTATGAAAGAAAAAGACAAGGGATCAAAGGAGAGATTGACAGGGGTGGAGCCGCTTAGATCTTGCAGTTGTAGAAATTCTGGGAAGCAAAAGATGATATAAAACAAAACTACACTAGTATGATGATCCAATCACGTGGAGAACGTGGAACTGTGCTTGCTTGTCAGGGTATAGCGTAGGTAAAGTCACTGAGGATGGACCAAGGAAGAACCCAGTGGCTGAGTATGAGGAAAGAGGCAAGAGTTGGCATCAGATGGAGCTGGAGAGATAAACAGAGGCCAGATTATGCAGGGCCGTATGAGCTTGGGAAAGTGAGCAGGTTTCATTGAAAAAGTCATGGAAAGTCTTGAAAGGCATTAGGCCGAGGAATAACCTAATTGAGTGTTGTTTAACGATTACTCTGCCTGCTATGGGAAGTACTGACAGGAAGGAGAAAAGTGGCTGTCTCCTGCCATCTCTCTCTAGTCTCTGATAACATCTCCAGCTGTTTATTGATTCTTTCCACCCAATTCTTCCACATGTGTTTCCCTATGCTTTGTTTTCATGCCAGTGATGTTTTTTCTCCCGTCATGCATTATCCTTTGAAAATCCCACCTAACATCATGGTTTTAACACACACTGATAGCATAATGATTTCTAAATCTAAATCTCTTAGACAGACATCCTCCTGGCTTCTGTCATATACATCTGCTTTCTAGCTGAACATATTTATTTGAATATCCATAACAGCTAAAATTCAAATGCCCGGAATAGAATTAATTCTTTCATCTTCCATAGACTGACGCTTCCTGATTTGTTTTCTATCACATTTTCAGGAAACTGAAATAGGAATTGTCAGTCCAAACCCAAAACATGACATTTATTTCATTTATTTGGAGTTCACTCCCCCACCCTATCTAACAAATCACGAACTCCCATGTTTCTCATAAATTCTTCTCGAATTCTTCTGCTTTTCTTCAACCCTACTGTAACAGCTCAAGTCCAGGCTCTCATTCTCTCTCTTTGGTCTTAGCAGCATTGAGCTTTCATTCTTGTTCTGTGTATTTAGACTCACCCTTCTCAATTGTATCATTCTCAAGCTTTCTGAACTTTCAAGACTCAACTTAGAAGATGCAGGTCAGGAAGGAAGGCTCAACAAGGCAGCTCATGATGTTTTATGAGGCAGAGGATGAGTTTCTAGAGGCAGAGATGATGAACATCCCTGATGAACCACCTTCCCTCACTCCCTGGTGTTGCTGCCTTTATGCAGGCTTGAGCCTTCTCCCTGTCGGAGTCTTGCTAGAGTCACCCAGTATATATACTGGATCCATATCCTGCATTTCCAATTAATTCTCCAGGGCAGTCTTTCTAATACATAAACTTGATTACCTCAATCCTCAGTTTAAAGTCTTATTTAATGGTTTCTCATTTTGTATGGGTTCAGGTCCAAACACCTTAGCTTGTCTCTAAGACAAGCTTTATCTAATAGTCCAAACTTTGCATTCTCAGTCTCTTGTCTTCCATTGTTCTTTTCACTGAAACCACACCAGAGGCCCAGTATTACTTGAATCTTCATGCTCTTTCTTTCCTCTTTGAATTGGCATATTTGCTGTCATTCTATAACTGAAAAACTCACAATCATATTTCAACATCAACTCAAATGTAACTTCCACCGTGAAACTCCTCCCACCATTAGACAGAGTATGTACAGACTGCCATAGAGACATAGAAAAAGAAACACCCAAAACTGCTTAGCAATATTCACCCTGCATTGCATTGTATTACAGAATTACAGTTAGACCATGGACTGTTTAAGGCCAGGAACCATATTGTATCTTATTTGTACTTTTATTATACATAGTGTATTATTATTTTCATTTTAAAAGTGTATAACACATATTTATAGAATGAATGAATAAATGAATGAATAAAGATGATGATGATCATAGGATTATGAATACATTTAAATATTACTTGTTTAAAAGGGACAGAGAAAATAATGAGACTAATAAAAATGAGATTCATTGTGTGAGAAAAATCCTTATCAGTGGTAAAAATTGAGACCAAGATAAAAGCAAATAGGCCAGAAAGAATTTAATGGTTTTACCAGGTGAGATAAAACAGAGTGATGACATAGAAATATTAAGTGTGGATCATACTAAAAAGTTGTAACGTGGCAGGTAGGCAGAAAGTACAAAGCTATTGGAAAGACGCAAAAATGAGATAAAAAAAAAAAAAGAAAGAATGCGAAGAAAAATGCCAAATTAGAGACATGATAAAATTGTAAAGAAACACACAGGGAGACATAGAAAAATATTGCAACAAAAACCACTTTAAGCCTGTGTTTTAAACTCTTTGGATGCTCAAGTGTGGGGTGAAAGAAGATAAACATCAGGCTTCAGACAAGACACCAGAGTTAGAGAAGTTTAAGTTGAGGCGTTTTGAAAAGCAACATAAACTAACTTCCTTACTCTGTCTCTACTGAGATGCAAACAGATTTCTAGCCTTGGTTAGCAGTCCTGTTTCCAAGAAAGACCTCTACAAAATAAAACTACATTGACTTTTTAAAATTAAGTTTGTTTTCCAAAAAAAATTGCAATTTATAGAAAAGCTTGAGTTGTAGTACCAAAAAATGGTTTTTATTTTCCTAAAACTTTTGAGAGTAAGTTGCCAACCCGATGGCCCATTCCTCCACAATATTTTGGTGTGTACTGCCTGTAGGCAAGTACACCCTCTTTATAGCCACAACACAACACCCAAATCATGAATTAATACTGATACATTTCTGCCGTCTACTCCTCAGACCCGTTCATATTTCTCCCTATTGTCCCAATAATGTCCTGCTTGCCAAAAGGATCCATCCACCATCTTGAGCTCATTAGCTATTAATATCTTTTTAGGCTGCTTCACTCTGGATGAATTCTTCATCATGAATTTTAGAACCTTGATATTTTTTAGGAATATTTTTGAAATTAGTTTGTAAAATGGTCCTCAATTTAGGTCTGCATGATGTTTCCTTGTGATTGGATTCAGGTTATGTTTCTTTAGCAGGAAAAATCTCAGAAGTGTTGCCAACTTCTCATTTGGTACAAGAAGTTGGCACCAATCGAATGGTGCATGGTTTTTATTTGTCCCATAACTGATGATGTTTATTTTGGTCATTTGATTAAGGTAGTGTCTGCCAAGCTTCTCCAAATAAATTTACTCTGCTACCCTTTGTAATTAATACATATTTTGTGAGATGATACTTTGTAACAATGTAAATACCTCGTCATCAAATGTTTACATTTATTTTTATTTCTATCTGTATGCACTTATAGTTTTCTATTTTATTTAGTGGAGCTGTCATCAGCAGCATCAACTGAGAACTTGTTAGACATTCAAATTATCAGGTCCCATTGTATATTTATCTAATCAGAAATTCTTGGAATGGGGCCCAGGAATCTGTGTTTTAATATTTGCTTCCGGCTGTTGTGAGGCATGCTAAAGACTGAGAATCACTGGAACACTAGATCTCCATCCTGGCTGTACGTTAAAAATCACCTGCAGAGGTCAGGCATGGTGGCTCACTTCTGTAATCCTAGCACTTTGGGGAGCCCGAGGTGGGACGATCATTTGAGGCCAGGAGTTCCAGACCAGTCTGAACAAGAATGAGACCCTGTCTCTAGGAAAAATTAGCTGGGAGTGGTGACACGTTCCCGTAGTCCCAACTACTCAGGAGGCTGAGGCAGGAGGAACACTTGAGCCCGTGAGTTTGAGGTTGCAGTGAGCTGTGACTGTGTCACTGTGCTCTAGCCCAGATGACAGAGCGAGACCTTGTCTCAAAAAAAAAAAAAAAAAAAAATCACCTGCAGGAACTTTTAAGAACTATGTATTACTGAGTCTCATCCTCAAAGATTAGACACAAATTGCATCTAGGTGATGCTGCCCATCATCAACATTTTTTATCTTCTAAAATAATTCTACTGCGCAGCCAGTAGTGATTAAAACCACCAGCAGATTTTATCTGAAACAGTGGTTCTCAAATGTGGTTCTACCTTATAATCATCTAGGGAGCTTTAAAAAATATTTGATGCCTGGGTATTACTCACAGAGATTCTGATTTATTTGTTCTGGAATGCAGCATGAATATTATAACTTAAAAGCACTAGAAATACCTGGAGAATTTTTAAACCTACTGATGTCCAGTTCAAGCTATACTCCACACTAGTTAAATCAAAAACTGTAGTAGTGGTATCTAGCATCAGTTTTAAAGCTCCCCAGGTGACTACAATGTACAGGAAGTTTGAGAACCAGTGCTATGGGTCCTTCTATACCTCACAATGTACTCTTCCATAACCAGGATACTACTTGTAATTATAACTATCCTGTATTGAAACCATAAGGTGTGCTAGCATGGAGCTAAGAACTTTGCATTGAAATATAATTATCATAATATCTTTTTGTATTGTATGGTTTTTTTACACTATACAGATGAGGAAATTGAGACAGGTCAAATAATCACTTTGGCCCAAATTATACAACCAGTACATGGAAAAGCAGACATTCTAACCTAGCATCTCAAACTTTAGAAAGTTTGCTCTTAGCAATCACACTCCATCTCTTCTCACTCTTTATGTGGGAAACTTGTCTTATGTGAGCTCACATAAGACATTTATTTAACTTTAACAAACATGCCTTGATTATAATAGAAAGTATTCTAGGTTTCTGACATGCAGAAACAAAATAACATGCGCAAAGATTTTCAGAGATCTAAGGAGCATGTCTTCAAATGGGAGGTGTCCTGGTTTGGGTATAACACCCCATGGTGACTCAGCAAAGAATAATAAAGTGGGGTAAATAGCTCAAGATTTGGAGTCAGAAATCGGAGGAATCTGTCTTTGTTGATCTCTCTCTGATTTCTTTACCTATAAATGGGGGAAATAATAACCATTGCCCAGAATTTCTAAAATTTAAATGATGAAAAAAATAGCTACTGCATCATGCCTGGCACATAGAAAATACTTTCTAAACAAAAGACTTGGATCTAAGTCTTCTTTTAAAACATTTTTTTTTTTTCCAGGTGTAGGAAAGATTGGAGGACCATGAGCAGGAGATGTTTGTATCAACTTAGGCATCTGCCTCAAATCAACAGCATTGGTGTCACCTAGAAGATTATTAGAAATGCAGAATCTTGAGTTCCACCCCAGATTTTGTATTTCAGCAAGAGCCCCTGCGATTTGTGTGTGCAGTCAAGTTTAAGCAGATACCCTAGTAGGTCCCTGATAGAGTGAAACACGTTGGTTAAATTTTAATGAGACATGTGGGGAGGTTGGTGGTTAGGGGTTGAGGCAAGGCTGTGGAGGGAGTTTGGGTAGCTTTCAGAATATAAAATGTAAGCCTCAATTATACACAATTCTGCTTCAAGCCAGCCCTAAGCTAGCACTTTGTTTTTCACAGAATCTGACTACAGGTTTGAAATTCCTTTTGTTATTACCATCAAGTTAATATCCCACTCAATTGTTTCTGACTATCCAATGACTTGTGTTGACTGGTTGCTGAGGATTTTCCTTTAAAATTTTTATAAAAAGTTGATATTTATTTTCTGGCTGAGAATTTGTTCTTTCCTCTTAATGAGGAGTTGAGGGGTTTGAGGAGGAAATGAGCTAGTCAGGTGTTTGTATCTTCCTAAGGAGGGGCAACAGAGGCAACAGAGTGTATACCTTAGGAAAGGTTATATACCATCCTGGGGCCACGTCCTTGTAACAGAAAAGAAAACACCATCTAGTTCCATTATAACAGTTTTGTAAATAAGAAAATAGAATGGCAAGGAGAATAAACCCTCACTGTCCTCATAATGTTAAAAGGTCTTTTTTGGTTAAGGTTGTCGTATGTCTATAGGCTATCTTGGACACCTTTAAGGCACAATTACAATATTCACGCATGAAATCCCTAACTTTGTGCTTGAAGCTACTTGAAATTTTGAATGTTCTCAGTCCATTTATTACATTACATTGTGTGTTCTTTTTTTGTTGTTGTTGTTTTCCTGAATGGCAGTGAAGCTTGCTCTTTATAAAATATTCGGAGGGGGAGTGAGGATGAGATTGTGGGAAGGAGAAAATGTCATCAGAGAAGAACTGCAAAATACCACCGTGAAAAGGATAGCATATTGTAAGAGGCACGGATATGGTAGATGGTCCTTATTCAATGAAGAGCGAATCTCGGCCTAACGACCAGATGGCAGAGCTGAACACAGAAATTCCATATGTGTGATGGCAGCGAGGGATGGCCATTGACATACTTGCTTTTCCAGCCAAATGCCTCGGCAGATGCAGAGTTTTACACTTTAACATTGCAATATGGCACTAAAACCCAGGAGAAGAGTTAGATGCAAGATTGAAAACCGATTTAAAGTGGCAGAGTTTAAATCCCGTCCTATTCTATTAGGGTGAAAGCTATGAACGAAAGTGAGGGGAGACTGGCCCTCTCTAGGACTGTATTTTGGATCTGCTGGTCTTTTCATGTTATGTAAAGACGAGCCAAACCTGGTCATATTAGTTATAAGCCCCTTGCTTCCCCAAGTCTTTCTAAAAAAATAAAAATAAAAATCAAGTTCACAAATGAACTATTAAAGCAGCATTAATGTGCTCTGCCTGGAGTCTAAAAGTTTGTAGTACGAGTTATTTTCCACTTTGAATAAACTGCAAGATGCACTTGAAAATTAGATTTTCATTTAATGGCATTTTTCTGTGTGAGGAGCTAGAGGCAGCCATCTTCACACAAAAGGGATGGTGCCTGTGCTGTACTGCATAGAAAGCCCTAAGAAAAATTTACTAGAATTTAACACTCACAGACTTGGACTATTTTAATATGTATAGTTTTTGGAATATTGACAAGCAGCAAAGTTTTCTGAAATTATTAAGCTGTGGGCTGGGATATCATTGCAGCCTCTTTCCCTGGGTCTCCGCTGTGTTCCATAAGGAGTGACTGCCAAAGGCAGCAACGGCAAACTCATTTTCCCCAACACATCTTCAGTTGAGCAGGAAAAGAAATTCTTTTACACTTTTGTGTTGATTTGATCAAGTTCTTGGGATTGATATGGTGTTCAAAGTTCACTGAAAGCAATAGTGCGAGTCAACTTTGGCCCTATCTCACCTTGCTTCTGCCATGAGTCCTAATGTTCTGTTGAAAATAGGAAATGTCTTCAGTGACAACTGCCTTCCTTTTCACTAATATCACTCTGTTTTTCTATGTGAATCTTAAGATCCTGAGGTAAGAAACTGCTATCCATTCACTGGTCATACCTGGTCTTTTCATATCACTGCATTTTTCTTCATTGTATGCCACTGAATGTTACTTTCATCCTTCTCTATTCTATTGTTTTCTAGTGGTTTATTTTTGAACGTGAATGAATGTGATCATACTTCCTTGGAGGACAAGAATTGAGACTTTAATTTTTATATCCCTATAGTACCAGGGGCACTGAGATATTTAATTAATATTTGTGGAATTGAATTAATGATCATGAGACTTAGTGGACTTCTGTATAATACCAAGTAGACCTGGGGGAGGGAAGGGAAGTGGCAAAGATAAATTTGCATTTGTGTGGCTCATAGGGTAGGGGAAATGTGGTAGACGTCAAAGGCACAGATCATCTGCTGCTACTGGCAATAACTTTGGCAACCATTAGGTAGAAATACACACCCATCTTGCTCATCACACTGTACCCAGTTCAAAGTCTACCTCCTGCAAAAACTGTCTCTGATGACACTAATGAGCTATATTTTCTCTGCCTTTTATAAACTCCCAAAGTAAATGTTTTAAGATAACAAATAGCAACCGGCATACTCGTAGTAAAAATAGCAATAATTAACATTTATGAGCATGTACTACATGTCAGAGACTGCATTAAGTATGCATTATCTCACTTAATCTTCCCAACAATTCTATGGGGTAGGCATTATAAGTTTCTTTATTTTTAAAAATGGAAAAATTTAAAAAGCTCAGATTCAAGGAATATATTTTAGGGAGATTATATAAGCTCTCCAAGGTCACAGATCTGGCAAATAATAATGCTGGGAATTAAAGGCTGTTATATTTAATTCTAGAATAGAAATTCTAATTATTATGGTATTACATAAAAATATGATCATTGCACTTTCAACTAAATTTGTTTTTTGTTTTTTGTTTTTTTTTGAGACAGAGCCTTGCTCTGTTGCCCGGGGTAGAGTGCCGTGGCATCAGCCTAGCTCACAGCAATCTCAAACTACTGGGCTCAAGCAATCCTCCTGCCTCAGTCTCCCCAGTAGCTGGGACTACAGGTGCACGCCACCATGCCTGGCTAATTTTTTCTATAGTGAAGATGGGTTCTCGCTCTTGCTTAGGCTGGTCTCTAACTTCTGATCTCAAGCAATCCTCCTGCTTTAGCCTTCCAGAGTGCTAGGATTTACAGGTGTGAGCCACCACACCTGGCCTTTAACTAAATTTGTGTTGGAATCTCTTTAGGTTAGTATTGACAGTCTGTCTTAGTCTACTTAGGTTAACATTCAAAGCTTTTCAAGTCACAAGGACGCAAATTCTTCTGTTTATTAGCTCTAGAACATGGCCTTAGCATATTCCAATGTGCATTTGTTTTCATATGTCGTTTTCCTTACTTGAGATTTTCTTACCCATCTCAACCCATGCATGTCATATTTTGACCTGAATTGATTTAATTCAATTTCCATATCCACATAAAAACTTCTTCTGACCTCTTAAGCCCAACATGACCAACTTATCTCATGTGGCTTTAAATCTCTCCACCTCCCTTGACCACCTCAGCACCTGCCCTAGTCCACGTTGCTATCGTTTCTTACCTCAAGATTCTCCACAGGCTGCTCCTTCTCCCTGGAGTCACTCCACCTCTGCCCAGTTTACTCCTGTACTTCCTTCAAATTTAGAACTCTTTGAGTATAAAAAAAGAAGAGCCAACAACTTTCAAGTCATAGGCTAACTTTTGGCTAAATACTAAAGCCAGTGCTAACATTGAATTTTTTTTCCAGCTTGAGTTAGATTAGTCATCACTTTTAGTAAGCTGCTCAATATTTAAGAGAGAGAACTGAGAATTGGCATCTTTCTCCCTCCTTGGAGAAATTTATATACACGAGAGCTCTTAGCACTTAGAGTACATTGTCTGATTCCTTGTTCCCCATACACCTGGTGTGTGATGCCTACAACAATACATATTATCTTATATGGTTTTCTTACTATGTGACCTTGGAATTCCTCCCATTCAGTGGTGGGGTCCCTGTCCATTTCATGATCACAGGCAGCGTTGTGTGACTGCTTTGACCAATTGAATATGGTGGAAGGAAAGTGATGCTTTATGGCATTAAATTGATCAAAACCCTCTATCTGTTAGCTTCAAAATATGGCCTTAGCACATGAGTAAATGATTCACACTTCCTTCTCTCTTTTTTGGGGCGCTCAGTCTTGGAATTCTGTTGCCATTGCTATCAACATACCCATAGAAAGGTTATATGAGGAGGCCAGAAGTAGGAGTTCCAGCTTCCCGTCCAGCTGAGGTCCCTGTTAACAGCCAGCATCAGCTGCCAGGTTTACAAGTAAGGATGCTGCCAAGTGATTCCAGTTCACAGACATTGAGTAACCTACAAACATAATGGGGAAGAGATAAGCCAGTCCCACGGAGCCCTGCTTGAGTTTGTGAACATAATAAAATGGTAGTTTTATCATTCACTTTTGGACAGGTATGTTATGTAGCAATATTAACTGAAGCAACATCTCAATTTTAATGGTGATCCTTGACCTCTTTAAAACACGTCAAAGGCATAAGACTTCTACGGAACTCACCATTGGCCCAAAGGCTGGTGGTAGGGATTTCAGTAAGAAAGGTAGTTCCAGGAAATTTCCTTGTCCAGTATTATGCTCTCTTTTAATACTTTTTTTTTTTTCCTGTTACTCATCTGTGAAGTATTTTCTATGTAGCTGCTGATAATATAGACCTCGGGCCAAGTTCCACTTTGTAAGTTCTAGTGGGCTCATTTGGGTGTCCAGGATAAGGAGCCATGGATTTGATATCTTAAGGTAGCTTGACTTAAAAAAAAAATTATCTTTGGAATTTTTTCCCTTGTCTTCCATTTACCATAAAAATGGTTTATCTTTAAACTCAGCTTATAATTTGTTAAATAACTGTAGTTAACTTGCTTAGGAGTTTAAAAGAGAATTATCAGTTCAGACAAGGATTAGAATGTTTGTCTGGAATATTGTTTGTTAGTGTAAACTCCTCTAAAACCTGCAGCTGAGATAGGCAGATGGACTTTACCTGGTTAAGTGTCCAGGGTGTCAGTTTGTTGACTTTCTTCTTCCTGAAGACACGCTTAACATTATCCTGTTCCTTTGTCTGTGCTTTTGCACACATCCACCACCCTGGTTTAAGTCTTATGTATGCTTTCTTTGTAGGATACTTGAAACAAACAAACAAAAAACCAAATATGTTCCAATCTCTACCCATCTCATTCCATTCTGTCACATGATGGAATTCAAGGCCATATAATGAAATAATTATTAATAAAAGCATAGGAGTAATACTATCTGAGGTAATGTCCTCGTTTTGCCTCTAATAAGGTAGATAATTTAGATCATATTTCTTAACCACACGGAGTCTAAGCTTCATCATTTGTAATATGAGGTTAAAAATAATGCCAACCTATGAGGTTGCTGGGGGGATTAGATAAACCAACACACTTAGAATAGTGCCTGATATGCAATAAGAGAGGACTAGCTATAGTAATACAGGATGTGTGGAGGTCAAGTGATAAGAATACAAGAGGGGCATATTAAAGATATGTTAAAGATTAATAATTACATCAATATATACGAAGCACCTGCTCTAATCCAGAAACTGTGTTAAGAATATCAAAATGAATTATATAATTTCTCCATCCATTAATGCTCAGGAGTTTGAATCCCAAGAGACAGAGTCAATGGTGGAAATGCAAAAGAAGTTACGGGGAAATATGATTTTAGACTTGGACATTTTGATTTGAAGTCTAATTGACTCATCCACATAGAATTGTGAAGAATTGAAAATTCCCTATCATTGTTTGTCTGCTAGAGTTTCCCCATATTTTTTTTTCCACTGGAAAATTAACTATTTATTTAACTATTAAATATACATTGCTTTAATTAAAAAAATTACTTTGTTCTGTACTTGATTCTTGTCTTGCTTTACAAACTAGATCAAGAATGCCTTGAGGCAGGACTATGCTTTCTTTGTTGCATCTGGTTAGAATTTTTTATTTTGTAAATACTTGTGTCAAGAAAAGTTTTCTAAAGCTTGGGAATAAGGCAAAATAGAAAAGTGTTTGTTCTTTCAATGTCTTACTGAGGGCATCATTTAACAGACTCACTCAAGGACTATTTGAGTCTCTGGGAGAACATACTTGTATTTAACTTTGCTTTTTACCATTTAATTAAAGCCCAAATATTTTGAAGTTATATATTTACTTGTAAGTTCTGTATAAATAGAAAAGATAATTCCAAAGATTATTACCTTGAAAGATATTAACCAAGTTTGTATTTAATTGAGCAATTTTATTTCTAACAGATTTTTAAAATGTCTATAATACCCAGATTCTCAGATATTCTTGGAACCAGCTTTGTCAGCTTATGTATTGGTTTTCTCATTGACAAATTAAGAAATCTTTAGTGTATACTTACTCTATTTTTGTATTGGAGTGATGTCTTTAACTTTTGAAAATTATATTCTGATTCTTGTTATCTTTATGTGAACCAAGAGTCAGAAAGTATTGTAGGTTATCGAATATAGCCATATATTTATTGCTATAAATTTTCCTCCAAGCACATTTTTATCTGTACCACAGAATATCTGAGTTATAGAATTTTAATTATCATTCAGATGCAAGTATATTCTCATTTCATTTTGATTTATTCAATAGAACTATGGGTTAAGAAATATTATACATTTCTTAATTTCCAAACATACAATGATTCTCTAGCTATTTTTTTATTATTATTATTTTCTAACGAAACTGCATTGTGGTCAGAGAATGAACTCTGCATGATCTTAACTATTTTAATTTTGATGAGACTGGTTTTATGACCCTGTATTGGTTTTAATTTTAGAATTATTCCGTGGTATATAAAAATGTCAATTCTATAGTTTTTGATCACGAATTTAAATTCCATCTGTATTTTAAACTCAAAAGTAATTATTATTATTGTTTTCTGCAGTAAAAATTTGATGAGACTGGTTTTATGACCCTGTATTGGTTTTAATTTTAGAATTATTCCGTGCTATATAAAAATGTCAATTCTATAGTTGTAGATCACGAATTTAAATTCCATCTATATTTTAAACTCAAAAGTAATTATTATTATTGTTTTCTGCAGTAAATATTTAGTTCAAGTTATCAATTTTCTTGCTCTTCTTGCAGTTTCAATCTTTCACTTGGGTTGATTTTTCTTCCTCCTAAAGAATATCCCTTAGTATTTCCTTTAGTGCAATTCTGATGATCATCTTTTGTTTTTATTTTTCAGGTTTTTTAGCCCCTGAGTTGTAATTTCCTTCACTCTGGAAAAATAAGTTTTGCTACATTTAGAACTCTAGGTTGAGAGTTATTTCTTTCAGTGTTTTAATGATATTTCATTATATTTGCCTTCTATTATTTCTGTGTTGAGTTCAGCTGTCAGTTTAATTGATGCTGTTTAGAAAGTCTTATTCTCATTTTGTGTTGGTTTAATAATTTCTATTCATTTTTAGTT
>NW_012155951.1:3482116-3484758 GCF_000956105.1 Propithecus coquereli | reverse complement strand
TGAAGGCAATTTGCCCCAGGCTGGTTTTGCTTCTGGAATTTGAAGAGGAATTAGCAGTTTGGAATTCAAAATGCTTTTTTGCCAAAAACTGGATTAAAGTGAGGGAGTATGTGCGATCCAAGTAAATTTACTACTTATTGACAATGGCTCTGAAAATATAGCAAACTCTAATTCTCCATAAACTCTTGGGGGAGTTAAGGCCTACAGATACTTAGATGTTTTCTCTTAGTGTCACTAACTTGTTCTCTTGTAGCAAGGATAAGATATCCTTATCCTGAGGCATTGAGTCCAGCACCTTGGAACTGAGCACCAGAATTCTATGAAATTCAAGTTCTTATAAATATCATCTGGGGAGTGCCTCTTTCAGCAACTGCAGACCAGATTGTTTTGGACTACAAATGCTGCTGAGAACAACTAGAGATATTGAACAAAATATTATAAGTTGATCTGTAAGAAAACATCCAAGATAGTGACAATTTGGGGAGCCAATATCTTGGAGAAAAGTAAAACCCAGAAAGGTGAATTTAGCTGTTGGCATTGCTTTTTCCCTCTAGCCATTGTCTTATTCCTAAAGCTGCAGCTGAGAGGCCAAGGAAGCTGCATAGTATTTTTTGCAGAATTTGTGCACAAAAATTGTAATTCAGAGATTCCAAGGAGTAATTTTTGAAAATAATCTATCATGTTTCCCAATTATTTGATTTTATTCAGTTAAACGGAAAGTATGCAAAATTATGGAATTTCAGAAAGTTTCTACTTATTTAATCCTGTGTTTAAAAATAGAAGAGAGATCGAAACTGTTTCCATATTAACTCCCACACTACAACCTCTTTCTCAGGCTGAGCAGCCCTATTTCTCTTAATGTTTTTGCTCTTCTATTATTACCTAATTTTTTCTCCAAGTTTCCACTATAACTTATGGTAACTAACATCTGGCCTAATACCCTTACAATATTCTTAAATTTCTTCACCAATTTTTACTAAATATTAAGGTAATGGAGGCCTGTGATTTTGTGATGTTTTTTAATGGGCCTGGTGACTTGAATAAGGTTGAGCACAACATATGTTTAATAAATGTTTCTTTAATTTTTAATTAGTTGATCCTTTGGTTCTCTGCTATACCACTTATTGTCTATACCATTTATTTCAGCATGAGACCCCATAGTTTCTTAAATTCTATTTGACACACATTTATGAAACTCCTACTGAATTCAAGCTCTGTGCCCTTATCAGGGTGTACAAAGCATAAAAGACAAAGAGAAAGACTTCCAGAAGCTCAGAGCCTAGTGAAAAGGTAAGACATACAAATAGTCACCTAGGCATACAATTTAATTACTCTGAGCTGATGAATATAAAAATATCCATAAAATATAGTGGAGATAAATGTGAGGTGGCTCTTTTAGAGACAGAACATAAAACCTAGAAAATGGTAAACATGATTGGTAGAAACATGGTGTCTATACCAGGTCCAAATAGCATAAATCATTAAATCATCAAAATCGCAGTATTTTGAATATATCTCTTTCAATTGTTAAAAAGATTTAAAATTGTGGAGCCTAGAAAGAATCTGTTTCCTCCCCTCAAGCAGTAAACGTTTAGAAGAAATATTTTGCGCTCAGCAAAGTGTTAGGTTTGGAACACAGCTCTCTTCAAGAAACATATGACACAATCTCTGTGGGCTTGCAATTCTTTGGAAAAAATAGAAATAATAATTTGAAAGTGGTATGTTGCACCCCGAGCCCTTACTTCTGCCTTTGCCCACCCTTAACATGCACATTAGAATAGTAGTCAACGGTGAGTCTCTAGAATTTGCTTAAACAGGATGTTCTCTCTCTGGTCACATGATTTTGCATCATGTGCAAAAAGATTTGTATAGAACCTTTTCTCCTCATCTTCATCCTATTTTCAACTTTTTTGCCTCACTCCACGTATCAGTCAAAATGCAGACAGTATCTCTAGGAACTTCTCCTTTATGCACCTATACTGGGCTCATATATAATAGTTTCCTGAGCTTGGATCATAGAGTGTGGATGAGAGAGTGGTAAAAGACAAGCCTGGAAGGATAGAAGGTGACTGCATAATGGATAACTTTCTACGTCATTTTAACACATTTGAAGTCTATCATATGAGTAATGGGAAGACACTAAACAGTCTTAAGCAGGGCAAGAACATTTCAGCCAATTGTTCTCCACCCTCCTCTTACATTATGATCAAGTTCATATTTTCCTAAAATGCCAGTGAGAATATTTGGAGGGTTGAAATCCAAAGCCTATTTAAATTAAGTTAAATTACATAGTGTTATTGTTAATCTCTCTTCTGAGTTTTAAGCTCTCATTTGTATCTGCTTGTGGGCAATTTCCACTTAAATACTTGTCACATCAAAATAGATAGGCCCATGTAATATAAGCTCATTAACAATGTCCTTGTATGATCCTATTTTAGTCAAAAGTGGTTTCCTATTTCTGCTATTCCAGGATTGAATTTTTGTTGTTGTTGTTGTTGAAGTATAGCAAAATCATGAACTGGAAAGTAGAAGACCTGCTTAAAATTGTTGTCTTGCTACCCAGGCAGATTGTTTAGACTTTCTGAACTTCATTATTATCATCTACATAATGAGAAATTGAAATAAAAGATTTATTTATTTTT
>NW_012155951.1:3476399-3481666 GCF_000956105.1 Propithecus coquereli | reverse complement strand
TGCAGATGTCTTTATCGTAGAATGTTTTGTGCTCTTTTGGGTAGATGCCTAATAGTGCTATTGCTGGATCGAATGGTATTTCTATTTTTAGCTCTCTAAGGTATCTCCAAATTCTTTTCCACAGAGGTTGCACTAATTTGCAGTCCCACCAGCAGTGTAAAAGTGTTCCTGTCTCTCCACATCCTTGTCAATGAAATAAAAGATTTATACCATGGCTACTTTCAGTGATAATTTTTTTGTATTCTTTAATTGCTATTCCTTTATTATGCTCATTCAGTCCTCTTAGCTTTTTTCCAGTTCAATGTATATCTAATCAACTCTTGCTACTCTTCTCATTGTTACTGTTTCCTGCCTACAACCCTGACTCCCATGATCCAATCCCCTATTAAAACTGAAACTATTATTATCCTATTTTTGTCTAATTATACTAGCTCCCACACTGGATTCTCTGGTTCTTCTTAGCCTCTCTTTGTTTCAGACCAGCTTGATTACCTTATGTTATTACTTTCATCAAGAGGTTTTCCTTGTTTACAGGATAAAATTAAAATTTATAAATTGGCATTCAAATCCTTCTAAGGTATATTGTTCTTCTCCATATTTTTCCAAAAGTTTCTTATACAAACCTCTGCTCCAACCCTAAAGAAACCCAGATATTCTTACTTTTATGAAAATATTCTCTATTCCCTTTTTCTGCAAATCGAAGTTCTTTCTATTGCTTAAAGGATAATTCGTAAATCTCTGGAGAAGTCCTCAATGATGAGGAACTCCATCTAGGAAAGCTATTTCTATCCCTTGAACTCTTATGATAGTGATTCTGTCTTCTGCTAGCCCCACACTGGTAACCTATAGAATTCATATCCAGTGTCATCTCTGGACACATAATACTGATGGATTTTGAGAGTTGACACAAGGCAAAACAAAGAGTCGACATCTATTTTATGTCACAACAGCTACTAACTATACTGCGTTATAGATTATGACAATGTAGATTTCATTTAAACAATACACTTTACCTCATATATTACCCCATTGTTGTGATGGGGAAGATGCTGTTACCCTCATTGCTGTATGAAAAAAACTGGGCTTCAGGGAATGTATGTGGTTTGTCCCAAGATTTACAGCTGGTAAAATGCAGGCAATGCTTGAACACAGATCTCTTGACATGCAATTTCAGGGCTTTCATGGTAACCAGTATCAAAAGACTTGCCATATTGTATGGAAACAATTTTTGAGGTCAGAGATTATGCCTAAATTGTTTTATGCCAGGCCCAATCATAAATTCACAAACATTTCCACTGGATCTTTGTTAGAGTTCTTTGTCTTATATTGATGCCACGTCTTCCCTGAGTCCCAATGCTTTTTGTTAAATGATCAGAAATATAAAGTTGAACCCAGGATGTCAT
Source organism: Propithecus coquereli (assembly GCF_000956105.1). Taxonomy (NCBI): domain Eukaryota; kingdom Metazoa; phylum Chordata; class Mammalia; order Primates; family Indriidae; genus Propithecus; species Propithecus coquereli. The sequence continues at coordinate 3,480,263 of NW_012155951.1, read as the reverse complement.
TTGTCTTGAACATCTCATTACCTTCTCCCTTCCAGCCGCATCTCACCTGTGGATTTTCTTTTTGAGGAGGCCGATATTAGCTAGTTGTGTTGGAAAGGAACTGAACTTCAATCAAATAAGGTATTAATTGTTGATTAGGCTTATAGTGTTTCACTTTTCAGGGAAATTTCCAATTTAACTAGAAACAGTCCTGTAACCTGAAGGGACCAATTTCTAATGGAGTGATGCCGGATAATTTGGTAAAGAGAGAGGGGAGATGTTTTTAAGTGAGAATTCCTTTAAAGCACATTCATAGTGATTGGCTATTTGGCCTCAATCTAAAGTTAGGCACAATTTCAATGTTAACTTTTTCTTCCCTGTTTTCTAACAATGGTCTCTATGCTGTGCACAAAGATAAAGTAGTTGGAATTTAAAAGCTTAGAGAAAGAGACAGGCTGGTTATATCCTTAGATGGTTTTGGACATTCTTGCATAATTTCATTTCAGCAGAAGCAGTCGGTAAATATCCACTAACTCAACATTTGCAGAGGGAAAGGGGTATTTTCTCCTTGCTCGACTTTGCCTGCTACGAGAGCATCATTTTTTACTTTCTTTATTGTCGTCTCTTAAAATGTATAGCTATTTGGGAATGGTTGAATGTATATTTGTAATAGATGTAGGTAGAGAGTGTCCACACTTTAAGTAAAGCTTATCAATTATTTACAACTAAATACAAATGAGTTTATTAGATATTTTTATTACAGCAGTTTTGAGGAAGCAGTTACAGAGCACCAGAATGGAAGAAGGAAGTGGTTTAATGGAATAGGATAAAGAATTCAGGAAGGAAGAGAAAATTGGAAATGCTAGAAGAGAATCTTTGCTTTAGCCTTGAGCTGGCAAATTTCACCACTGATAACACAAAATGGTGCCATGAAATCAAAAGGGTGACCTAGACAAATCTTCTTGTCAAATGCTATGTTTTTCCTGCTCAATACATCATCTCTGGTTCTTTATTTTCTCTCATATAAATTCTCACAGAGAAAACACACATTCTAGAAAATAAAATGTTCAAGCTACAAAATGACATCTCAATTACTTGCTCATTCAATCATTCTTACAAGTAAAACAAAATTGATCAATAATGTTTGCTGTAGTGTGCCCCATTAAGCAGCTTTTCTTCCTACTATATCTCAATAAAGCTTTATATTCCCAGAAGGACAAGGATTGAAAGAAAAACAACAAATACATATCATAGAGAAGAAAAGTATATGGTGTGTTAGATCTGTTTATGCTAATCCCAATTTATCCCCTCCAAAGTGAATAAAATGAAATTCAGAAAGCATTTACTTTTCATTCATGAATTTGTTTCCTACTCTGAAAGTTGTCTTTTCTAAGATGTATTTGGAGGAAACCATAGTTATTAACTTGATATCTTAGATGTTCAATTTACTCTTGGTTTCTATGGCCTTATTATATTAATTTTGACTAATCATTTTGACTTTTCCTTAATCTATATAATTTACAATTTCATCTTCCTTCACCCCTCCCACCATAATACATTTTCCTGCACTTTTAGCTATGGTTTTGCATATGTGTCAGGAAGTAAATCTAATGGTTGATCCATAAATAATTTTCTTTTTTTTTCACCTTTTTGCTTCCCTTTGTCATTCTAATCCAAACATATTCTTTAATATAATTGTAAGTAGCAGTAATATCAAGAGATGTTCTTTTAATTGATTTTATAACTCTAGTGAATGGGAAGAAAGAATAATATTATCTATCCTGTATTTATTCTCATTTCATCATTACTTTTCAGTTCTTTCTTCCATTCTCTTTCTCATCCACTTTTCCTCTCTATCCTTTGGTACTACAATCTTCTAAAGTCACTAATCTCAGTACCAGGCATGTAGAATGTGTTCAAGAAATGATTGTTGAATTAAGAAATGGATTATATACTATAACATCCATCTTCCTTGTTACCATTGGTTTCTAGACCTTCTTAGCCTCTTCTTACATCTCGTGAATTTTAGAAGCTCTCTGACAACATTATATTCAATACGATTCACATTTATCGGGCATCAACAATGTGCCAGGTACTGAGGACACAGCAAGTAACAAAACAATTAATAATCTTAGCTCTTTTAATGCTTTCATTCCAGTGAGGAAAGAGAGCAAATAAACAAAATTAACAACTACAATACACAGTATGTAAGTTGGATACAAATGTAAAGGGGAAAAGCAGAGAAAATGGATAGGGAGTATTGAAGGGATTACAATTTAGAGGTGGTCAGTGAAATCCTCATTAACCAGGTGCCATTTGCAAAATGGCTTGAAGTAGATGAGGAAATGAAACATGTCTGTAATGGAGGATATAGCAAACTCAAAGGCTTGTGGCATGAGTCTACCTGGGACATTCAAGGAAAATCAAAAAAGGTTGATGTGGTTGGAGTGGAGTAAGCAAAGGAAAGTTTAGTCAACGAGTCAATCATGCATTTATGGTCCTCTCAGTGACAAAGCTGCCTGTATTAATTTGCTCTGGTTGCCATAACAAAATAACATAGATTGTCTTAAACAGGAGAAATTCATTTTCTCACAGTTCTGGAGGCTGGGAAGTTCAAGATCAAGATGCTGGCAAATTCGGTTCCTGGTGATGGCTTTCTTTCTTGAGTTGCAGATGGCTTCCTTCTTGCTGTGTCCTCACATGGTTGAAAGATAGACTGAGAGAGAGTTTACGAATGTCTGTTCTTATGAGGCCACCAACTCCATTGCATCAGGGCTCTGCCTTTTGATCTCATTTAACCTTAGTAACCTCTTTATAGGCCTTGTCTCTAAATGCAGTCAGATTAGGGGTTAAGGCTTCAACATGTGGATTTTGCAGAGACACAATTTAGTCCATAGAAAAGCCCAAAGGAATAGTGAAAGGGCACTCTGAGAGACCCAGGAGTCCTATCCTCCTGGACTTCTCTGTGCACTGGGCAAATAGCTACTGAATGGCACCTGCTGCTCCAAAGGCCAATAGCCTGGGGGGGGGCACTTTTTGTCCGGTCTCAGTGATTTGTCAAGAGCTATTTCTACAAGCGTGTATTCACTAATGAATCTGCTACTTTCTGTTACTTATTATATTAAAGTACCTGTAGTGTCCTATCCAGCATGTAATCTTGTGTTGTGTCTCTTATAAATATATTGTGATTCTCCCTGCTAAAGTGCATGTAAAAGATAAAATATAATACCTTTTTCTCACCCATTGCAAGGGTCATGTCTGGTACCCCTATAAGACAATACAGATCAGCAGAAGAAAAGCATAAAAAATTAATTGAAAGCAAAGTTTTACATTGACATGGAAGACTTCAGAAATAAAGACCCAGGGAAATTTTGTATTTTTATGTTTAGCTTCAGTGAAGAATAGATAGTTGTATAGAAGTATGATTAGGCAGAAAAGATATGATGAAATGCTAATCACCTGGGTGGGGGAGGAACCCAGCAAGGTCTATCTGTTCAGATTTTTCTTGGCCTCTGAGTATAGGTCAGGGTATAGATAAGTCAGAGAATTCCTCTGTGGCCAGCCCTCACACAGAAAGGCAGAGGAAGGTCAGAGTGACCTTTTTGCTTCTACAGTTTCCTCAATTGCCAAGGTGCCATATTCGAGGGTATCATGTTCTGAGCCCTGACATGCACAATCCTTAAGAATCATCTTTTTTATTTTTCATAACTACAATACCCAGGCCATGGCAGAGTTCACAATGGAACACTAATAAATGCCTTCATTACAGGGATACTTTATTTTTCTCTCTTTATTATGAAAGCTTTCATAGCCAAGGTATAGTAAAATATTCATAAAATACAATTAGATCTCTAAATGTGTTTTTAATTTCATACATGCATATTC
>NW_012155951.1:3459044-3475645 GCF_000956105.1 Propithecus coquereli | reverse complement strand
CTTGAAATATTTACTTGGAAAGAAAATGAAAAGTAATATTAATCTGATAATGTTCTTGGGAAGATTCAATAAAATAATGTAATGTATGAAATAACACTTAGTAAGTTTAACAACACTATTCACAACTAAGGTAGTTTATAAACCATTTAAAGTAGGAATCTTACCTTCAATATCTTTGAAAATGATCACCCTCTTACTGTTGTGGAGGTATCTATGATTCAAACACAGTTCCTGAAAATGAAAGGTTGTACATACTAGAATACTAGAGGTTCAAATTGTTCTTCCTTTTTCAAAACTGGCTACTGGTAGAGGAAGTCATCATACATCAAAAAATTCCTCTTAAACTTTCTTTTTGTAGTTTCGGGACTTCCCTTGGGCACTAGAAGTGGGACTGGACAGGCATCTGGAATCACCTATTGTGCTGGCTATGATTTGGCATCTCCCAGGATGGTCCATATTAACATATCCCTGGATAGCAGAAGTTATCATATGCCTTCATAGCATAACTTGTGCATTTTGGAAGGCATTTCTGAGAACAGATTTTTTCGACAATGAACATGCCAAAGGCTTGACATGAAAAGTACTTATGCCTAATGTCTGTCATTCTCTCTCTGCCAGTTCATCTTTCCTGGGCTGGCCCTCTGCCCCACTGGCACCTGAAATGCAGCAAACAACGTCGCTGGATGCTGAAGGTGTGACCGTAAGTTGCGGTTATCTTCCAAGCAATTACCATATGGTGTGCAATTCAGCTCTTCATCTCCCTGTTCGATGGGAGAATAATAACAATGACAATAATTCCATTTAATAATGTATTTTATCTTTATGGCCAATTTCATTCCCATATTTCTGTGCCTTTGAATAAATTGGTTCAGGGGACCTCAGGCAACATTAAAGTTTAGTCACCTCTCCAGAGTAGGAGGCTATTGTACATAAAACAATTCTTGATGAAGGAATGAGGGAGATTAGCATATTGAAACAGGATTAGGGAGAAATTTAAGAAAAATAAGTTACCAACTGAAGCATGTCTTTATATTAATATAAAGCAGTCCCCATGTCCGTGCTTCTGTTTTTCAATCTCATTCCTGAGAAATATTCTGTTATGTGCCTGTAGAACAAAATAAAAAAACAACTACTTTCTGAAGGTACGATGCTTTCCTAAATATTTCTTGAGTTTTCTACCAGACCTCAGATTCAAGTTCCTCCACTGTCGATTTTACAAAACTGGACCCCGCTTTTCAAAAAATTGCAAACTGGAAGATCATTGTTTCAAAGTTCATAAGGGATCAAGTTGAGTCTGAGATGATTTTCAAAGTTTATTCATCTGATAAACATTTACCGAACACCAATGTGTTGAAGGTTCAATGGCTGTATAGCTTCTAGTTCCTGCAAAGAAGGACATTGTGTCATCATGATGGAGCTTGAAAATTAAATCAAAGATTGTCATCTGGCATGAGAGGGGATATTGTAGAGCATATAGTATGTGTGGTTATCTGTGAAGTCTTTCTGGAGAAGATGATCATTGTGTTTCATTTTATAGGGGAAATTAGAATTAATCATATAAAATAGGAGAATGCCTTCTCATGTCAGAAAACATGCATGTAATTAATTATGGAGGCCTGAACTCCATTATTTTAGTTAAGGAACTAAAATAATTAGATGGGATAAAATGTGTTATTTAAAAAAAAATTTCATCCCTTTTGATTTTTTAAATAACCCTATCAAATGGAAAGCAAAGGCATTTTTTTTTTCCATTTTATGGAAGAGGGCATGGCATTTCAGGCCACTAAGTTACCTGTCCAAGTTAAACTATAATGAAGAGGAAAATCTGGACCTAGGAGCATATCCTTGAGATTTTTCATTTAGTACTCTGTGTCATGCACTACCTTGCACTAATTCATATTCCATGAGGAAGATGGACTGTGATAAAGAGACCCAGGCTGATTAATTCATAAAATGAGAAAAGACTTTTGAGAAATTTCTAGAGAAGAGTGTGCAGCCACTCTTCTTATTGCAATCTGCCAAGAATTTCTTTCTGGTCCCATAGACACTATTTATTTATATTTTCCTATTTGCTGGATAAAAATTAATTTCAGTGAGGCCCTTTATATATTTAAGCACTAAATAGCCTTTTCTACTAAGTGATACAAATATTAAATTCAATACAATTTCATCATTGGATAACTTCTATGTACAAAATACTTTGAAGTAACTAAAGAAAGTATATGTAAGTTTACAAATATGAGCATGGAACTATTTATTCCTGCAGTAAGTGATAATTGAGTAAAGAATACTGACTCAAGGAGCTCTGACTAAAGACAGAATAGGTACGAACAGCATAAATATACTCTGGGAATTTGAAAAATCACAATTCTAAATTTATTGTGAGGCTGTATTGCAGATTTCTTGGAGGAGGGAGAGTTTGAGCTGAAATCTAGAGAAATTCATAACTCCAACAGATGTTATGTGGTCAGAGTCGTTGCAGGGAAAGGGAACAACATGAGGAAAGGCATGGGGTCATGAAAGCCTATGACACGTTTCATAAATAGAGTAATTAAGCGAGACTGTTAATATAGTGAAAGATAAAACTAGAAAGCTTAAAAACTATAGAGATGTTCATATTCCAGATAATTATTAGGAATTGAAAACTATGGTTTTATTAAAATTTATTTATTTTTCTTCTGGATATACGGATTTATTTTTGTGTATATATGAAGTAAATATATGATATAATGATATATATGATATAATTATAGGTACAAATATAATCATAAATATAAAACATTGAGAGAGTCATAATCTCAATTCCATCATTTATCGATAAGAAAACTAATGTCTGAAAAATTATGGGGCTTATACAAAGTAATACAGATGGTTAGTAACAAAAACAGGCTATAAACCAAGTATGCATTATCCACCCTATAAGACAACGTTGTGCATAAAGTCCTTTAAGCGGCATAGAAGCTTTTTCTAATCTAATCAGAATTTACATTTCTGGTCTCATTTCCCTCAACATACTCTACCTTCTTCTCACTTGAACTCTCACTGTTCCACAGCCTCTTTTTCAAACCTTCAAGTCATTGCAAATGCTGGTCTTTCTTCCAGGAAGTTTTTCTTTTGTATGGATACTTGCATATATCTACCCAATTCTATGAAGAAAAAGAGCTGTAATATGAAGAGAACCCTGACCCTAACTACATGGGGTAGGATGGCGTTGGGGTGGGCAAATTTTGAATTGGGTGATATTTCGATACTACCGTGAGATTTATTTATTTATGTAGTTATAATTTTTAACTTGCTTACTTCCAGAAAGGATTTGAGTCAGCTAGCTAAAAGTTAAAATACTTTGAAAAATCCTATTTTGAAGTTCTTTGATGTGAAAATTATACTGCACAAGTTGGCGCACCGAGAGTTTCTCTCTGATTTCCGTCTCCATGTCTGATCCATTTCAGCAGTGCAATTGCTTGATGATTTTTTTTTTTTTAAGAAAATTTAACTGAACAACTCACACTCTCGGAAATGCTTTGATTTTACTTTGGTTTGTGCTCAGGGCAAAGATTTTGGCTCTGGTTTTCCCATCCACAATTGTGAATTCACTTTAAATAAAATGCAAGAGGAAATCAATGCCCAGTGTCTTGGCTGAAAAATAAATGAAAACAAACATACAGGATGAGCTAAACATCCAGATTTCTGTAAACTCGATCAAAGGACCAAATGCGAGGAACCTAGGGGAGTCTATTTCTCTGTTAGGAATGCCCAAAGGCCAGTAATTAAGGAGCTGAGATACTCTTCCTCTCCATTGCTGGCCCTAACATTATTTTCATGAGGTAAAAGATCTTAAATTTTCCTATAAGCATTTCTCTGCCTGTTGGTTGTTCTGTGATAGCTTAAAGCTGTCTTTCACACTCCTCCCTCCCTCCCTCCTTCCTAATTCTTGAATTTGGGTTAAGGTTATTGAAGGGCCTTTTTGATGTAATATATGGTTCCAGAGATGGGACTCATAATGCATCATAATAAAGCAAATTAAAACACGAATCAATTTTGGTACTAAATTCTGTAACAATTTAGTTATTTAACTTAAAATGTACTTTTTGTGGAGTCTTAAGTAAAAAGCACTGTTTTCAGGTGCATCTAAAAGATGCAATAATAAGTAATTTGTAGCTATTGTGTTTAAAAAGAAAAACATAAGATGAAAAGTAGAGCTTTGGAAGGATTCCTTTCTAACACACTCAAAAGAAAAAAAAAATATAACCAACCACAGTTGAAAAATTGAAGAGCAATTTGGGATTCTAGAGTTTGTCAAAGGAAGAGGTAAGGACCTCTATAAAATATCTAAGAGAAAGATAAAAGAGCAGAAAAAGACAGGCCATATGTCTGAAAGCAGCCATGAAAGAATCACTTGGATCTGAACCTGAGTTAAAATAATAATCCTGCTAATGATTCTTTGGTTCCTGATTTCAGGTTTTTTTGCAATATGAAATAATCTGCCAAGTTCCTGCCTCATCCAACCATACAGTCTGTCCTTCTCTGGGATAGGCATTGGATTCTAATTTACTTCCAAATGTCCAGGCCAAGCTACCAAAAATACATTTTCACTAAATAGAATTTATGCTTCTAAACTTTCTTTTATTCCACAATTTGTTCCATACAGGCCTGTGTATTCACAGTTTTTTCCTCTTCCAACTTCTAAGAATTCTGGAAGAACAAATGGGAAAAGCCGAGAAAAGCTATGTTAGTATAGATTAGAAAGAGCAGGGAGGAGAAAAAGGACTTGGATTGGAATTGAAGAGGAATAGATTCAGAGGAAGTAGATTGTGAGAAAGTGTAAGGAGAAAGATGAAAAGGGTTTTGGGAGGCATTTATAAAGTCAAAGAATGTAACTCCCTTTGATACGCCTTTGAGAGACTTACACTAAGATTTAAATTGTATTTTAGTATTTTTTGGAAGTCATGTTTTGTGTTTTATACTGCATCACCATACAGGTCTAAACATTGAGGAGAAGAGATACAGTCTTCACCCTCATGACATTTGAGGTACAAGTGATAATGACCATGCCCACCACAATAACGACAAAGCGTCATTACATCTCTTGTCTTCTTTTACATTCATTGTCTCATTAAATATTTTCTATGATTTCTCTCATTATCATCTAAACTTTTATAGATGGTCCCTGAATTAAGGTTAGATTTATAATTTTTTTGATTTTACAATGGTACAGATATAACCGTTCTGTCTTTCAATTTCAGTATAGTAGTCAGTAAATTACGTGAGATACTTAGTGCTGTATTATAAAATAGCTTTGTGTTGGATTATTTTGTCCAGCTGTAGGCTAATGTAAGTGTTCTGAACATATTTAAGGAAGGCCAGGCTAAGCTATGCTGTTTGGTGGGTTAGGTGTATTAAATGCATTTTCATCATACAATGGAATTATCAGGATCTAACCCCATCATAAGTTGAGAAGCATCTGTATTGCCTGTAAGGTGTTACCAGTCAGGGAAATGTTCACGGAACAGAGTTAGGGTGGGTGAGTCTTCCCGATTCTAAACATACTTTGCCCTGTATCTTATCTGTACTCCATGAAGATAGAAAGATTTGAAAATCTGAAGGCAGACCTCCTGATTTCAACTTTTAATTTCTTATCTTTGTTTCTGGGCTGAAAACACCCACTTTAAGGTATGATATTCAATATCATTTAGATTTGTCCACAGTGATTAATCGAATTATCCACAGCATTGGAACCAGTAATACATAAGATATAAATAATTGTCCCTCTTGGTCATATAGTATGGACTTTACAAACTCTATATTGGACTGTCACATTAGCCATGACCTGATTCTTGACAATCATGGTTTCAAAGAGATGGCACATCCGTTCTAGCATTTGCTAATTGATAATAACAACAATGATCAGGCTAGTGCAGTTACTATGTGCCAAGCCCTGTTATGACCTTTTTCAGTATATTAACACTTTAAATCCTCCAAGTGACCCTCTGATGTAGGTGTTATTATTATGGCCATTTTACAGATGAGAAAATTAATGCAAAGAGAGAATAATTAGCTTGCATATAGCCTTACTGCTAATGGCAGAGTCAGGATTCAAACCCAGTCTTTGTGGCTTGTGATTGGTTTTTATGATTAAATTCTATCCATTATTAATGCATCTGTTGATTGTAGGAGCATCATCACTTCTGTTCTAAGAGGACGAGCCGTCAGTTGTATTGATACATGCTAATGTGTTTAAGGAGACACTTGGTTATGGCTGGTCCCTTTTTCCCAAGCAGATACTTCTCCTCTCTTTATATTGCAACAATGGCCTCTTAGAGGCCATTTTTATCAGGTTCAGATTTGGTAAGAATACCTTCACGTAATTTTCTTCATTTGAATTCTTTTAACAGCCAGCTAGTGATGAGTGTATCTGCTATGTTTTGGATATTTGTTCTCCTAAACCTCCTGTTGAAATTTGATCCCAATGTTGAAGGTGGGGCCTAATGGGAGGTATCTGGGTCATGGGGGCAGATCCCTTATGAACGGTTTGGTGCTGTCCTCAGTCCTCACGGTAATGAGTGAGTTCTTACTCTATTAGTTCACGTGAGAACTGATTGTTAAAAAGAGCCTGGCACTTCCTTGCTCCTCTCTCTTGCTTCCTTCCTCCTGCCATGTGATGTCTGCTCCCCTCCCGCCATGAGTGGAAACAACCTGAGGTCCTCACCAGATGCAGATGCTGGCACGATGCTTCTGGCACAGCCTGTAAAACTGCGAGGTAAATAAAGATTTTTTTTTTTTTAATAAATAACCCAGCCTCAGGTATTTCTTTATAGCAACACAGACTAAGACCATACCACTGCCCATTCCTGTCAACAATGGGTACGAAATATGAGAAAGTTTCTATGACGTGCTGCGTCAGAAAGCTAATCTGTGCTATAGCCCAGAATCGGACCACATTGTTTAAGATATTCTAAGACTTTTTCTGCCATATTATATTGAGTCTTCTGACTCTTTGTCCTTCAAGCACTGACAGTCTGAGAAATATCCTAATTAAAACCTATCAGAAGACAAAAATGATAATAAAATTGAAACAAATGTAGGAAAAATTGAACTGTTTTTACTTAGCACAGCCCCAAGTATTCACCCAAAACATCAGGATCAGTCTCAAGCATGACCACGTGTTTTTATTTTTTCATAAAGAAATTTTGATACAATAAGGAAGTATGAATTATTTCAATGACTGGATGAATTAAATTATAAAGTAATGTGGTGATAATAAGTTGCTAGGACTAAGAAAATAAATTTTTACTAAGAACACCTAAAGCAGACTCTGTAGGCCTGGCAACTAAAATATAAGCAAAAGATAACTTCAGTGAATGTTTGATAAGCAAGGAACAGAATTAATTATACCTTCTTCAGCTGACAAGACAAACTAATGTCGAATGATAGAATCTTCCTCTGTGACACACCTCTTACAGAACAAAGAAAATTTTCAAATAAGAACATAATCTCGATCCTAATGAAAGTGATATGAGACTTTTGCAAGCCTTCATTATTTGATTCATTTCTGAAATGAGTATTTTTATCTGTCCAACAATTTGAGAAATAGAGGTCATAATAAATTCTACCACCTCTGCTAACCCCACCTCCACTTCTGCATTTTGGTTCTAAAAATCGAGAAATTGAATTGGTCTTTATACTGTCCAAATTAAAAAACTTAGAAAAAGTTGAGATATGTTACATTATATTCTCAGATTTAGCTGAAACAAACATGAGATTAAATTAATTTTCTATTTTGATTTAAGGTTATATGTGTACATATGCATGACTACAGAAATAGCAATATAATTAAATTTGTGGTTTAGCATTTTCAAAGGATTTTATTTGATGGATACACACAAATATATATGAAAGGTATTTTGGATAAATAAGGGTAACAACAGAGGAGGAGAAAGATAATTCCACAGCTTGATTTTTCTCTGTTCTCTCTCATGATGAACAAAAGCTACACTCATCTGCTCTTCTCTGTGGCTACATTGCAGCTATATAGACTCTGTTCTCTCTCTCTCTCTCTCTCTCTCTCTCTCTCTCTCTCTCTCTCCTCTCTCTCCTCCTCTCTATTATTAATTACATTTGAATTTAATGCTGAGACCTTATTCTTCAACTACTCACTTTCTGATTAGACTGGAAAATGTAGTACAAAATTGGTGTGTGTGTGTGTGTGTGTGTGTGTGTGTGTGTGTGTGTGTGTCCTGAAAGGGATGATATGGGTGGAACTGATGACAAGGATGAATGGAGAGGTGAGCAAAGGGGGGAAAAAGTATGAAAGTAAGATAAATAGGTTTTGTAACGTAGAATATGGATAGAAGCAGAGTCCTCTGGGTCTGTAGTGAAATTTCAAGCAGACATGAGGGGAAAGAGAAGGTGGAGCTCTGTTCTAGTGGACAAGGCATTGGGAGGAAATGGTGCCACCACCAAAAGCATCTTCAGCAGGTTCTTTCCTTCTTGCTGAGCTGCAACTAATGACCTCACCAACTCTGGCATAACAGGAGATGGCTAGATTAACCATTTTGATTGCATTGATCTGCAAATTCAATACAGCACTGGCTTATCTGACTTTTGACACCCCGCCACAATTGACCAATGTTTTAGCTGTAGCGATTGATCATGTCCATTAAAATTGCTGAACCAGAAGCAATGTTCAAATTTTTTTCCAAATGATTTGGAAAGGTTACGGATAGCTCAGTGTGAAAAATTTGTACCACATGTGAACCTTATTCAGACAAGAGTATTTTTACACAACCTAGAATCTATTAAAGACAAAATAATCTATTAAAAGAATCTACACAGAAGAATCTATTAAAGTTTAATTTTTTAGTGAATGAGAACTTGTTATAAAGCTGAGGGTGCAGGAAAAATATTCAGGTTTTGGATCAATCATGTTAGATCAGGCTGTGTTTCCAGAAACACAGTCTGACTGGTCTGGGGAAGAGGAGTTATAGGATGAACTATTGAAATTGAAAGGGAAATTTGAGCTGTCAATCATTTATAAATGATAACCCGTGTCATTGTTTAGGAATTCACTGTAAGAACTCTAGTAGGAACTCTTTTTTAATTAATTCAAACATGGGAGCAAGGCTGTCTTCGTGGGCTCATTTAATACCCCATTTCTAGAAGGGCTTTACATGTGGTTTAATGTTTTATTGTTGCTATGTTAAAATTCTTAATTTTTGAACAATGGACTATATTTTTTTTTGCCCTGGGTCCTGCAAATTTCATAGCCAGATTTGCAGGGCGGTGGGATGTTATTGGAAATATAGGAAAAAGTGATCTTGATATTGAAGCTATGTCTGATTTTAAATTATAGTTTCTAAAACAATAGAATCAGCTTCAAAATCTATGCCATCCCCCCCACCAGGTCTAACAACTTATATGTGGTTATAAATGTAAAGAATACCTTGGGCTTACTTTGCCATGGTCCTCTGATCCTTGTGAAGGAAGAAAAACAAAACAGGAATTGTGGGTGTATAATTCCATTAAAATCTTCCCCCTAAACTTTATACAGTAGCAGTTTATACAGTAGAGGTTTGTTTGGCAGAATACCAGAAGATAAAGTTACACAACCTGGACAGTTCACGTTCCTTCACTTTCCTTGTACCAAGAAGGGAAACTGGTTATTGCATTTTCCAGAAGATTGAATTGTTATAATTACATTACATGTTATAATAATATTCAAATAGCTCCCGGTGTTTGGCGGTCATTTATCTATTATATTCTCAAGGGTTTTTTTAATGTGTTTTTTTTTTCTGCCTCAGAACACTTAGGTTGCCAAATGTGGAGATGTTGGGGGATCCATGGGAAGGGCAGTTCCTTGACCTATTAGACATATCAGGACATCATTAATTTAAAATAACAAATGAGATGACTGTTGTTATATATTCACGACTCTAAGAAAATCACTTTCATTGTCAATCTAGACTGTATTTTTATCAAAAGTGAAGAGACTAATTATTAACATTTTTCTTACTTATTGAGGTTAAGAACCAGAATGTGATTTTTTTTTTTTTTTTAAGTAGGGAAGTTGGAATTTATCTTTTCTTTATCTCAAGATCAACAGACCTTTTTTTCCTCATCCCCGCATTTGGAAATAAAAACAAAACAAACAAACAAAAATTCAGTTATGTTCTATTTTTATTTCCTAAGCATCTCTTGATCTTTTTATTTCTTTTTATTCCAACTGCCATCATCGTAGTACAAACTAGAGTCATATTTAACCTAGGCTACTACTAAAAGTGGTGGCTTTTCCCTTCAGTCTCACTTCTCTCCAAGTTATTTTTTTACATTGTAGTTAATATGATCCTTCTAAGCCACAAATCTGATCAAATGACATCTCTACGAAAGCCAGACTTCCAATGGTTTCCTACTCTGCTTGTAATAAAATCCCAATCTTCTAGTTCTTTATCTGGCAAGACAGCACAAGAAGAGCTCACTGGAGCCCCCAAATTGCTTCCTCCTACAATGTCTACCTCATGCCTTTTTCTGACAAAGCTTAACATCACACCAACTAGCAAAAGAAAGATATTTAAAGAATCCAGTTTTATTTTTCATGTATCAGGAAATTAGGTGTCAATGTGGAACTGAGAGAAAATAAATTGATAACTAGAATATTACACTATTTTCTTCTGGCTTACTTGATTTCTGACAAAAAGTTGGCTATAAATCTTATCTTGTCCGTCTGAATACATGTTTCTTTGTTTCCTCTCTGATCTTCAAAATCTTCCCTTGTCTTTTGTTTTCAGTGATTTCAGTAAGATATGCCTAGGTGGAGTTTTGTTTCGTTTATTTTATTTGTTTGGATTTTCCTTTTTGGAGACTGGGGTGGTATTTATTCTGCTCTGAGCTTCCAGGATCTGTGGTTTGGTGTCTAACATTAATTTTGGAAAATTTTCAGTTAATATAACTTAGAATATTTTTTCTAACATATTCTCTCTCTCTTTTTTCTTCTTGAAATCTAATAACATATATATTACAGTATTGATTCTGTCCCATAACTCTTGTATGCTCTTTTTTTCTTTTTAAAATTTTTACTCTTTCTTTTCTCTTCATGTTTCAATTTGGATAATTTTTGTTGACTTATCTTCAAATTCTCTGATGCTTTCCTCAGTTATGT
Organism: Propithecus coquereli; assembly: GCF_000956105.1. Classification (NCBI taxonomy): domain Eukaryota; kingdom Metazoa; phylum Chordata; class Mammalia; order Primates; family Indriidae; genus Propithecus; species Propithecus coquereli. Next base: position 3,464,493 of record NW_012155951.1, on the reverse strand, counting down.
TGAGTCTACTGATCATCCAGAGAAGACATTCTTTATCTGTGATACTGTGTTTTTCAGTTCTAGAACTTCCATTTTTTTCTCCTACATTTTATCTCTCCTATTGAAATTACCCCTTTGATTTGCATGTTTTCCATCATTTGCATTAGAATACTTAACACATTAGTCATAGTTACTTTAAATTTACTGTAGGGTAGTTTTATCATCTTTGTAATGTTTAAGTTTAGTTTAGTTCAAATAATTGCTTTCTCTTTTCTGAGTATGTTTCATTATTCTTGCTATTTCTATGCCTTATAACTTTTTTTTTTTTTTTTTTGAAACCTGACCATGTCATATAAAGCACTGGAGACTGAGGTAAAATGGATTTTATGCTTGGAAATGGGTACAACCTCTGGTAGGCTTTTGGGGTAGGCTTTGAGTTAGTCTAGGGACTCACAGAGATTACACTGGGTTGAGATTTGTTGTTGCTATTGTTCTCCTTTGTGCACCAAGACAGGCTTCAATTAGGATAGGTGTTGGTTTATCAGAATTATGTCTGTTCGGGTTTGAATTTTAGGTCTCCCTTTTACACTGAGCCTCAGAGTGGGTCTCTTTTTTCTCCCCTGTCTCTTTTCCAACAGTACTCTCTTATTACTTGTTTTTGAAGCTTATTAGCTTGGTGATAGAGGCAATGAGGAAGTGTGTTCTTTGTTGTTCTAATCAAGCTTTTAACAGGGAAATATTCTTTCCCTGGAACTTGCTGGTGTGGTTTTCCCCATTTTTCTCCCCTTCCCTCAGCTGTAGTTATGAGTCCAACTCACAAACCTCTCCCTCCTTTTTATTCCCCTTGTTCTTTTTTCCCGGATACAATGATTTTTCAGCAACGTCCTAATGGTAGCAGTACTTGGTGTCCTTTTTCTAACAGTTTAAGGCTTTCGTTCCACAGTGGAGGTAAAGAAGAATAATCCAGGCAGAATTTCTTGCCCTTTCGGCATGGTTGATATTCCCCCACCCCAGCTTGGCACCACAAAACATATTTTTTAGTATTTTGACAAACTCTGTCTCCGGTGGAGTTTGTGGAGAAAGAGACTATAAGAGGATGTAGACTGTTCAAATTTTTCAGCGCTCAGGAATTTCACACTGTCCTGTCAATTTGCACTTGGCCTTCACCAAACTATCAGCTCTTCTGGTTGAACTCTTTATCAGTGTCTATTGCTTCTACCCAGCCTGAGAACATGCTTGCATCACTATTTGCCCTAAGGCATCAATTCTTTTCAGATTTTGAGATAATTGTTTGCTCTCTGACTTTGTCTCTCCAGAGAGTTCAAAAAATGCTTGAGTTTTGAAGTTAGTTTGACTCTTTTTCTTTGTAAGGATTAGAGTAACTCTTCATTCATTTCTACAATGTGGTCCAGAAGCCCAAATTCCATATGGTGGGTTTATATATAGACACTAAATATGTATTTATTAGCATGGATAGATCTCTAAATATTATTAAGGAAAAATCAATTTGCTACATGACACATATAGTATGATAAAAAATTATTTCCTTATTAAAACACACAGAGCAATGCAAGATAGTGCTTATGTATTTATATTTTAAAAGTGAAAAAACAGACTGGAAGGGTACACAGAAAATTTATGATAGTGATTACTCTTGGGAAGAAGGTAATAAAAGGAATTTCAACTTCATCCAAAATGTTCTATTTCTTTTATAAAAGAAAATTACGTTAATGTCCAACTAGTACATCAAATGAAGTATCCCTAAGGCCAAAAGCATCATCTATTCCTTATGATGTGCCACTATGAGCTTAATTAGTGACTCAGTTATGGTAGACATTTTGTAGGAAGATGATAGTTGTCTTTAATATGCCATAGTGTTGAAATTATTTCAAATTTGTACATTGTAGACCATATGTGAATTTCATATTTTTTATTTTATACGCATTTTTTCCAAAACTGATTAAATGTTATATGCTTATCTGGAGTGCATTTTTCTTACTTTGAAACCCACCTGTCATAGACCCGGAGACTCTATGCCTCTAGAGAGTGTTCCACATGAATGCTTTCATTAGCAGTTACTATTCTTAGTCTTAATTTTGACTTCACGTAAATATATTAAATTTATTCACCTCCTAACATGGGTTTTACTGCATAACCTCTTCCATTAATCTGATAAGGAAGAGCACTTTGTCCAATAGCTACTCACTGCTATGAGTCTATATTCTTATAAAGTAAAATAATATAGACTATAAGAAAAAGATAACACACATTAAACTCTTACATAGTCATAGGAGACAAAATCAGAAGTATATTGGAAGGAATGTATTAATCAGTAAGTAGTAAAAGTATCATCACTTTACTCTGTAACACATTCCAGAAACCATAAGAGAGATACATGTGATCAAACAAAGCTATTAGAAGGTCTTCAAAACATTAAATGTAGCACCCATGGGCATTCTCATAATATATTCAAAGAAATGATATGAAACTTGTCTTCACCATTACCTTAAATTACTGTCAATAGTATATAGTTAAGGATATTTAGGGTATGGTTGCACATGAAGAAAGACAAACAACTTTTACTGGTAAATTTAACAATCTACTTTCATATAATCACTTTATTTATATCTAAAGTGTATTGGAATGATATAACTATAGTATAAAATACCCAGATTATTAATAAAATATCCATATAAGTTAAACAAGTTTTGTCATTGATTTATGCTGAACACACCTTTTGAAGTATTAGTAGAAAAGGCAGTGCATAGTTGCAGCTACAATAAATTAAACACATTAGTGTAAAGTATTTTGAATGTTTTTAAAAAAACTCTATTTATGTAATTGTGAAAATAACTCTGCTTTTCTGTGTGGTATGAAGCAAATACCAAATGGCTAAGAGTAGAGAAAATGAACCAGCTCAATGAAGGAAAGCCAAAATAAAGATGTTGGTTTCTTAACTTTTAGAAAAACAACAACAACAACAACAATAACCAAAGAGTTAAAATGGGATATTTATATCAATGAAGGCTTCGTTGTCTTTTCTCCTGTTGTCCTTTCTTATCCAAGAGCCACAACGGGATTTAGATGTCCACTTTAATACTCTTTATCTTGTTTTACAACTTAATTTTTATTATCACCATTGCACGCCCCCCAAAATAGAAAAAAGTATAAAGAAAAAAAAATAATAAAAACCTTGTAAAAGTCCACTTGCCTCTTTTTGCTGAGCTGATGGTGGGGTATTTGTATTCAAGCCATCCATGCTGCCTCTTAACTCTCTTTGATGCAGGAGTGCCTGCTATACCTTTGTGCCCAAGGGGCAGCACATTAAGTGTTGAAATGGAAGATAACTCACATCTCACATGAGTCTCACGTCATCATTACTAGAAAACATAGGCAATAAAATCAAATATGGATTATCTCACCTCTTTCCCACAAGCCTGCCTAAAGATATTCAGTCCAGCATGCTGCCTGCAGTTCCCGCCTCATATAGGCCAGTGCTGAGAGTGGCAAGTCTCTGTGCTCAGCCCTGCTGTAAGGAGTGAACTTCTATCTACAGTCAAGACATTAACATGTCTCAAGGGTTTCATTTTCTTGGAGAGCAAAGAATAAAAAGTAATTAGAGAATAATTTCACAGTGATCCTGAAACCCACACTACAATCCATGAAGGAAATACACAATTAAATGGGAGAAGAAGAAAAAGAGAAGAAACAACAAGGTAAACTTACTGTTCCTTAAATGGGAGAAATTGACAACAAAAAACTTAATGTGTTCAGCCAATTCAATTAATTGTCCATAATGTAATGGGGAGATTCTTCATTGACCATAGTAGAATGAATCTGCTGTCTCTAGTGACTAAAAACATTAAAGGTAAGAATATTCCATGATCATCATAAAGATGTTGTTGTTGAATGGTATGGATAAAAGATAATTTAAGACCAATTAACTATAACATCTTCATCCTTGTCTCAATTAGTCAGGTAAGAGTGATGAGATAGCATCTTGATTTACATTGTAATTATATTTGTAGGAGACATGATATAGATAACAGCCTTCATGACTCCCAATAAAACTCTTTCAGGTTGTCATATTAGTAATTAAAATGTTTTTTTTTTATCAAAATCCAAGTCAGAACCTTCATTTCCAACCAAGATGGAGTAATAGGGACTGAATTTACACCCTCACCTGAAATAACATAACTGAAAGGAAAAAGAAAATGAAACCATAGTTCTTGAGACATTAGACATCAAGTAATGAAAAATAATGATCTTTGAGGGATGGAGAAAAAGTCGAGCTCTATAATTACTAGTTTATTGCCTGGAAAAAATTTCTAGGCTGCAGTGCAGGCAGAAGGAACACAGGCAGTGGCTAACTGTCTTCCTGAATTGAAGAAACAGACCTGGGAATCCAGAGAGGCCAACATGGCTGGAGTTTGAATGGCATCTTATCAGGGAGTAGAAAGCTTTACAGAGAGAGGATTCTGAAAATCTGAAAGGAATTCTTCTTGAGTTTTCAACCTAGTACAGGTCAGAGCATACGTGTAAGGAAATTACATGAGACCAAAAACCACATAAATGATAAAATGGAAAAATTATCAAGGCACATACAGGGCTGGGCATAGCATCTGTCCTCTCGATCCAGAGTGGCAAATGAAGCAGGAAAATATAAACCACTGGGGGAAAACATAAATCCATCAAAACTAAGCCAGAAATTAAACAGGTGGTAAAATTGCTGGACAACGACATTAAAACAATTATTATAATGCTATTCCGTATGTTCAAGAAGCTAGAGAAAAGAATGAACCTATTAAGTACAGGCATGGAAGATACGAAAAGACATAAATCAAATATCTGGAAATAAAAAATACATGTCTGAGATAAAAAAATACAATGGATGAAGTTAATCAGCAGATTATAAGAGGCAGAAGAAAAAAATGGTAAATTTGAAGACATAACAATAGAAACTATGCAAAATAAAATAAAAAATAAAAAGAACTGAAAAAAGAGTAAATATAGTATTAGTAAGCTGTGGAAGAACTTCAAGTGGCTAGAAAATTAGTAAGGATATAGAAAACTTGAACAATATTATCAATCAGCTTGACCTAATTGAAATTTATAGAACACTTGACTCCAAAACAGCAGAATTCTGTTCAAGTGCACATGTAACATTTATTTAAAAAGTCCTTGTTCTTTGCCATAAAACAACTTTCAATCAATTTAAAAGCATTCAAATCATACGAAGTATATTTTCAGACCACAATACAATTAAATTAGATACGAATAACAGAAAGATAATGGGAATATCAAATATTTAAAGACCAACCAATACATTTATAAATAGCTCGAGTCAAAAATGAAATAAAAAGGAAAATTAAAATGTATTTTGGATTGATGAGAAATGAAGTTTCAACATATCTAAATATGTGAAAGGTAACTAAAGAAATAACTATAGGGAAATTTATAACATTAAATG
>NW_012155951.1:3456328-3457826 GCF_000956105.1 Propithecus coquereli | reverse complement strand
AAATAAATTTCTAGAGTACTATAAAATGCTCAGCTTGATGAAAGAAAAATCAGTGAAAAAAGCATCAAAGAAATAAAAATCTTAGTCAGAATCCTCCCTTCATCCTAAAATTCAGGCACAGTGATTGCTAACAAATTTTAAACAGATAATTTCTATCTCATAGATATTGTTCTAGGAAGTAAACAGAGCAAAAGTTGCCCAGCTTATTTGTGAAGCCAATATAATTCTGATTCTACAATAAGTAGATAAAATCAGTGTAACAAAATAAAAACACAGGCTCATTTTACTTATGAAGAATATAAAAATTATACTAAATAAAAGAACCTAACAATACATTAAAGTTATATTCCATAATCAAACTTGGTTTACACAAAAATATAAGGATGGTCCAGCAAATAAAACGTATCAGCATAATTTGTCATAATAGTAAAATAAAATATTAAAAAGTCATATGGTTATATTAATAAGTATAGAAAAAGCTTTTGATAAAATTCAGCACCTCCCAGTAGTAATTAAGCATCTCAGGACCCAGATTTCAATTTTGAAATACCGTTCTGCAATTAAAGGAATCAGAAATTCTTAGGGAAAATGTAGATTTTAAAGGTAGGACAAGGAAAATAGAAGATGGGCTAGAAATAGCTTGTAAGCCAGAAAGTAAGAAAGTACTATAGATAGATAGATAGATAGACAGACAGACGGATAGATGGATGAAAGAAAGAATAAGACATGTCAAAGGGACTCAGGATCTAACCTGAAAGAGCTCCTGATGGGAAAAACTAAAATAGTTTCAAGCAACAACTACAAAAAGCAATTTGCATTACATTATAACTAAGAGTATAAAATAATTATACATGCTGATACAATTAAATGATTGAATAAAAAATGAAGAGGCAAAACTTCCTTACAAATGAGTTTTGGATGATGTATGTATAATAGATACTCCTCTCTCCAGGAAGTGGAGCTTAATCCTTCCCACCCACCTTGAGTGTGGGATGGACTTAATGTTTTCCTTTCAGAAAACAGAGTATTAAGAGCAGCGGAGAAACCCGGCAACAGAATCTTAACCAAGTGATGGAGATTAAAATCACCACTGATGGCATGTGGTTATTACATATTCCCTTGTAGGATGGGATAGGAAGGGCTCTTCCCCTCTGCCATGTTCTTTCCCCAAACCCATAGCCCCAGTCTACTCATTAGAAAATGAATTAGACAGACCCAAACTGAGAAAAATTCTATAAAATACCTGACTAGTACTCCTCAAAACCATCAAGATTCTGAAAAACACAAGGAATGATTAAAAAACTATCACCAACCAGAGGAGACCAAGAAGACGTGACAGCTAAATGTAATGTAGCGTACTGGATTGGATCCTGGAAGAGAAAAAGGACATTAGTGGAAAAACCGGTCATGTTTTAATAAAAACTTGAATTTGGTTAATAGCAAGGCAAAATTGACAAAGGTACTTTAGCTTTGACAAAGGTACTGCAATAATTCAGAT
>NW_012155951.1:3438485-3443478 GCF_000956105.1 Propithecus coquereli | reverse complement strand
AATAGATGCTTTAGTGCATTTTGTGTTGCTAACAAAATAACCGAGACTGGATAATTGATAAAGAAAAGATGTTTATTTAGGTCACAATTCTGTAGGCTGGGAAGTTAAAGATTGGGTGGCCACATCTGGTGGCTTCTGGTGAGGGCCTCATGCTGTGCCAAAATATGGCAGAAAAATGAAAAAAGAGCAAAACCCTAGAAGCAGCCTTGACTTATAACACTCTGCTCTTGCCGGAACTAATCCATTCCTAGGAGAACTCATCTGGTCTCATGAGAAAGATGTTAATCCATCTTAAAGACCCAATCACCTCTTAAAAGCACCACCTTCCAACACTGCCACATGGGGACCAAGCCTCAACATGCGTTTTGGTGGGAACAAACCTTATTTAAACCATAGCAATTCATGATCCCTTCTGACACTGCATCTATGATTTTATAAAAAATCCCCACACAAATCAGTTCCCTGTTTTCTTTGATGATAATTTCAATCATGTTCAACACCAATTCAAACCTCAAGGCTTTTGCAATCAGAACTAACATCCTTTTCAAAATTGAAGGGTTTCTCCTTTTTTTTTTGTCTCCGTGGCTAACATGACTTCCTGTTTTGAAGAAGGGGGAAAGAAGCCCAAAGGTACCATACACATCAAAAAGCTCTTGAAATATAACATTTTGATGAGTTAAGAAGTAAAGCAGTAAGAAATAAGTATGGATTAAATGTCTGTTAAAAAAATGGGTATTAAAAATTGATGGAACAGCACCTGGCAAACCACACTAAGGATTTTGCCAAGCCCCCAGTATTTGAAATATTCTTTGTTACACTTGACAAAGTCAACCCCGCTGAGTATCTCAAAGATATTGCCTCTACAGGCTGGCAAAGCAACCCATAAATACACAGTCCAAGTTTTCAAACAGTTTCTTCAGTTTAGAAACAAAATTCAGTAGAATTCCTTCTAAGAGTGAGGGCTTCTGGATATCTTCCAATTGGGAGAAATAAATTTAGTAAAACACAACTATTGAACATAGCATCCCTGATATAATTATTGTCCTTCTAATCAATGAAATACTCATACCTCAATTTTATAACTATATTGTTGTGTACCTGTTGGTTTTGCTTTTGTTGTTGTTTTACTCCAAAGGAATATGTATTTTACATTTCTAGAACTGTAACCCTTAGATTAAAAATCTGGTAGTCTCAGATGAGGGAATATTGGAATGTGGTTGGCATGTAAGGGAAGCATTAAAGATAAGAAATAATAAAACGTGTCCTTAGCATTTTGGTCTCTGCCCTACCCTAACTTCACTCAGTTTGGTGCTATGATAAAGTGGTAAGAAAATACTCCCTCCTTGTCCATTTTCTAAACCATCAGAAACCAGCATTTGTCTTTACGCTTTTTTTTCCCCAGATAGAGTCTTACTCTGTTGTCCAGGCTAGAGTGCCATGGCGTCAGCCTAGCTCACAGCAACCTCAAACTCTTGGGTTCAAGCAATCCTCCTGCCTCAGTCTCCTGAGTAGCTGGGACTACAGACACATGCCACCATGCCCGGCTAATTTTTTCTATTTTTAGTGGGGACGGGTTATCACTCTTGCTCAGGCTGATCTCAAACTCCCGAGCTGAAGTGATCATCCTGCCTCCCAGAGTGCTAGGATTATAGGTGTGAGCCATGGCACCTGGCCTCAAACTTCTTAACATTAACCTTGACTTATCTTTTCCTCTCACCTCCACTTATAATCAATTATAAAGTCTTGCCAGTTCCACTTTCTAACTGTATATTTAGTGCTTTCATTACTCCTTTATTACTGTCCTAATTAGGAGTTCTGTGATTACTTGCCTAGATTACAAAAGTGGATTCGAGTTTTGGTCATTTCAAATTCATCCCTCATATTGAATCCAGAGTGATTTTTCTAAAATTCATTTGTGTACTTTTTGTTCTGTAAAATTTTCCCGCTGACTTTAGAATGAAGTCTAGCTCTATAATAATGCTTATAAATATCTTCATGAAAATTACCTCTTCACGCTTTTACTGTGTCCTTCCCATCCTCTTCCAACTCTCTGTTCCAGTCAGAGCCTTCCAATATTTGTGCATACTATTCCTTCCACCTTCTAACTCTTTCTCATCTTTTCGATGCATAGTTTATATTTCATGGAATTCTTTGGGGATCTGTATGCTCTTCATTAATTCATTCAGCAAATACATTTTGAGTATATATCGTCTGCCTGCTCATTACGCTGGTGAACAAGAATGAGAATAATACTGTTCCTACACACACAACTATTAATCTACTGGAAAGACATGCAGTAATCAATAATTACACAAACAGCTATAGAAATATTATACTAACTACTGGATAAAATGTAATTTTTAAACATTATACCAGCAATCATTGTATCTGCTTACCTTGGAGTGAAAGTTCTTTACTAGCAGGAAATAAAGAAGAAAAAGCAACACACATAAGCACACTTACATGGTCACCCATAAATATATAAACCCAACATCAACAGGCAACCTTTTGCAAGGAGGAAAAGTATAACTGGATCTTGACACTGTGTGTGTGTGTGTGTGTGTGTGTGTGTGTGTGTGTGTGTGTGTGTCCCTGCAATGACCACTGGGCTTGGTACACAGAGCTCAAGGGAAGGGGTAGAACAACATTTTCTAAGGTACTCAGGGCATTTATAGGAAAGAATGAAACTAGATTTCATCCTCTCTTTGTTGGGAAGTAAAATTCAAGATACTTGTCAGAATTGGCTGTATGAATGTGGCTAAAGTTCATTAGCAACAGAAGATCTTGAAAGGAAACTCACAGTGAGGGAACAAAGTACAGCTGTTAATCTGGTCGCTAAACAAGGGCTCAGGATGCACGAGGCAGAACTATTTCTGAAAAAATACATACATGAGGCACAAAGTTTCTGAGTGGCCCACCCGACTGTCATAAAAACTGGGCTTTGGGTGACATGAGTGGAATTTTTAGCTCAAATATGGGCTAAAAGAATCCTGGACCAGAGGGACATAACCACAGCCCTTTGTGTAGGACCCACATTTAACAGGATACCAGCTGGCAAAAACAAAGCCAAATTGTGAACGTACTACTTGGGCATCCCAGTTGCCTCTCCCTTTATGCCTAGCATTTGGAATTACTCTCTTGAACTGAGTGACCCTTGAGGAACTTAGGAACTTCAGAACCAAGAGGTCTCAAGAGAAAGAGAACTTCCTGCTAAGAAGAGCATGTGAGAAAAATAATTGTGATCTACTGGTCTTTGTATGCCAAGTTAGTGAAGTATCTATATCAGTTGCATTAGGTATTGTGAAAATTTCTATAAAAGAGAGGTAGAAAGAGCCACAAGTGAGTATTCATTTTCCCCTAGGAAATAGGGAGTAGACATATTCTTGACTAGGGGATTGTCATTATTAGATTTACATGGAAGGTGTAATTCTGTGCATATGAGGGTGGATTTTAGAGAAATGAGACATCAGAGAATAACCAGTATTGAAATCAGCAGGGGAGGGTTATTTACGTAGTCACAATGTAGGATGATTTGCAATAGTCTACTACCCTATTAAGAAAATCACCTTCTGTTCTCTCTGTAACATCTAATAGTTAAGGTAGTCACCGAAAACAAAGCAAAATAAAGCAAACAAAAACAGACCAGAACCCAAACGAACCCTGTACAACTTAAATATAGGACTCATCCTAGGGTGTACTCCCTACTTCCTCCCTCTGCTCTTGTTCACTCTCAAAAGGAAGAATTAAGAAGAAGCTTGCCCACACTTCTCAGATGTAATAAGGGAATGTAAATTTAAAGACTGATAGAATTCAATAAAAACCCCAAGATCATCTGTTTCTAGTCTCTCATTTGCAAATTGAGAGGCTCAAACTTTGGGAGGAAAAATTGCAAATCTGGAACTAGAATCTAAATTTTCCCATTCTCAATAAAACAATCTGGTAAGGAAACTTTCTGAAAGGGTAGGGTATCTGGGAGAGAGTGAACCTTTGCAGACTGTGCAAGGAGAAAGTGCTGATCTTTTGCTTTCTCGGGAGGCCAGGCTCCATAAACTGTAATTGGGCAGATCTGGAACTGCTCTCAATTTCTCTCTTGCTACCAAAGGCGTGCAGGGCTACTCTGTTGACACTGATGATCAAAATACTAGCAGAGGGCAGCAAGAGGCGCTTCTCTACGCATCTCCTGAGACAAAGCATAGCTTGCCTTTCTGGGTACAGGGAAGAAAATCCAGCTCATTAAAAAAAAAAGTTTTCTCTGACATTTTGCTCCCTCCTTGCACATTTCCCCTCTTGTCTTCATTTCTTAGCCTGACCCTCTCATCTCACCTTTGCCCGGAGGGTCAACATAACTTCATGGTTGACACTGATTTTTCTAACAGCAGCAATTTTAAACCAGTAAAAATATCCCCAAAGCACAAAAGGTATCAAATTAAAGTGCTTCTCCAACAACTTGATACTGTGGCTTATTCACTAAGGCATAAAGTGAGGAATGTGTTGTTCTGTTTTTGGCTTTTGCAAACAAGTGAATACTCATCTGCCCTTGTCTCACCCTTTGGCTTTTATGAATAATCACTTTTTAAGTGTGATGTTTCTGAATCAAAGATTCACATTCATGCATTTGCTCTATCTTTTAACATCCATCTTCACATTTTTGCCACTATAATTATCTTTCTAGATAACTCTATATAAGTTCAAATGCACTCAAGAATCCAACTCTTTGCTTTAATTTATTTATTGTTCCTTAAATTTATCATGGAAGGTTTCAAACTTAATAAAAAAGTATAGAGAATAGTATAATGAATCACCCTGAACACTTCACCCATATTAAACTTCCATCAACTCCCATCCAATCCTGTTTCATCTATATTATTCTTTCCTTCACCTTATCACATATTATTTTAGAGCAAATCCCAGATATCACATATTTCATCTATAAATATTTCAATATGAATATCTAAAAGGTAAAGGAAACAAAAATATAAAATCATCATTCCTC
>NW_012155951.1:3425759-3427250 GCF_000956105.1 Propithecus coquereli | reverse complement strand
TAATTATTGTCCTTCTAATCAATGAAATACTCATACCTCAATTTTATAACTATATTGTTGTGTACCTGTTGGTTTTGCTTTTGTTGTTGTTTTACCCCAAAGGAATATGTATCTATTGCTCTTTCTAAAATCACAGCATTACTGTTCTGGCCCCCATCTTACTCCTTCCTTTGTTTACCTTCTTTTCTCTCTCCTTTCTTGTACTTTCGATGCCTCCTTTCCCTATTAATGACCCCTGTCCTCAAGACCACATTTATCTCAGCCAGGAAGTGCTCTCATTTTCCCTTTTATCTTTTTTCTTTTTCTGGTGCCTGAATCGCAGGCATGACAACAGAGTCCCCTGCAGCCATATTGTACGGAGAAGTGACCTTCAGGATAGAAGCTGAGCTCCAAGAATGACAGAGAGGCAGCTCTGGTCACTGGTGAGTACAGAGCCACCACATCAGCCCTGGGCTGACTCTCCTGAATGCCTTTCATTTGTGAGAAACATAAAAACTTCTTTGTTTAAGCTACTATTAATTTGAGTCTCTGGCTATACATAGCCAAATTTTATTCTACTTTTTTTATCAATGGGATCAGAGAATAAGCCATAAGTGAGTCCTACATGTCCACTGAACTCAACCCAAGTGACTTCTGCTCTGGAAAACATTAATTGATCCCCCCCAAATAAGTAATATCCCCCTTTTCTGTTGTCTCATATCCGCTCTGTGACACCATTTACAATAGTACTGTGATTATTGGATTATTTGTCTCTCTCCTTGACTATCTAAGATTGGTGTACCCAGAGAAGTAACAAAGTGCTAGAGGGCCTAGAATGCAGGAGGCAGCCAATATATGCCAAATAAATTTATGAATAGAAAGGTTCAAGAATGTAGGCAAGCAAATGATCTGTACCAGGAAAATGTGGTAGCCAATAATGTGGCTCACAATACTGGCAAGGTGGTGTCAGTGATAAGAACAAGGGCCTGCGAGGAAGAGCCAGAGTACCAAGGAGGCTACCAAGGCAGCCCCTGGGTAAGGTATGAAGACGGGGACCTGACATTGGGGCTGACATAGGAGTGGACACCTGGTCACCTGACCAAAGCAGCAGTACATCATGGCACTTGGTGCTTAAGTTTTCACAGGATGGATCCATCCTTAGTTAGGGATTCTTTAATTCCTTTAAGGATTAGATCTATACTCTCAAAGATCTCACTTCCAACCACTCACTACCCTCATGTGGCTGGTGAGCACTTGAAATGTGGTTAGTCCTAATTGAAATTTGTGTAAATGTAAAATGTACAACAGAATTTGAAGACATAGTACAAAAAAAACGAAAGAATGTACTGTATATCATTAATAGTTTTATATTGATTGCATGTTGAACTGTAACCCTTATAGACCTGTAAGGTCTATAGAAACAAAATTCAGCAGAATTCCTTCTAAGAGTGAGGGCTTCTGGATATCTTCCAATTGGGAGAAATAAATTTAGTAAAACACAACTATTGAACA
>NW_012155951.1:3424452-3425709 GCF_000956105.1 Propithecus coquereli | reverse complement strand
ACACACACACAAACGCACATGCAGACACTTCTGAGAGGTAGATCCTATTATCTTCTTACAAGAAATCAAGCCAAGAAGACATAAAGTAACTTGTACAAGGTTATCTAGCTATTAATAATGGCATTTGGATTAAAAGCTCTATTTATTGTTTTTAGTGTAACAGAAGGTTCCTGGGACTAACTAAAATACAAACACAGTACTGTGGGGCTATGTAGGAAGAAGAGAAGAATTTCAGCTGAGGAAATTCAAGAAGGCTTCCTATGTACAGTTTAGGATGCAAAGGCAATTTCAGCAGTAGATATCAGTGGATCCAAACAAAAGACATGTATCTTCTTCTTAAATTATTTTAACTTTAGAATCCCATTAACATACATTTATATCACGAGAACAAGACTATATTTGAGAAGTCCATGAGGCATCTATAAAATCTGATAGAACTGACTGACAAGTACAATAGATCTCTATAACCTCACTGCCCTTTACTTATAAATTTCTAAAACACTTAAAGGCTGATTTGTTTCAAATCCTGTTATATTAAGTAATGAACCTGCTCTAATTGTATGGTAAATTCAAAACATTAACTGCTGTGAATTGAGTCTATGGGGGCAAATATAGATTTATTTCCATCCAGTAACTCAGAATGTATATGTACATATGTATTTATATATTCACATATATTTAATGAAATATATGTTGCCCTCATGCACCATCAGTTTCTCATTATTGAATATCCATTTTTGGTCCAAATAAAATCCTGGTACCCTTCTCTAATGCCGTATGCTGTGCAATTGTTCTTATCCCTTTCTTCATGTGTGTGTGTTTGTGTAATGATAACAGTGATCTGGGGAAGAATTTAGGCTGCATAAATAGAAAGAAAATATGATGCCTCGGAATAGGCTTGTATTCCTTCAATTGTCTTAGCTGGTGGCACAACGATTAGATTATTTTATTTAATTTTGGATGATATAGTTCAAAAGCAATATTGATAAACATTGGTGCATGGAGAGGGTTCCCCTGGTTGTTGGATGGACATAAAATCTTGCCAGGTGAGTAGTTTAAGGGGTTTGGCATTTTATACTTAGAGAACATAGAAATCAGAGAGACAGCATGGCTGTCTTCAAACATTTGAAAGGCTGTCATGTAACCAAGGAAAAACATGGATTCTGTGTGACCAAGCAGGGCATATTAAAGCCAAAGGATGTGAGTTACAGTGGAAAAGTGTTCAAAGATATCACCGCTTGACTCTTCCAAAAAAAA
>NW_012155951.1:3391969-3412780 GCF_000956105.1 Propithecus coquereli | reverse complement strand
TTTTATTGATATATAATGGTTGTATATATTTTGGGGGCACAGGTGGTATTTTCATACATATACACAATGTGTGATGATCAAATCAGGGTAATTGTGATATCTGTCACCTCAAATATTTACCTTTTCTTCATGTTTAGAGCATTACAAATCTTCTTTCCTATTAAATAGCTATTTTGAAATATACAGCAAATTGTTATTAACTATAATTTCTGTACTGGACTGTTGAGTACTAGAACTTATTCCTTCCATCTAACTGTATTTTTGTGTCCCTTAAACCAATCGATCTTCATCCTCCCTCCCCTTTTTCCTTCCCAGCTTCTAGTAAACACTACTGTACTCTCTACTTTCATGAGATCCACTTTTTTAACTTCCACATATGAATGAGAATATGCAGTATTTGCTGTTCTATGACTGGCTTATAGTATAGGCTTTTTATTGAAGTATTCATATATAGACAAAAGTATACAAATTATATCCAGCTTCACGAGTTTTCTCAGTTTGAGCATGCCATGTAACCAGTACCCAAGTCAGAAAACAGAATGTCACCATTAATCTAGAGGCTTCCTTATGCTTTTTCCAGTCACTGCTTTTCTTTCGAGGGTAACCATTATTTTGACTCTAATAACATACATTACTTGTGTCTGTTTTTTACCTTTATATAAAGTAGAATCATGCACTATATTCTTTTTTGTCTGACTTCTATTGCTCAATGCGTTATGAAAAGAATTTATGATGTTACGTGTAGTTCTCTAGTATAGCTATACATAGAGTGCTGTGTTTTTTAATTATTTCACATTTATTTATCCATTCTACTATTTGTGCGTAATGGAGTTGTCTCTAGGTTTTGGCTATCATAAATAGAACTGTGGTAACCACTCTATTATTTGTCATTTGGTGAACATACAGATAGATTTCTTTTGGATATATACCCTGGAGTGGAATTCATGGCTTGTAAGATATGCATAACTTCAGGTTTACTAGATAATGAAAGAGTTTTCCAAAGCAGTCATACCCATTGATACTTTCACCAGCATTGTATCAAAATGTCAGTTGATTCACATCTTTGACTGTATTTAGCAGTCTGATCTTACATTCTAGGTAATCTAGAATGCTTTTAGTGGCATCTCATTATAATTTTATTTTTATTTTTCCTGATATCTACTCAAGTTAAACCCTTATGTTTTTTGGCCATTTGAATATCCCCTTTTGTGAATTTCTTGTTCAAGTCTTTTGTTCATGTTTCTACTGGGTTGTCTTTTGTTTTTATTGATGTTTTAAGGCTTTATGTTTGAAATTACTGTTAAATCTGTGGGTAAAGAAATATAAGGTATTACAAGAAAGAGTAAGAATGTAAATTCTGAAACATTCATCAATTTTTACACCGCCAATTATAGCTGAGTACATTAGCTATTATTTTAAAACTTACCTGAAGCATGATTCTTCAGTGACAAAAAAGGTTTTTGCTTAATTCTGTACACAAAATTAGAACTTATCTTTCATGGTTTCCTATCTAGCAATTTAATGATTCTACTTTCTTTTTATCCACATGCTCACAAATAATCAGAATCTAGGATTATATTTTAGCTCTGGGTATCATTTTTTTTTTCCTTCTCTTGTTCATTTGCATCTTCAGTTACAATCTAAACACCAGAGATACTAGTTTGGTCTGATGCATAAAATTAGTTGATTACTAATTCAGAAATGTGAATTACATATAAATCACTAGAGTTCACTTTCTTAAGTAAATTTACAGAAATTTATGTTCTGGTATATGAAAATGAATCAGACAAAAACCAGAAGGAGGAAAAGATAGGGAATTACATCCACTGCAATCACAAGATAGCTGGATACTTAAATCATTCGTTTCACTTCCCTGGCCCAATGCCTTTGTATGAAAAAAGAATAATAATTCTCTTCCTACATAGTTTGAGAATGAGATAAAAAAACATAGAAAATATTTTAATGAAAGTGGCATTAAATTTTTAGGTGACATCATTAATCTGACAAATGATTCATAGACTTAATGCTGCAACTAGAATATACTTTAAAGGTAAGTAAATTAAAGTTTAAATTAAATTAGTCCTTCAAGATTGTATTGCTGGCTAGTTTATGAATTATAAATCTTGTGCTTTTTCACTTATAACTTACAAATATTGAGTAACAATTGTGTCCCCACAACCTAGAACATCTCATGAAATTTTACTTGTTACTCACTACTGCAATTTGCATAAGAAAACAGAAGGGAAAAAAAGTTAAAGATTTTTAAGTTGCTGGAGCTTTTGTTGTGCAAGGATGTGAGCCATTTAAATATAAACCAAAATATTTATGGATGAAATACAATTATTTTATTAATTACTTCAGATCCGACGAGGAGGAAGAAGTCCTTGAGAGAAAAAATTAGGAAATATCAAGGAAGAAAGCATTTCGCATTTTATTTTTTTGTGTGTCTAGAAGTTATTTACATAACATAATATTTTTTAGTTGTATAAGATCTTAGAAGTTCTCTATTACTTTTGTTTTATAAATCATATGACACTGAGAAATAAAGTTATGTTTCTGAATGATACCTTTAAGGGAAGCCCCCAAACCTCCTGAATCCTAGCCAACACTCTTCTTCATGAGGAAGAGACAGTGAGAGGGCTGGAAGAGAAGATCCCTGCATTGGAATACACTGGAGTGACACTAGGAGCTGTGAGACAGCACTACAGTCACCATGGTAGGCAGGGCACCGTCTTCTCAGATATCATGGATTTCCTGATCATGTGCTCCAACAGTTAGTATCTTAGGAAACATGATATTAAAGACACCAAAACCATGTGGTAATTAAGGCATAGAAGCCAAAAAAAAAAGCAAAATTTTGTCTTGCCTTAGAGGTAGAGTAAACAAAAGGAAGTGACACAAATGAGTAATGCAAAGATCAGCGCAAGGTAGAATAACCCAGTGATTTAGTCAGCATAGAGAAATTAACTAGAGTGTTAATTAACTCAGTGAATCAATACAATTGACAAGATAAAAGAAGAATCATCATTTTCCTAAAAGCTCATGATGAATCTACTCAGCATTGTGATATATAATACCAATGTATAATTGTAAGGGGTTAGAGAGAAGGAAATAAAATAATAGCTACAAGGTAATAATAATAGTGGCAAGAATAGCGAAGGCAAATTGAGTTTTATTTATTATAAAAATAATTTATATAAATAGTGTGAGATGCTGGGGAACTCTTATCACCAGAATACATACAGAGATTGCTATCTCTAAAAATGTCTCCCTTGACTGTCAGCAAAGCTGAACAGGGACAAGGTAAATAGATATAGCAATGAAAATGTCTATGTTCATTCACTCTAATCCCTCAGTGAGGAAGAGGGATTACATGGAACTGATCCCATGATACATACGGTCCTATCAATTGCATCTAAAACTATTTTGTCATCACTATTACTTGTGCTTATTTAACTTTTTAGTAACTGGTATATTGCTTTAGTGGTTTCTTTGGTATGTTTATTTTTTACTTTGTCTGTTGGTCCAGTTCTTTGGGTACACAATGTCCAGTTCAGATACTGATGCAGTCATCATATATTGGCTACTTCTGTGTCTGCCAAGACACAAATTATGAGAATGCTGGCTCTAAGACAAATATCCAAAATGGTCAGCTGTTTTCAATATTGCAAAGTAGATACCACTTCCCCCGGGCCCAAGCCTTCCTTTCTAACACACAGCTCTCAATCGGTGAGCCAAGCCTTATATTAGTATATTACAATCATATTTTAATGGCATATAAATCTTTTGATTTTGAAATACCATTTTAAGGTTGTCATTAAAACATGATAGATTAGCAGTTCTTAAGACATTTAATGACTCACTGTGAAATTGACCCAGTTGCTGGGTTGATAAGGGAGCAACCTATTTATATCTCCTTAATGAACATTAAATGTCTTTTGGGAGTGATGAAGTGGGAGACAGTAATACAAGGGGCCTGAAGATGGCAAAGGAAACCGGGCATTCCTGGAAGGGTCATCCCCTCCTCTGGGCCCCCACAGCACTGTGTATGCCATGAGGGGCTAAATACTTTTTCTATCTCTGCAGGGAAGGTTAGTGTAGTCCAGAGAACAGGTAAGGTGTTCCTAATTTCAATTAAGCTACACCAGCCTTCCATCATCCAAATTTGAAACATAGGCAATACTTTGAGTATTTTTTTACTCCCACCCCTATATCCAATAAGGTATTAAGTGCTGTTCATGCTACTGCCATGATATCACTCCTTTTACCCTGCTTCTCTTTCAATTACCAGTGCCACAGCCACGGTGCAGGCATTTAGCTCTTCCCCGTACCATTATTTCCATCTTCTTCCTAACCGGTCTTGTTCATGTCTCTCCCACATCTCATCCATTTTAAATAAAGCATAATGGTAAATTTAATGTGTGACACTGATCACATCAGTCCTACTGTAAAGTTGATTGCATTAACTCTTCATTGTCTGAAAAGTAAAATTCAGTATTTTGAAGTGACTGACTGTACCTCTCTAATCTCATTTCTCTTCATGTCTCACTTACTCTAAGATCCATATCAGTGTATACAACCTTTCATTGTTGTTGTTCAAAGATGCATGAGGAATATGCAACTCACATCCAATAATGGTGGCTCACCGAGGTAGTGATACACTAACAGAGAGGGGTGGGCAAATAGGATTAGATTGCACATTCTAGAGAGGTGTATCCCCTCTACCCATCTTGCAGGTCCCTCTTTGCCCTTCCTCCTACGCTGTCTCTTTCTTCCAACTTTCTCTATTTCTGCAGCCTACAATGACCTTCCCTCCATTTCTCTCAATCCAAGTTAATAGTCACCTCAAATTCCACATCAGATGGTAAATTAGAGAAATATAAAATTAAAATAAGATAAATGCAATTTTAAAAATTATGTTATAAATGTCATAACTGAAAATTTAATAGAGACCACTAGCTGTTCACCAAAATCTGCTCTCTATTTTGAGATGCATGTAGGTGACATTTCTCAGCTTCTTTAGCAGTTAGACATAGCCAGATCCCTCACAGATAATGCTATGTGCCACTTCCAGATTTATAAAACCTTTGTGGTGTGTTCT
This sequence comes from Propithecus coquereli, assembly GCF_000956105.1. Classification (NCBI taxonomy): domain Eukaryota; kingdom Metazoa; phylum Chordata; class Mammalia; order Primates; family Indriidae; genus Propithecus; species Propithecus coquereli. The sequence goes on along the minus strand of NW_012155951.1, from coordinate 3,407,679 downwards.
TCTTTGCATTCTCTTCCTGTGCTCTTTCTTCTTTGCCAGCTGAAAGAGGAAGACGACAATGGCATAACTACCAGATGGAAGGAGTTGGAAAGGGGCTTTTTGTGTCAGTCAGTGTTCTACAGAGAAATATACCAGTAGGATTTGACTATACACACACATGCACATGCACTCATAATATATTTTTATATATGCATAAAAATAAAAATGACTAAAACTTTATAAAAAGATTTATTTCAAAGAATTGGTTCATGTAATTATGGAGGCTGAGATGTCCAAAATTTGTAGGGTAGGCCAGCAGGTTGGAATCTTAGGCAGGAACAGATGCTATAGCCTTGAGGCAGAATTTCTTCTTCCTCAGAGACATCTCAGTTTTCTTCTTATGGCCTTTCCACTGATTGGATGATGCTCACCCACGTGATGGAGGAAAAGCTCCTTTACTTAGTCAACTAATTGTAGATGTTAATCATATCTACAAAGTACCTTCATGGCAGCACCTAGATTAATGTTCGATTTAATAACTGGGTACTGTAGCTTAGCTAAGCTGATGCATAAAACTAACTGTCACATGGTCCCTACATGACTACGTGGAAGTGGTCTCCCTTAGCAATCTGGGCACCCACACAGAAATGTTATAGAAGAAAAAAACTAAAAGTTTATTTCTTTAAGGCTTAAGCCATTGAAATTTTGTGATTTGTTACCTCAACCAAACCTATCCCATATAATATGCAAAATATTGCTAGATAGAGATCTTTTCAGGCCTGCTTCAAAGAACAGATAAAAGTAGCTTGTAATTAAGCATTAAATGTTGATATGCTAGTAAATTTTACTCTGAAGTTGAAGTTGGTTTATTATCTTTAGCAAGTTAATCACTTGCTAAAATGTGGACGATGCTTTAATTTGCCCAAGATGAACACATTTTTCCTGGTACTATTTAAAGGCGAACATCCACCAAGCTTCATTTTGGATTATCACCTCTTTGAAATTAGTGGAGTGAATTTTACTGAGGTTTTTAAAATGTTGTGATTTTGGATTAAATGTTTCCAGGAGGAAGATAGCTATTAGCTTGGATAAACCCTTGATGTAGTTCTCCAGCAGTTAAAGGGGCAAAGATGCAGCAGTCACGTGGTTTTGGGATGTAAACCTCAAAATTGCAAAGGCAATAGCTTGCTTGATTTGGTTGATATTCAGCCAAAATCTATGAGCTCATATTCACTGGTATTAACTATATTTACTACTACCAGAATGAAATTCAAATCATTCAGTGTGTAGCCCTAATAATAATCCCATATGACTAGGGGCTGCTTCTTCAACATTATTTCCACCTAATTTATAATCAAGATGTTCAATTAATAATTTCAGCACTTTACGCAGTGTTAAGTCAGCTGAAAAATATGTGATTTTTCCACTTTTCATTTTTCACAATGCTGAGGAATGCATAATAACCTGACAAAATGGAGATGCCAGGAAACCAATGATTACTAACAGACTAATGAGAAAAGGAAAGGATTTTAAGAGAAAAGCTGAAAAGTTGATTGAGTTTTGCAAAAATGTAAAGGTACAAAACTATTGCAAAAATAAGGCAGCCATGTCTATAACACTGTTTTATTTATTAAAAGTATTCCTTTGGAAATGCAAACGGATCCAGAAAAAGGAAAAATGGTCACCTCTTTGGGTGCTTTCTACATTGAATCAACCAGAGATCTGTTGAATTTGCTTGGTTTTTGCCTGTGTTTATTTGGAATATTGTTTCCTTCTCCATTCCCCATCTCTGCTGCTATTTTTCTATATTTTAAAGCTAATCAATTGACAAATGTTAATCTAAGTTAATTCAATTTCTTATTAATTTGACTAAGAGTTATGTAAGACTTTTCTCTCAGTGCTGACGGGATAAAAAGAGATCTAACAAGTAATGTAATAATAATTACCGTGTATTGAGTCGCTGTGTTAAGTGCTTTCTGTGCACTATTTCACCTGCATTCTCACAATCCTACGAGCTAGATAAAAATAAAATTCTATAAAAGGGAAGATTCAGAAGTTGAAATGAAATTGCATTTTGAACCTAAGTAGAAAGGAGAACTGATTTTTTAAGTGGAGATAATAGCAGTTCTTGGGAGCCTTCCCTAGTTTAGTTTGACTGAAGGGTACAGACAGTGGAGAATTTTAAGAGGTAAACCTAGAAAAGAACTTGAGGGCTGTGTACTACACATGCTACTAAAATACACCCATACAAATAAGCACTTGGCTCAAAAAAAGGGAAAAAAATGCAATGATTACATTGTAAGACTTTCAACTACTGAATCGTTTGAGCTAAAGTGATACACAGCTGACACTTTGGCATTTGAGGTAGAGTTAATAAAATAGGACTTATTTCAGCATTCACCATTTATATTTTATTGGGAATATTTTCCCACTTAGCTAGTGTAATTAATCAGGGTCTATGGGAGAATGGACACAGTGGCATCTCCCTTAAGGGAATCATTCCCATCATTGCAGACCTAGAAGAAGCAACATCTGTCAGTGGGCACCTGGAGTGGAAGCGGGGGTTGGTGAGGCATGGAGGGTGGAACGTGAGGGCAGTAGGCACTGGGGAGAGGGGTGGTAATCACAGGATAAAGGGCACTGGAAAAGGGAGGCATGACATAACAAATTTACTGAGTCACGGTATATCCACCCAGGTTCTGTTCTGTTTTCCTATATAGACAGGTGTGTTTCAGAAGGAGGCCATTTCAAAACGAGGACTAAATCAGGAACAGCTTGATACTTGATACTTGATACTTCACAGCTCAGCTGTAGCCTTGCCTGGGAGATTCAGAAATGATATCATTCTTCCTGATCTAGTCTTAGAATAGTGTTAGATTAAACAAATTGCTTCCGGGGCACAGCCGCTACTTGAACAACAAGATTAACAAGCAAATAAAAGAATTATACAAGATCACCAGGGTTAAAGGCAGTTGCCTCTTTCTCCTTCTCCTTCTTTTCCAGAGGGATAATTGTTAAAGCTGTAGGAGTTCAGAGAACTGACATATCCAGGGAGTAGAAAATTTTGGAGAATATTTATCTCAACTCTCCGTTTATTTTTATAATGAGAAAAACTTTATAAATGAGGAAACTGATGCCTAGGCAAGCTTAGTGATATGCGTAAAGTCACAGCAAATTCATAACAGTTGTCTTCAAACGAATACCCTACTACGCAATACTGCCTCTAAAATAAGTCCAAGGAGAGAATTTTGTTCTTCTCCTAAAGATATGAAAGCAATATAAGGGTTTTACATTAAAGAAATAAAATTTTCTGTTGGTGCTGCATCACCCTTGTACATGATTGGCTCTTACTGATGAAGCAGGAAATTCATGATGGAAATTAATTCTCTTGATATCTGGAAGCCAGAAACTCCTTGAAAGGTAAAACAAGAGATACTGCTGACTCTGTTGAATATATTCCAATGCCTACTGTACTGAAATAAGTATAAACCTTTGGCTAAATAAGGGAATATTATGGTTTTTCTTTTATGAAAAGAAAAAAAAAAAACAAAAGATATCTCCGGAGGTGGAAATTAGTGTTTATGCAAATTTAGCTGAGCCTCAATCATTTTCAAGGTCAGGTGAGAATAAAATATTGTTCCTCAAATATTGATGATTTCTTGTCTGCAACAGACTGTCCAGAAAGACTTGCCACCTATAAGGTCTGATTTGAGGGGTATCAAATGTTTGCACAGTTCCCAGATCTCTTCAGCACCAATGTCACTGATAATTGCGATTAAATATTTATACATTTCCACCTTGGATCTCAGGGTTTAGTTTTCCTGAGTTCCTTTTTGAAATGAAAATACCCTCTATGAGCTAATAGTTTAAGCCCTTATCAGCTAAAAATCCCCTGGAATTACTTAAGACTGAGCTGGGAATGCATAGCCACCTAAGGGTAATAAAAGGAAAGAGGAGGACCAAAGGTAGGAAGGGGAATACTGGAAACTGGGAGCTGGGGCTGTCAAAAGTGAACCTTCAGGGCAGCATAATTTTGCCTGGGGCTCATTCTGACCTCAGAAAGGGCAAAAGAGGTTGATAAGTGTATCAGAGGGTTACAGTGTTTCATAACTGTCCTGAGTGGCATTAAACATCACAAGTGCTTTAAATTAACTTCTTCCCCGACAAAAAATTTTTAACAATTGCTTATGTGATACATTGACGTATTGAAAGATTATTCAAAATCTTTTTGTATTTAGAATAATGACTTTCAAAGCACCTCCCATCTTGTGTCAGTCAAATGCAAACACTTTGTTCATCACTGTGGGGGTATTAAGTATTGAATATGTAAAAATCATAGAAAGGTGGTGACACAAAATGAGGAAAAACATACTATTTGAAATGTAAGAACCCCAGTCTTAGTCTCTAATGACTCCTAAGGCAAGTGGATAGATGTCCTGAATTTTAAGTGAGCTATTATATCTTGCTTAGCCTTTACATTTTCCATCTTATATATGTGCATATATGTGTATGTATCATATATATATGCACACACATGTATGTACATACATACATACACATATGTCATGGCCTTTGAGGGCTCAAAGGAAGTATGTATACCAAAGCAAGCAGAATGATTAATGAGGCTCTCCCATCCTGCTGTATGCTCCACTGCACCCTGAAGTCTGGGGCTTTTGCCCCCATCACTCCAATGATGCTACTAGTACAAAGATCACTGATAACTTCCTAATCACCAAACGTCTGTGACCTTTGCTTCCTGTTCTCCTTTGTCTGTGGCATTTCTACTCTGATTATCTTCCACTTCTGTAAGTTCTCTTGGTTCTAATGCCAGGGAAGTATTCTGAGATGCTTACATTTCTGTTCTTTCTTTTTTCATCTTCTTCTCTTCCCATTTCTGACTTCTACATATGACTTTGTCCACAATGTCCAGGTTCTGAGTCTTCTACTTTTGTAACAAATCATAAAATCTTCTAAATTTTAAGATAGTATAATTTTGCAAATGCCACTGAGGTCAGAAAGAAGAAATGACTTTTAAAAGTGACAGGGATAATTTTCAATTGGCCCTGTACCATCTGACCTCTTAATTTCTACCACTGCATGTGCTATGACAAATAATTCCAAAATCCTCCCATCTTCTAGAACCACATTTCCAACCATTTCCATGATTTTTCCACCTCAGATTTCTTAAAACCATCTAAAAATTAAGATATCCTGCAATTTATTTTTTGCCCCAATGTTTCCTCCAGAGTTACAATTTTGGTTAATATAATCATAAGTCTCTTCGTAATTCTTTATCAGACTCAAGCCATTGGAACTTCTTTGACTGTGGTTTCCTATATGTAGTCACTGAATTTTTTTAGTCCTTGATTTGTAAGGTCTCTTGCAGCAATATTTACCACATTGCCAGAATACTGGTTCCAGCCCTTCTACCACTGTGCCTGTATCAATTTTGTGACAAATATTTATTGGGCACCTAAAACCTTTAATTATAATTCTGGCTGGTATGGTAAATTAACTGCTTTATAGACACAGGTCTTACCCTCTAGGGAGCTTATAGTCTCATACACTGTGATGGGCATTTGATTGTTTTTTCAACCTACTCTTCTCTCTAATTAATATATTTTTCCTACTTTTTGTTTATTTGATCAATACACCATTTGAATGGTGCTTTAAATGCTTTCAATACTTACCAATTTTAGAAAGATCGACAATTATTTGGGTTTCGAAGACTTCTACAGTTCTGTCCCAACATATCTCTCTAATCTTATCACTTCTTCCCTTTTCCATAAAATCTGCACTATAGGACTTTTCTATCCCTTGTTTCTCAAACATGCCACATGTAATTTTTCCTCCAAAATTTTTATTACTAGCTGATCTTTGCTGTCCTGAGTCTAAAACACTTGCCTCTCATGGGGTCCTCCCTCACTACTCTACACAACTTTGGTATTCTTCACAGTGACCCTCCTTGCCCACCCTCCATGTCTGACCTCAACACTAAGCTTTCTTTTTATTTTTTTCTCAAAAAGCCACCATTTAAAAAAAACTATACATTTTAATTATTTATGTTGTTTTGGTGCATCTCCCTATTAGTATGTGAGCTCTAGGAGGCTAGGGATTTTTGTCTGTTTTGCTCACTGCTAATCATCAATGCCTGCAGTGGTATTTATTATACACTAAGCATTCAATAAATTATTTTGGAAGGAATTAATGGATTAATTAATTCAATCTTTCAGACCTTTGATTTTCTAATCTAGAAAATGAAGATAATAATTGAAAACTTAATAATGATTGTTTCAGAGAACATAAAATCTATAAAATCTAAAGGGATTTAACCATATATGATATTATCTCATTTATTAATTTTACTTTTTATATATGTAATGTAGGGATGTCTTTACTTTGGAATTAATCACCTATCATTAAGTTGAAATGGACTCTAATTGGCCAAAATTCATTATCTAGTGTCTTGTTTGTGGAATCTGGAAGAGAAGAGGCTAAGCATAAAGTGTTTCTTAAATTAAAGGATAGAAAGTTTTCCTTAGATTAGGGGTTCTCAATTTATTTGTCTTTTTTTCCCCAAAATCAATCCCATAAGGAGACTCTTTAGACATTTTTTTTTTTGTATTTGCTTCCCTCATGAATTTTTTTTTTTTTTTTTTTTTGAGACAGAGTCTCACTCTGTTGCCCTGGCTAGAGTGAGTGCTGTGGCGTTAGCCTAGCTCACAGCAACCTCAAATTCCTGGGCTTAAGCGATCGATCCTCCCACCTCAGCCTCCTGAGTAGCTGGGACTACAGGCATGTGCCACCATGCCCAGCTAAATTTTTCTATATATTTTTAGTTGTCCAGATAATTTCTTTCTATTTTTTAGTAGAGACGGGGGTCTCACTCTTGCTCAGTCTGGTCTCGAACTGCTGAGCTCAAACAATCTGCCCGCCTCGGCCTCCCAGAGTGCTAGGATTACCGGCGTGAGCCACTGCGCCCGGCCTGCCTCGTGAAATTTTAATACCCCAGATGTACTATATGTCTGTTTTTGTATTCCAGCCCTTTGAGGACCACTAACTATTAATATTAAAATATCTAAGATTTTTTTCCTGTTTCTCTCTGCCCCTAAAAAACAATTTTTGCTCCTGGGGAATGATATTGCTTCCCTTGAGAATGTATGTTTAGATAGCATAACAAATAGCTTGACAAAGCCTCCAGTAGGCCTAGTGGTGTTTAGCCCAGACTAGAATGCACAGTCTTCACTTGCATGAAGATCTTTAAAAAGCAAGATAAAATATAATTTTAAAAATAGAACTTCAAAGCTTAAATAACAAAGCAAACAGAAAACTCATTGGATTTGGCCACTTCTCTATCTTAATATTTTAAAAAGACACCAAACATAAGTCCACGCCCATGGTTATCCATGTCTCTGTATTGCAGCCCAGTGGATCACATACTTGAGGCTATCTCATAATCACGTGGACATTTTGTTAAAATACAGATTCCGGGGCTCCCAGGATTCTTCATTCACTAGGTCTGAATTTGGGCCCAAGAACTTGCATTTCTCATAGGTTCTCAACTGATGCTGATGCTACTTAGATCACACACTGTAAGAACCAGTGCTATAGTTAATGGTGGACAGAATAAAAATGTTAATGTTACTAAATATTATGTTTAGAATATTCTGCTGTTGCAATAACTAAAGCTTCTTCAAGGTTTAAATGGATTACTAAAAGTTATGGATAAATCTCTTCCTTGAAGACATTCAAACATTATGCTGATGGTTACACAGTGTGTATAGTAGATCAGAGGTCAGAACGGAGCCTGTTGCCTCACAGCCCAGGGACTTCATAAATGAAAGACTCCTTTCTGTTGGAATTTTAGGCCAAGAAGGTCTTCCTGGAGATCTTCCATTTTTATTTCAAAGACAGCAGCTCGTTTTATACATGTAATAGCTACTCTGTTTCCCTTTACCTCCTGATGTGAACTAGTTATTATCTCTCAGAGAAGGTTTAGAGGAGTCTGTGTAAAGAAATGCAAAATTTCATGGTTTCTTCTAAGCCAGGATTCTAACTGCTTAGTGCTTTGAATCCTAGGAATGCAAACAAACGATTATAGATCAAAGTTGTTTGATTAACCTTGATGGAGCCTCAAAGAAACTAGAGAAGGATATGAATTCTAAGGTCAGAGATGTAGAGAAACACATAAAGTGAGTCACACTGCTTTTTCCAGTTGGATTCTGTCAGTGCTGAATGGGATAAAGTCTAAATTAAATTTGCTTAGTCTAGATGAATTCAATCAGCCAGTTGGGGGGTGAGTGTATGATATAAATATGGTTCCTCTTTTCAGGGTAGAACCCAAAAGAGAGGTGGATTAGTCTTGAAGTTAAAATAGAAATATTTTCAAAGTCCAAACACATCTCCAAAGAATACAAAAAAAAATCACTTCCTATTTGATACTTAACGAGTGCTGTACAACTCAGTGTATCTCAAACTGTGCCTTTGTGTCTAAAAAACCCAGGCTACAAATTAGCACTGACTTGCCTTTATTAGGCTCACGGGTATTTAGCCCAGACTAGAATTCAAGGTCTTTTACTTGCAGGAACACCTTTAAGAAGCAAGACAAAGTGAAATTTTTTAAAATAGAGCTTCAAAGCCTAAATAACAAAGCAAACAGAAAGCCCATTTGATTTGGCCACTTCTCTATCTTAAGGATCATGCTATTGATCCATTGCACATAGATTAACTCTGATGCTGCTACTCATTGTCTGAGATAATCTTGTATTTGCCTGCACACCACCCTACCTGGCTTCTTGGATAACAATGCCCAGGAAATGAGGGAGGCTGTGGCAAAGCCCTGGATAAAGAGAGACACTGCCGTTTTGTGTCTCATACCTCTCTTGTTTTCTCAACTTTTCCTCCCTCTGCCTTTCATTTCTGTGTTTGCCAAAGAAAAGAATTAATAGAGTGGGACGTTCTAAATCCAGGCAGGTTTCATTGGCACCGATATTTTTTCCCAACCTATTCTCAGCTAAGTGCCAGGTCACTGGGAGACTGTCTATATGCTAAGCTGCTCTTTTGCTAAAGGCTTTTCTGATGGGGGGATTATTGTTTGCCCACTGTTGAAAAGCAGACATTCTATGTGTCCTTACTTTTAAAAGCCTTTAAAGCTGTTTATTTCCATCTCGAGATTGAACAACGATTTTAAACAACCAGAAAACGTGAATGTATACAGCAAGTGTTGTTCATTGTATGCCCCAATCTTCAGGTAATTTCCAATCTCACTCTTCCCTGTGCCTGTACAATGGGCATCCATCACTTCACAGCATACTTAGGAGGAGGATTTATTACTGTATGTAATACATTTTATTAATCTCTAGTATGTTATCATACCATATAATTCTACCTGAAATGTACTTAGGCATTCTCATTGGTTACTCCTGCATCTTCTCCTTAGCAGCCTATGGACTGCAATTTTTGCAAGTCTTAAGTGAGTATTTAGTTATGTGAGCAAATCCACACAATTATGCTCATATGTTAAAGGAATTTTAACACCTACAGAAGCTGGAAATGAGAGATTTTTCATGCTCAATTATTCATTGAGACCTGCTGGCCCTCTTAGGGATTGTTTAATCAGTGCCGTGGGTGGGGAACATTCCCCTATGTGGAAGCTGGGTGCTGAGCTGTCACTTAGTGCCAGATTCTTCTTCCTTTTTAGGAGGCTATGTTCCCTTGCCCTGAGAAGACAATGAATTTGCATGTTTTGCTTAAGCATGTCTACCATATGGCACCTGGCCAGTCTTACTGGTATTTCTGTCCCCTCGAGAAGAGATGGGGTCTTTTGCCCACAGCACAAGAAGCAAGCAAGACATCCATCACTCTGTGTTGGCTATCAGGAGGGACCTACTGGCCATGGAAAACTGGTGCAACTACCGATTCTGATCTTGCTTATCTCTTCTCCTTTCTGTGAGTAAAGCATTGTTTCAACCAGTTTCTTGTGGACGAAATCTTCCTTGGCTGCTTTCAACCTCAGGTCTGTGGGCTCTGCCTTTTGGTGGTTGGCATTGTTAAGATCTTTGCCATCCTCCGTGCACTGGGAATCCTCACTTGGGACTGGTAACTGGATCTTCCTGTTAATTGCCTTAAATTGAAACACAAGTTTGTTCATGTCTTCTTTCCACAAATTTAATGCCTTTTTCATCTTTACTAAGTACTTATCACACACCGTGGCTGAAACTTTTGTAGTTTGGGGTGCAACAGCAAAACTAGCACAAATTTCTTTTTCATTCTTCACAATTTCTCAAAGAGAAGATCTGTTCTTACCGTAGATTTTAGCAACCTCAGTATACATTTTTTTTCTTTCTTTATTAAACCAAGACTTTTACCTTTTTATTTAAAGGAAGCATTTTATAGCTTCTCTTTGGCATATTTGAATTGCCAGCATCACTACTATTATGCTTGGGGGTCATTATTAAATAAAATAAGGATTGCAAGTACTATGATACCGCAACAGTCAATCTGATAACTGAGATGGCTACTAAGTGACTAACAGGCCTGTACTACAGGCAGAGTGGTTGTGCTGGACAAAAGGATGATTCACATCCCAGGTAGGATGGGCCAGGATAACATGAGATTTCATCATGCTACTCAGAATGGCATGTAATTTAAAGCATATGAATTGTTTATTTCTGGAATTGTTCATTTAATATTTTTGGACCACAGTTGACCAGGGGTAACTGAAACTATGGAGAGTGAAACAGCAGGTAATGAGTGACTACTTTAATCCAAGCCAAGCTTTTAGTACTTGTCACAGAACAGCAATCAGTAGCTCCAGACACTTCTGTACCCCACACTTTCCAAGTCTCATACCCTAATTCTTCCATCACACTAGTTGAGATTTAAACTGTTTTCTTCCCCACCTATTTGAAAGAGTAAATTTTCATCTCACTCAAAATTTATATTTTTAAAATTTTTTGATGGAAACAAAAATTTTCTTTAATATTACTTTCATTTGGTCTACTTTCATGTATTTTTTTATTTCTTATAAATATACTATGTATACATGAATAAATATTATATATATATAGATTAATACATTCCTATCAATTAATACCTGGATGCATACAGGTGATGTGTATCCTTAGGTATTTTATATATTACACATATGGACACATAAATCAGGATCAGAAATCAAAAAATCATTATTATCTGGGGATAGTAACAAATAAGCTGAAATGGGAACATTTTGCAACTCCAATGAAGTCCCTGAGGTAGAGGCAGATCCTCCATCCTCTTCATCCCCTCCTCTCCTTGGACATCTTCCACTTCCATCCAGGCTACAGCCAAAGCCTTTTAACTGGTCTCCAGGATCTTCAAACTGTAGCATTTCTTCTGAACCTCAATTAAATCAAGGAAAGTCTGCAACATCACTGAATAGTTTGCTACGTAGAAAATCAAGAAGTAAGGACAATGATGTATATAGTGATAATGATATCTGCAGTCAGGAATCAGAAGATAGTTTTGCCAAAGAGCTTCAACAGTACCTACAAGCTAAAGAAATGGCAAATGCTGCTCAACCCCTACCATTTCCTGAAGAATCTATGAAGAAAGAGGGAGCAAAAGATACTCAGCAGGCTGCTAAACAAAAAAATAAAAATATTAAAGCTGGGCACAAGGATGGTAAAAAGAAGAAAATGAAGCGAAAATGGCCTGGCACTGGAAATAAGGGACCAAATGCTGTGCTGAAGAATAGTGGCTCACAGGAAGAGGATGGTAAACCTAAAGAGAAGCAGCAGCATGTGAGAATGAGTCAGGGATTCATCAACCAACATACAGTGGAATACAAGGGATAAGAAATTTGTAAATATTTTCTTGAAAGGAAATGTATTGAGGGAGACCAGTGTAAATTTGATCATGATGCAGAGATAGAGAAGAAAAAGGAAATGTGTGAGTTTTATGTACAAGGATATTGTACCAGAGGTGAAAACTGTCTGTATTTGCATAATGAATATCCTTGCAAGTTTTACCACACAGGAACAAAATGTTACCAGGATGAGTACCACAAGTTTTCACATGCCCCACTGACTGCCGAAATACAAGAACTGTTGGCTAAAGTTTTAGATACTGAAAAGAAGTCGTATAAATAAAATAGACATTGAAAAGCTTTTGTTAACCTTTTGTTAATTTAAGCTTTGTTATGCTTAAATGTTATTATGTCACAATTCCATGTAAAAGTTGTGCTTGCTTCTCAATATTTGTAGAAAAAGTGAAAAGACCATAGTATGTCACGCAACGAGGTTTGCAACCTAGGTCTGCATTTTTCAGACAAATCTCCTCCACTCTATCTTATGCACTCCCTCTTCATACCACCTTGAAAAGTTTGCTTTTCCACAGAGAATGCTAGACTTTCATGTCTGCCTGCCTAGGCACCACTGTTTAAAAGTAATTCTGCCATACTTTCTCCTTGCCCAGCTTAGATGTCACCTTTGTGAATATTTTGTGATTTCTTAATTTTATATGTTTTCACAGCAAGCTGTCCATTCATTCATCCGGTATGCATGCATTAAACTCTGCTCTTAATCTAGAACAGTGGAAAAGACAAATTCCTTCTCTCAAGGAGCTTCTTGCATTCTATTTAAGAAGACAGATGATGGTAACATAAAAATATAAGAGATAAATTCACATAATGATAAGAAATAAGGTTATAGAGCAACTAGGAGGGGGTTAGATACCAGAGATCAGCTAGTCAAAGGGTCTTTATCAAGGGTAATGCTTAATGCAAGGGTAACTAAAATTAGAATTAGGAGAGTGAGGCGAACATGCAAAGAGCCAGGGGAAGAAAAATTTTAGGTGGGGCTGGGGAGGTGCAGTAAATTAAAAGATCTTGAAATATTTATTTGCTTTAGGGACAAAAGGAAAACCTACCTGAGAATAGAAAACAAGGCAGATAGAAAGGCATTTTCCAGATCATGCAGGATTTTATTATTGTGTACTCTATAGAATAATTTTTTAAATTTTACTCTAATTGAAATAGTAAGTCATTTGAGGCTTTTAAGTGTGTGTGTATGTACTGGTGGGAGTGGGTGGGTAGCAGGGGAGCTACTATATTCATTTGCCTGCTTCCAAAAGATTATTCTGGCTTTCATGTATAACTAGTGGGCAATGGACTATGGAAAGGAACAAAAGGCATTGGATGGGAGGCAATTTGAGCAGTCCAGAGGGCAGTGGTGGTCATTTGGATTGGACTTAAAATGTAGAAGATAAAAAGTGAACAGATTCTGGATGTATCCTAGCAGTAGGATTGATCAGACATTGATGGATGGAGGAGTGTTGAGAGAGAGGCTCCGATAATGACTCCTGGCAGCAGGCTGGATGGCAGTGCCATATACTGAGTTAAGCAACACTGACAGAACAAAAAGTAGTTTGAGGAATAAAATTCAAGAATTCCTAATATTCCTAATTAGCCATATTGACTTTGAAATGTTTGTATATATACAAAAGAGTATATGATACATTTATTGTACATTTAAGCTTGAAGCCCAAAGAAATAGTTGAGTTAGAAATATATTCTTGGAGACTCAACATTTTAGCAAAATATTTAAATTTATGGGGTTAGATTACCTCACCTAAGGATAGATTTTGGATAGATAGGAAGGCTAAAACCTAAGCCCAGGACATTCTAAGATTTAGATGTTGAGCAGAAGAGGAGGCAGAAATTGGAACAGAATAAGTAACTTTTGCCATAGGAGAAAGAGAAAAAATAGAGTTAGTGTCTAAAAAATATGGAAAAATGTGTTTGATAAATGAAGAAAGGGTCAGCTATGTCAAATGTAAATATAAGGTCATTTTGATGTGGATAGAACATTACCACTTGGAAATGTCCCAAGAACGGTCATTTATGACCTTGAAAAGAGCCATTTATAGAGCGTTGGAGATTTAAGTCAGAAGATAGTGAGTTGAGAGAAAATGGGAGGTGACAAAATAGAAACTAAGAGTCCTGAAAATACTTTATTATTAATAGTTTCCTTTTTAAGGGAAGCAGAGATGTGGGGTAAAGGAGAAAAGAATGACATCAAAGGAGGATTTTACAATAAAGATGATATTAAGGCATATCTTTATAATTAATAAAAAGATCCCATATTAAAGGAAGAATTGATAATCTGAGAAAGATGAGTGGGGGGAGAATTGTGAGTCAGTGTTTCGCCTTGAGTACTAGAAAGGTGATAAAGATTCACAGCCCATCTGGAGGGGTTGGCTTCAGATAGAGGCAGGAACATTTGCTTCATTATAACAAAGGAGAAGGGAAAGTAATCTGGGCGGAGATGTATGTAAGATGATTGGCCACTTGATGGATAGAGGAGGCCATTTTTCTCTTTGTCTATTTTCTTAATGAAAAATGAGATGATGTCACGAGCAGTGAGTGATAGATTAAAGAGTCGGCTTTGGATATTTGAGAAGAAAGTAGAATGTAAAATAGTAGTTTTTTACAGTGAGAAAGATTTACTAGGAAAGTGTAGTAAGATGTTCTTTACATATTGATAAATTTAAAGTGATATCAGTCAGCAGAGTCGTGTGACCTTCTCCAATCATATTCAGCTTCTTAGGCATACACATAGAGTAAGCAATCAGTTAGACTTAACAAGGATGGGCATTTTTAATGGTGAGCATCTCCTTCAAAGTTGCCTTAAAAGGAAGGAAAATACTTATTTTATGTGAAAAATAAAAACACAAACAAATCACAACCGGTAAACAAAAGAACGTTAGTAATCATGAAGATGAATGAATGAATGAATGAATGAGTGGAGATGCTTAGCATTTTAGAGATGAAAGGAGAGGGACATACATTTCAATGCACCTGTTTTATGGCTCAAATAACTGAAACCCAGAAGATAAATTACTCAAGATTACATGGCTTATTAGTGCATGAAATGAGACTAGATTCATATACTACAACCAATGGATTTTTTAGGAGAAATCTCTTACATACATGGTCAGTGCTTAAATTTCAACATCATCAAAAATAGATAAAGGGACAAGAATAAAGTTTGAATCAAAATTTCAATATTGATGAGCTAGATTTCATGCACAAACTAGGAGTAAAGCACAATTTTTCCCCAACCTTTTGGAACTTCATGATTCTACTGTATTCTTGCCTGTTCCTATGTTTATTTGCAAAGCAAAATTTATATTAAAATATCATAAAACCTGTGATTTCTCTAGGTAAACTATAGGCTGGGAAATCTATAAATTGAATTAAAGTGCTGTTTTCATAGTGGCATATGAAAATCCCTGGCCAGATGTCCTTGCTGGTGGAATTGGTGAAGAAATGGGGTGCATCAGTAAAACACAATAACAATTTGAGGGCCATAGTAAAACAATTTATGGTATCAAGATCTAGGGGATTTCATGAGTGGAAGGACCGAGCCAGCAGAGAGAAATACAGGCAAATTCTTCTTAAAACGCTTATTTTCCCCCTCCCATGATATAGGGTTCCTCTTATAATTTTATCTGTCGATATCAGAGCATCTATCGGAGTAATCACAAGTTGCAAACTCCAAATTCACAATTCCATTTTCAATGGCTACACCAAAATCTTGGTCTTAGTTCATTCTTTAAGTTGAAGGATGCCTAAATTAATTTTACTTCTTCCTCATTCCTCCTCAGCTTCAGAGTTCTAAAGCATCTCCTACACTGTGGAATTTAAAGGGCCAGTCCGTTATCATTTATAAACATTATTTAGTCTAGTTTTT
>NW_012155951.1:3386278-3390984 GCF_000956105.1 Propithecus coquereli | reverse complement strand
TAGAAGTAATGTCACCAAATTACATTCAGTGAAGAGTATATGTTCCAAGTCTGTTTAATTCATTCATAAATGCATTATTATACAAATATATCCCTTTGGTCCAAGTGAAATACCTTTCAGACTTAGTCCATTTGATTGTGACATGAACATTTAAACAATTTAAACAATACAAGGTAATACATTTTTGGTGTCACATGAGAGAAGATGATTCATCTTTAAAGCTACCTAATAAGATATGTTAGCTGGTCTCACCCCCTTTGGCTGGGATAGTCCATAGACACAAAGGTTCAAAGACACTATCAGTAGTTTCAAAAGGAACTCCCAAATTGATGATTGCTTTAGACCAGGAGGGGCACAGTGTTTGACATCAAAGTTTGCCATTGTGTGGCTTCTGTTAATCAAAACCTTTCTGGAAAAGAGATGAAAAGTAAAAACATTAAAAGATCTATGGAATAGGTGTCCTAGTTATCAAGATGAATTAGACGCCAACATCTACATTTTTGGAGTAGCAAAAACTAATCCTATGTGCCATCAAGGAAGAAACAAGGCATCATTTGTATTTCTTTGAAACAGAAAGGGACTTGAGAAGAAACATTTCATGTAAGTCATTTTCCCCCAATGATTCCTATTATCAGCGAGTTCTTTCTCCTCTTGGCTTCTAGGTCAGATTCCTGCACCCTGATGAAATGGAGATTTCAATATGTAGTTCAATAAAACATGCAGGTAAAATAAGAGGCTTCTTACTCAAAATGGTGCATAATAAACATATGTAGCATGTGAAGTGAAATCGGCAGGAAATATTAACTAATTCCAAAATGGCTGGAAAAATTAAAATGAATTCATTGTTGACAATGAAATCTAGGGAAATTGCAATTTTTGTAGTCTTTAAAAGTTATGACAGGATGCTTCTAATCCCATATATGTGTATAACTCCACCTTTATTTATGAGCAGATATAATGCCAAATGATATTCAGATATTCAGACATTATCCAAGCATATGTTTTAGGACTATTTTCAAACATAGAATTCTGAGATGAGGAGGCTCCAACTCTCATGTAGTGTAACACCGCCTTCTTTCTGGAGCCTTCACATGATGCTTAAATACACTTTAGTCCTTAAATATATAATATCTTATAATCACTTGTCACTGAACCCCTTAGGTTAATCCTGTCACTTTAACTGGATTTTAAGCTTCTTAATGACAGAGCTTATGTTCTATTTTCCTTCTTATTTTGTGTCCTTCACAGTGACTAAGTTGGGCCTTGGAGATATGGTAGGGACCTGAGGAGTAGCCTATGCTCCAAATTAAGTCGTCTTTCCTATTACCTCTTTAATTTAAAAGAGAGAGAGTCTACTGATGTTTTAGGGAATGGAAGACCCTTAAAAATGTAACACAAATAGCAACTGAAATATATTTTTAAAACTAAAAGGCTGATGTACTCTCTTACTTTATGAATGGCTTGTAGTATGCTAGGGAGTTGGGTAGAATTTAGTAAAGCTCACCTTACGTTGTTCACAGACATATCCGGTGACTCCTTCCCTGAGTTTATGTCTTCCTTTTTGTATAATCCTTAGTGTTCTGAATGAATTTTGTGTTTCCACACTAATTGGTCACTATGATCATGGCCTACAATCTGCCTGTAGAGTCACAAGTACCATGGTCACTTACTATTTATTTTCTTCTAGAATAACTGCAAGTTATACTAGAAAAGAGAGAGTTCCACATTACAATTTTTACTATAGTAGGAAGCTCATAACAAAATCCCTACCGAGGCTTCTACTTAATGCACCCAGAAATTTGCAGAGTGTCTTCATGGAATAGAGTCCTGAAATGTACCAAATCTTAGAGCTGGAAAACATTTTGGATTATTTCCTTTTACAGAAGAGGAAAGGTTGGCCCAGAAATGGAAAAGCACTTGGCCAAGGACATATAGTCAATCTTTCAATCTCTCATGGGTGTGCTAGCAATTGTGTAGTATCAGTTGTGTTACCCTAGAGTAGCGGTTCTCAACAGAGCATGGTTTTTGCTTGTCAGGGGGCACTTGGCAGTGTCTGGAGACAATTTTTTTTTCACAACTTGTGAGGAGACTTATAGTGGATAGAAGCCAAGGATGCTTATAAACATCCTACAATACATAGAAAAGGACCCCATAAAAAAGAATTATAAGGCCCCAAATATTAATAGTGTTGATGTTAAAAATCCTAACCTTGAAAAAAATAAAAACAAAATCAAAACCAAAATTCTTTATGAATCATATGATATCTCTCTCTTAACAAACTTCTGTGTTCCTTTTTTCTGTACCTATGGCCAGGGCACCCATCAACTCCTATTGCCATAGAATTCACTTCCACACTCCTTAAGTTGGGGGCAGTGGTGAGGAGGGGTGGGATTTAGTGCCAAGAAGAGCAACATTGAGTGTCATGGCTGTGTCCAAATCCTATTACCTAAAAGAGGTTCAAAGAACCCCAGCATCCTGTTTGTAACTCTCTTTTTCCTTAGAAATCATGGACACAAAAGACAATTCAGTCCAGGAAACCTCTTTGGGCAAATTAGGGAATTCTGCTAGTTGCTTAAAACATCAGTAAACATCAATAAAATCTATGTGGAAACATCATCTTGCCTGTTCAGGCTTCACTATGACCTGTTCAATCCTCTAAGCCTTTGTATATTCAGCCTCTATTGCATGTCAGTGTTTTCGGTTGTCGATATCATTTGTCCCTAAGTAAGAATTCTAAGATCTCAGCAAAACCAGTATCTTATAGATCATGAACCAATTCATAGGTCCCATAAGACAGTAAGGCATGGGGGTCCAAATTAGGTGTATACATTTTATCTCTACATGATATCAATATTACTAGCTCCCATAGCTGTGTTTACATTTGTAATAGGAAGTGAAGTTTCAAGATAAGAATTCATATGCTCTGTTTTAATCCACATATTGGTCTTCATTACTCCCCGTACTCTCTGTTCTTTGTCTTTTCATCCTTTTTCCATCTAAAGTGAACTAATGTTCTCGATTTTCTCCTTATAACTACTCTTGCCCTTAGGGAAGGATCTCTCATGAGGTATTTATACATTAATATTAATGTAGTCTGATTTTTTATTTTTCCTGAGGATATATGTGTCTTGAGTGATGAATACAAACCATTAGCAAGCAGGTAAAGAAGGTGTTTTTGAGTGTCAGTTGATAGCCCACCTTACCCATAGACTTAGTTAACAAATCCATCTGTGGTAGAAGTTTAGTTTTAGAAAAAACAGATGAAGAGAAGATTGAGGAGATTTCATAGATGTGGTGAGGCTAGATTGTGAAAACTTGTGGATTCTAGACACGGGAAATTAAACTTTGAAGATAAGTGGAAAGAGCATGACTAGGTTAGCATGTTGTGAAGTTGAAGGAAGTGTTAGATGACAAGTTGAATTGTGTGAGAAAGACATCCTAGGCAAAATAATCATGCATTAAGATACTTTCTGTCTCTGTTCCTTGTCATATTCTATGTTTTCTCCAAAAGCCCTTTCTCTCCCTTTCTTTCATTTCCAACCTTTTTCTCTTAAACCCTTTAAACTTCTAGACTTGTAATCTGTAGATACTTAGTGAGGATGTTTGATTGGCTAGTTACATCTCATTTCACTTCCACTTCAGCATTAGGCTTCCCAGCAACAACTTAAAAAAATGGCTGCATTTACATAAGGAGATCCAGGACAAGTCTGAGACATTGTCATTGACTCATCTTTCCGAATGATTACTGTCTTCAGTAAACATGAAACAGGTAGTCCAGAATCTAAATTCACATGTCTGTTCTGGAAGTCAACAGTCAGTCAGGGCTGTTGAGAAGCAGGGGAAAGGGAAATGAGGAGAACTCTTGCCTCCGAACTTCAGTTTTCCTCACATTGTTCACACAGACTGATTTTCTTAATATTAACACTTTGATCCTTTTTCACTCAATACTCTATTATCCTGAATAAAATTTTCTTTTTTTTTAATGGCATTCAACCTTTAATCCTTTTTTCTCTAACTTTTTAGTGGCATATTTGATATTTCAGAGATTTTTTTTATTAGTTTTTAAAAATTCTTAATAAAGAAAAGGTACTTTAACAAGGAAAGTAAGTAAATAATTTAAAATAAGGGGAGACAAGATGGATGTGGTAAACAAAACGCTATGTTTTTCTAAGGGCATATATTTCTATTAACTGAATTAAAAATTAAGTGATAAAGTATTGCAAACATAGAAAAAATCAAATAATTTTTTTCTTCATGCTTCCAGTTCTTTATAGTACATTACATCAGTTAATGGCAATTTGTGTAATTTGTGTAATGACATAAATTGCCACAAACCCTCATTCAGTGAGGTGCTGTCAGAGTCATAAATCAGAAGTGAGAGAATGAGCTTTGGGAAGCATAGTCTGTCAGCCTTAGGGTGAAAGAGGAACGGGTCAGGGTGGCAATCATTCAGTGGGTAACTGTGCAGGGTTGAGAAGGAAGATGAATGGAATGGCGTGAGAAAAGCGTGACTGAGCCAGACCTTGATGAGCTAATCCTCCACATCAAATGGAATAATGCTTCATGGCTACATGTTGTTTTGCTCAACTTCTAAAATTACTTTCCCTGACTTATGATTACTTCTCTGCAGGGGTCTAAGGACAATGTTGAGAATAAATCTCAAATCCTTTCAGGGACTTTCCAATACAGGCTACTTATTTTAAATG
>NW_012155951.1:3375531-3384393 GCF_000956105.1 Propithecus coquereli | reverse complement strand
ACCTTGAAATTAGATTAGAACTTGAAAGAACATGTAGGTAAGTTTCCTATCTTTAATGAGTAAATTCCTCAGAACTGATATTTATTCTTTTGAAATAATATAGACAGTAGCTTTTTTTAAGTAAAATAGGTAACAATATAACTTGTGTTTAACATTGTTAATGCAATCTTATGTGCTCCAGACTTCTCAAGATTGTTAGTATTAAAAAAGTCATAATATCTCAAAATTTCACAGGCTTATTTTTTTTTTTGTCTGATTTACTCTTCACTGATGAATGCCTAATACCTAAAACAAGAGTGCACATGTTATACACTCTGAATGTTTGCTGAATGAATGAGAGCATAGGCTTTTAACCCTACACAAACTCTCTCTGGGATGCAAGCCAAATTTACCTAGAAATCCCCACATATGTAAAAAGAGACTGCTATTATCAATGATGTTTCTTGGTCAAGCATTCATTGTTTCCTTTTCTTCCCACCTACTCAACAGTTGCTCTCAGGAATCCACGTAGACATCCTAGAGCTCTCATGTTGCCAGACATATGCTGTGTTCTGTACAGTATGAGAAAAAAGAAAGTTTGTATTCCCACTCAATAATATATCTTGTTATTCATGGGCTTCAGAAAAAACATTTAGATCCATGTCACACTAACTTTTGTGAGTCCAAATTCTTCATTTCGAGTCTAAAATTGTGCTTTCCAAATCCTCAGTTCTCATTCATGCAGTCAAAATGAAGATAGGATTCTTCACTGTCCTCTTCTGCCATCTCTTCTCCTTTCTGTCTTACTGTTTCCACACAAAACTGTGTGCAGATTGTTTCTCTTACCCGTATGCAAATTAACTCTTGCTTCAGGGACCCTATTTCCTCATATTAAGTCACATCTGAATCTTTGTTTAGCTTGGCTGCAACATCACCTTAATAATAATTTACATTCCAAAGCGATTCTTTCTTTTTTGATGTGAAAAAAAAAATAGTCACCTTTGTTTTGAGCAAATCAAAACATTTATTTCTATTATGCATTGGTCAAAATCTTTCTAGAGTTATTTTCTGAATCTCCTAAAAAAATGACACAATGTATTCCCCTGATATAAATCTAAATTTTTGTAATTTTTAAGGCTTGGTAAAGAATGTTGTTGATCAGGATACATAACACAATCATTTTTGCTTCTCTCTTCTTTTAATAAGATGTCTTGCAACATCCTTTAAAAAAAAGTCATAAACTCATGTTTTCCAGTTGAATCTGAATGATCGACTCTTTGCAGCATTCAGTCTGTTTTCCTTCATCTCAGTGATCACATTACCTGCTTTATGCAGACTTGTTTTAAAAAGTTATATCTATTTCTTCATATTTGCAGTCTATTTCACTCTTCTAAATCCACGTAAATGATGATAAATGCGATCAGTCTCATCAGCTAAGCACAGATGACTGTGAAAAAAAAAAGGGATGTGGCCTAAGAAATAAAAGTTCAGTCTGTTTTTGACACAAGTGTCAAGACGAAACTAGAGTTGCCCTTGCGACAGATAATTAGGGAAAACTGTCAAGCCTGCAGCTTAATCCTGTGTACATCTGCTCAAAGTCAGCTCTGAAAACTGTGGGATCTAGGAAGACAATCTTTTGTAATTAGCCAAGGCCACTATAATCCATAAAAACATCTGATCAAATTGATTTCCAGTCCATCAAGTGGTATCTGTCAACAGCAACCTTACCGATCATCCTGGAGCTGTGACTACCTCATGTAAACCTCTAAGGTCATTTAAAGGTTCCTTTGCCTTGTAAATATAAAATCATTTTCACTTTTTGACAGGCTGCCTTTTCATGTAGGGCGGTAGGGAAGAAGGGTTGCAAGAAAAAAATAGAATGTCAGAAGCATTCACAAACCATTAACATCAGGGAGGCAGAAATCCACAAAATGTCTTCTGTAGGATCAGCGTTCTGCAAAGGAGTAGCCAACAACACATGTAGTTTATGAAGAGAGAAAAATCACATCATCTCTGCTTCTGGAATTGCTGTCTTGACTCTGATCTTGTGGTGTGTGTTGCTGAATATTCCGCCCGTGCCTGTCTCCCGACTCGGATACGCTCCCTGTCCCACCTCTGTCTCACTCTCCAAACTCCACTCTCGGGACAGCCTCAAATACAAGTGCTAGAACAGTTTTCCTCAATCTCAATTTTTAAAAATGGTGATTCATGCCACTTGTCTGCCTCTCTCTTCCTGTCATGTCCTTTCTAATCTTTTTCCCAGCCTGGTGTCCTGTGCAGTTCCTTTGAGCCTTCGCTTACCCTAACTTTCCCTATGGCCACACATGTGCCTCTCTTAGGTAAAATTCGCCTCACTCATTTCAAATTCCAGCCTTGAATCAATTTAAAATCTCCCTCATCTTCTCTGGATTTCAACTGGACATGCTCTTACCCCTCAGCGTGTATGTACTTATTGAAATGGTTTAACTCTGGGTCCCTAACCCCCAGTCCACATACTGGTACGGTTCTGTGTCCTGTTAAGAACTGGGCCACACGTGGGTGAGCAAGCGAAGCTTCATCTGTATTTACAGCCGGTCCCTATTGCTAGCATGACTGCATAAGCTCCACCTCCTGCCAGACTTGTGGCGGCATTAGATTCTCATAGAAGCGTGAACCCTACTGTAAACTGTACATGCCAGGGATCTAGGTTGCGTGCTCCTTATGAGAATCTAATGACTGATGATCTGAGGTGGAGCTGAGGCAGTGATGCTAGTGCTGGGGAGTGGCTGCAAATACAGATTATCATTAGCAGAGAGATTTGACTGCACAATAAATGTAATGTGCTTGAATCATCCTGAAACCATCCTCCCTTGCCCCCTGGTTCGTGGAAAAATTCTCTTCCATGGAACATGGTGCCAAAAAGCTTGGGGACCACTGGTAACTGACGGTTTTCTTTTTCCCAGACCCTCAGAGGATAGCCCCTCAGTATTGGCTGTCATTTCTTCTTGCAGTTCTCCTCTCACCCTCTGTGCTAAGGCATTTTTCTGCTTTTTCACTCTCTCTTTTCTGAGAGATCCCTTTGTAAGACCATCCCCTAAGGGAAGGATACTCCCACAAAAATTCTAGCCCTTAATTTTCTGGTTTTCTCTCTGCATCACCCTTGCAACTCCTGTTTTATTTAAGTCGATGACTCTCATTTTTGTGTCTCCAGAAGCTTGAACTGGTATCTCATATATTCAATTGCCTAAAGGCATCTCCACTTAAAAGGCCTTGTATTCATGAAAATCTCAACATATTCAAAAGTGAATTAATCTCCTTCCCACAATTGGATTCCTTTTTCAATTTTTTTTTTTTTTTCAGTAAGGCAATTGTCCTTGGCTGGTTTTCTTCCTTTGTCTATATTCAATTTGTCACCAAGTTGTTTAACTTCTTCCTACAAATTTTGCCACATATTTATTATTGGAACTCTTTTTTTTTTCACTATCACCCTAGCAAAGGTTATCATTATCTTCCTCCTCAAATTAAGAATAATTGTATTATATTTCTTATTGATACATAATTCACATACCATAAAATTTGCCATTTTAATGTGCAAAATTTTGTGGGTTTTACTATATTCATAAAGTTGTACAACTATCACCGCTATCTGGAACCACTGTTCTAGAACATTTTCATCATCTGCAAAAGAAACCCCATACTGGTTAGTAGTCACTTCCCATTCTGTTCCCCCTTTCCCCATCCTTCAGCCTCTCATAACCGCTAATCTACTTTCCGTCTCTATGGATTTGCCTATTCTTGATATTTTGTATAAATGGAATGATACAGTATGTGGCCTTTTGTATTTGACTTCCTTCACTTAGCATAATGTTTTCCAGTTACATCCATGTTGTGACGTGTATCAGTACTTCATTTCTCTTTATTGCTAACTAATATTTCGCTGTATGGATATGCCACATTTTGTGTGCCCATTCATCAGTTAATGGACATTTGGGTTGTTACCACATCTTGGCTGGTCTAAGAACATGCAACGCTTACTGTAACAAGTAAAATGACGTGGATATGTATAAAAGTGTGAAAGTAGAGATGGAGAGAAGTATGTAGACTTGGTATCTATACTGGAGTAGAATCAACTGGATTTGTTGATGGATTGGATGAGAGCGATGAGGGAGAGAAAGTAATCAAAGATTCATAAACTTATGGATTCTATGGTTCTCTTTCCTTAGGGGGAAAATATACTTAATGACATAGGGAAAATTGTGCCTACAGAAGGATACTTGGAGTCTGAGCATCTGTACCTTGGTGAAAGGACACTTGTTCTGTATCTTTTTCTTCAAAGAACTCATTTGTGTAGGTGGATTTAAACCTAAAACTTTCATGTATTTATATGTGGTGTAATATATGCATATATATGTATATATACACATATACATATGTGTGTATATTATATATATTCAGATCTGCTGAATATTTTTATGTGAATGTCCAAATACTACAGAGAAAATACTAAACTTGTAATAATACCTCCTAAAGACACTCCTTTGGAATATGATGTCTGTCTTAGTTGTATATGTCACCATTCACTCCTGTTGCACATACTAACAATGTAAGACTCTGCTTGGCTGTGACCTTTGTTCTAAATCAACTCAGGCCCCTAAGCATGCCTCTACTCTTGCCACCATCACTTATCAAACACTACTAATTTTAACTCTGAAGTGCTTTGTATAATCCACTCCACTCATCTTCTTACCCCCATTCCTGTTCTTTCTTACATATACTCAAATCTATGACATACCTCTCTCAGTCTTCAGATTTGTACCCTTAAATTTATGGTCAGAACAACTGCCAGCATTATCCAGATAAAATGTAACTCCGACCTGTTTTGACACTTAGAAATTTTTAGTGATTTTCCCATTGCCTAACTGCAACCTGGGTTAGTGCCTTACACATCCCTAAATAAACTGTGTATCACTATAATACATATGATACACACAGAAATGTTTTATGTACTATATATATCACAATTCTCTGTTCATATGTTGTCTTATTTTTTCTTATACTAAGATAAAAATAGAAATTTTAGGCTAGTGCCTGGAATCTAATTTATTGTAAGCCTCAATTAATGCTATTTAAATGAATAAATTGTATACATTAAGATAGACTAGTATAAAATTGATTTTTAAAAGTTTTATTCTTACTCCAAGCAAAAATTAAAAAATAATAACACTGTCTGCAGTGATGGAGAAAGATACTTCATGTAAAGATTTAGCATCTGAAATCTAGTATCTTAAATCTAAACCTGGTAATACCTACTGGACTGTTGTACAACAGCACAAATTCGAATATAGGCAATTACAGAACTACTTAATAATTTAGTGCTTTAAGTGCTTGTTTTCTTATCTTCATAGTGGTTACAAAAAATAAAAACAAAGAAAAATGGGTTTAAATGGAGAATTGTCTGCTCTAATAAAAATATACATAAAAAGAAAAGTGTGAATATTATTAGGAGAAAAATATAATAACACATATGGAGCTCTAAATCATACTTTAATGAAGCAAGCAACCTTTCCAAAGACAAATTCACCCTGAGTCATTCAGAAACCTGGTTATTACATGTAGTTAATATATTCTTTAATTGCGTTCAGGCTGAAGTTAAATAATTCCAGCCTCAAGGCTGAAGGTCTCAAGGCTATCAAATTTTGAATTTGGAAAACCTTTAGGTCACACCAGGGTTTCCCACACAAAGTGTTATAAAACAACAAACATACAAAAGATTTTGGTGCTTAAAATTTAGACTGATTTTTTGTGGTTCTTTTCAGTTCTGAGATTTTGAAATCTTGTTCATTTAGGTGAAGATGTTGGTTGGTCTTCATACCCCAGGATAAGGCATTTATAAAAGTCTTAACAGCCAATAAATTCTTCCTCTATTTCCAAATTAGTGTGATGGATACTAGATCAGTATATTGATACTTCTCTCCCTACTGCTGCTATTCAACCAAAACTCTGTTAATTCATGTTAACACCTTTAAGAATTAATCAAATCTCACCTCTTCTATGAAGTCCTCTTTAATTAATTTGATCACTTTTCTAATGATCATGCTCCTCTCTATTCTCTACGGACCTGAATTTTCAGTTTCTCTTTTCTCTTTTTTTTTTTTTTATCTGTTTGGACTTAAGACTATTTTCCCATTATTTCTTCCAGACTATAAACATGAGATTGGTGGTGTAATAGACATGGCTGATATCAATCCCATCATTGAGTTCATCTGTAGCAAGGCTTGACACATCCCAACACACTAAGAGTTTCTCATGTCTTTTTTTTTTTTTCTTCTTCTCTCTTGAGGAATTCTTTGATACCATAGGAGCTTACTTCACCACTCCAGACATAATCAAGAAGTGCAGGGAAATAAATGGACACAAGCAGTCAGTAGAAACATGACCCAACCTCCCTGCTCTCTGAGGGATGATTTAGAAGCATCAGTCACTGTTTCTCAGATGGTCCCCTCAGTTAATTTTCTCATTAATGTTCATTTTTTATATTTTGTCATTGTTATTCTCTTCTACTTACTTACTCATGGTTCTTGGAATAACCTTCCAAGTAAATTAGGTGTCCTTGATTTTTTGTTATAACGTTAACTTCTGAGTGAATCCAATTTCTGACAGGTTTTCAACAAGCCCTTGTAGCGTGAACCAGCACAGTGCTGTGACTCAGACACCGTATCAGTATTGAAGATCTACGTGAGAACAAGAGAAGTACTGCAGTCATATTGTGAGAAAGGCTACATTTTTCTTCAGAGTTTTCACATCTCCTTCTTCTGAATTCTCTTTCTTCCTTTTAGAAAGTCTTTTTTCAGGGCCTGGTGTTATCATTCTTGTTCCACATTCCTGGACCCTCGGTGTTGTTCTTTACCCATTTCCTCTCTTGGGGCAAGTTCCAAAGTGCCTGATCTCACGTTGATGATTTCATTCCCTCCAAAATTTCTTATGTTGCAACCCATTTTCTCTAGGATTTGCTCTATATAAACACATTTATGTCCATATCCAAGGCATAGTATATTATCTTTTCAGAATAATTTGCCTTTTAATGGGGGTCTTTGAGAGATTCATTGCCATAGCAAAGACATGAATTACATGCAATCATAAATTCTAATTGGAAACATGCAGGCACTGTGTTAGTTTAGTAGAAGAGCTAACTTTTAGAAAAGGGAGATATTTTACATTAGAACAAACATACAGTGGCTTATTCTAACTGCTTACTGGGCAGGATTTGGCTATAGACAATATTCTGTCTATCTTAAAGTCTTCTTTACAGCAAAACAGAAATGTTTCCCAAACCATGACTCAGTTATTTTCTTTGTTCCCTTTGCTGTCCTTCATCGTAGGTGTGGAGCAAGATTGGGTGAGGTGCAGAATGGGAGAGAGTCTGAGCGTGTTCCCCATTCTTTTCTACATCCAATAGCATAGAAACATATACTTCCACTCAATGAGTGGGAGCTATAGTTGTCCAACCTAAGTGCAAGAATTGTTACATTTTTAGTGTTGAAATTTTTTTTATGCCTGTGCTTTCACCATTATGGCAAGTTCGGTTATCTTTAAACTTTTGTAAGGATGTTCATGAAAGGATGTTCTAATAAAGATTTGACCTTCAGTTTAAAAGTGTCTTCCCATCCATTTTGTCATTAAAATTATTAGATTTCCCCATTAGATTAGCAAGGGAGACATTCTCTCTTTCATTTTAAACTTATAATATAAATACCTACGATTAATCTATTAGTTGTACCTGACTATAAATTCAGGATATTTGGAATCTGAAATACCTCACTTGTGAGCTAATTCTATCAGTCAGTACGGAACACAGGTTTTTAGCCTAATTTCAGCACTTGCCACACGATATCATACCTAATATTCCCAATAAAATCATTAATCAATATGCTGTTCTTGTCAACATCTAGGCTAGAGCTTTTCAACATGATGATTCACACCCTCCTACTATTTGACATTGATCATAAATCACAACTCTCGAAGTATAATCACTCAAGCCATTAGGAAGACAACCAATTGGACACTTATTTGACTCAAAATGGCTTAATTTTATCTATAAAGATATTTCTTTATAGCATCATTTTAATACCCTCTTTTAGAAGACAGTCTGATTTAATATTGAGCTTATCCCTTTATGGTTGGCAGATTTTTCCTGTACCCCAGAGATTTGCCATTATTTATGATTTCTTAAAGCTCATCAGCTTTGAGAACTCTTCAAAAGTATCATGGAATCTAATTTTCTGACTTGGGCAATTAGAGCACATTAAAAGAGCCAGGAAACTGAAGGAGAGGGTAACATTTCTGAGTGCAGGCTATGTGTCAGATGCTGTGTGAGGAACTATGATTATGTTTCCCTGATGGATAAGCTGCAGATCCAAATTTCAGTGATCTGTGTGAAGTACCACTGCTGGTAAGGGTTATACGCATGGCTGTTGGACTGACCCAGGCCTATGCTTTAATATTGAGGCAGTTAAGCTCTTAATTCTGGAATTCAGTTTCCTCTTTCCATGTCTTTCGATGTCTATACATATATACACACATACATATATATACACGTATTTTTTTCTTTTTATTCATCTGAATTCAGAAAAAAACAAAAAGTTTTACTTTTTACTATTTACTATTAATAATTTACCATCACTGGCCTCAAGAGTTAAATCAATCAATTCGTTATATAATTGGAGAAAGAGGGAAATATATATATATATACCTCCCTCCCACTTTTTAATTTTATTTTTCTTTATTTGCTTTTCATTAGTGTTTTTCTCTAATATTGATGCATTGTGGACTATGCCTTTCAGGCACAATTTATAGATCTAAAATATATCTTTTTTTTTAAGTTTGTTCTGTACTATAGTCCTGTCC
>NW_012155951.1:3353996-3374776 GCF_000956105.1 Propithecus coquereli | reverse complement strand
TTTTCTTATTGTCTTGAAATCCTACTGATACATTGGCATTTATAAAAAATGGATTGGAATTTCCTTTATTTATGAATTGCAAAGAAATATTATGATGTAAGATTTTTCCTGTACACTTAGAAATATGTGTACTTTATTTAAAAAAATCAAGGAGATGATACTAAAATTGATCTTTTTCTTATAAAGTGACTTCTGCCTAAGTCCATTTGCATGGGCTTCACTATTGCTTCACTAGTATTTTTGCTCTTATATAAGCTTATAGTTGCCATTTTCACTTATAACTAAAAGCACTAGAAAATTAGGAAGTTGTTTTTTTGTTTAGGGATTTTAATTTCTCAATTAGAGATTTGGGATAAATTCTATTCTAAAGGACATTGATGGGGTAAAAATATAATAGTTGCTATTTTTGTATCATCTTCCCCTTGCTTTACCTCAGTTTCCTATCCAAACGTGATATCTCTCTCTCTCTCTCTCTCTCTCTCTCTCTCTTTCTGTCTCTATTGGTATAGAATATGCTCTGTGCTAAGTATCACTACATTATACTGATTAGACCTTGGTGTGGTCTGAAACCTTTTGTAGGTGACAGATTAGTTTGAAATTTTATGTTTCTTAGACCTAGTGATTCCTGCCAAATCATGCTGCACAGGGATTTATCATTTATGCTTATGGCTTGTTATATTGAATAAACCACAACACAGGTGAAACAATGACCAGCTTATTGTAAAGAGAAAAATACTATTTTATACTTCTATTGTATTTTAAAGTTTTAAGTATGATTTCTCATGCACTTCCTTTTATCAACCCAGCAGTGCTCTGAGTAGCAAACGCTGTTCTGAAGGATTTGCATTGTTATTTTAGCTAAGCTGAACCTACATTTTTCCAGACTTTCCTTCCCTGGTTGTTAGTGTGGAACCTCCCGAGAGAGTTTGCATTAAGTGGTGGAAGTGTGGCAGCAGCCATCTTCCTTAACAATCAGAAGCTCTGGGCAGGGGCTCTAGTGCTGTTTCAGCTCATAAAGGTCCCTTATCTGTTGGATTACTTTACTAGTATGGGGCAGCAGCCAGGTCCACAGCTCCCTCAGCATCTGTCAGATCTTGCTTCACCTTTTCTGACTCCTACGTCCAGCAAATATTTAGGTCCATGAAAAACGGCACCAGCTTCTCGGCAAGTAACCTGTATTGTTGAAGTTGAAGACATAGAGGTGACAGTGAGACACCAACCTAGGGTCTGTTGTATCCTGTGACTCTCAGTTGGTTCTTTCTCTTCCTCATTTTATATTTTTTTCTTTCCCAACTGCTGAGATCAGGCTCCAGAATCACAGGGACAAACCACAGACTTACATAGATTGTTTAACCAACTACCACAATTGTAAAGTAAATTCCTGTAATAAATCCCTTATTCTATACCAGCCATAGTAGTTCTCCTTCTCTGACTGAACCTTAACTGACAGAGATAGAGAATAGTCTCCCCTTGTCTTCAGAGGATATGTTGTAAATCCCCCAGCAGATGCTTGAGGCTATGGATGGTACCAAACCCTATACACACTAAGGTTTTTCCCTTATCAAGTTGAGAACTTTCACCTTTTCACCTAAATGAAGCACTTCATGGCTTCTCTTTGGCATATCCGAATTGCCAGCATCACTACTCTCTAGCTTTACGGCCATTATGAAATTAAACAAGGGTTATTTGAACACAAGTACTGCCAAGCCGTGACAGTCAATCTATAACAGAGGCAGAGCTACGAAGAGACTAATGGATGGAGAGTGTAGAGAGTGTGGATATGGTGGACAAAGGAATGATTCACATCCTGGTGGGAAGGTGCGAGATGGCATGAGATTTCACTTCACTACTCAGAATGGCGCACAATTTAAAACGTATGAATTGTTCACTTCTGGAATTTTCTAGTCAATATTTTTGAACCATAGTTGATCATAGGTAACTGAAACAATGGAAAGTGAAACCACGGATAAGGAGGGAGAACACTGAATTATTCAGCTACATTTGTATATGAGGAAATGGAGTCTTCAGAGGAAATTAAGTAGGTAGGAAGTGACAGACATAGACATGACTCACGTTGATATAAGCCCATGAACTATAATAATTTAATGAACTAAGAGTTCAGGGCAGGATGGAATAGACTGGGAAACTTCCTAGAGGTGCTAAAGTCTTTACTTGTGTTCTCAAAACTAGAATGAGAGGTCATTTACATAAAGAATTAGATCATAAATCTGATTCATGATATAGAGCTTCCATGTTTAATATCTCTGGTAAATTCTCTTTTTTTTTTCTTGTATTGTTGCTTCCATTTTTGCTTTCCTCTACCCGTATTGTTGAAATTACATCTAGAGTCTAGTAACCCTTTAATTTCTACTGCTAAGCAGCAGATCTTTCTTGTAATATTTTCTCAGAAACCACTCTACCCTCTATATTTACTTATTGCTTAGATCCACGATTGTCACGTATATAGCTTATCTTAGTTTTAGATGATCAGTTTGGCTATAGCATTCAAGATTAGAAAATGTCATTAGATAAGCAAAAGTAAGACATTAACTATGCAATTTCTCTATTGCATGTTGGTAGACAGAATGTTAAAGGGAATATCTATCTCCAAGTAGGTCACTTAGAGACAAAAAGAGATTCTCTCCACAAAACAATCTTTTTTTAAGACAGCGCTTTAAATTTTCAATGTATTTCCAGTTGAATTTCATCCCAAATCACTGACTTTGGTTAATAAATCATTTTAAATGCATTTTTACAGTTTGATATACAATTTAGAATTATCAATTCAATTTTTCACTTTATTCCATTAATAGTTGTTAAAGTAAATATTATAAACATTAAAAAACACTTAACAAGAACCAGTGTCTACCACAGGAAATAAAATCATTAACAAATGTATTATCCAGATTTTGATAATGGATAATCTCTTATCTTGACTATAGTACAGAAATGTTTGGAATATAAATTTGAGATTAAGAGGAATGTCTCTTTTAAATGGGCAATATGCCTTTCTGAAAGCAAATTTTTCAATGAGCACACGACTGGCATGGGAAATGCAGCTAGATGCAAGGTCTACACTCATTCACTTGACAGACATTTTGACATCATGTTCTGTCCTAAGTCCTGGGTGTACAATGACAAGCCTTACATGGTCGCTTCTTTTTTTTTTTTGAGACAGAGTCTCACTGTGTTGCCCGGGCTAGAGTGCTGTGGTGTCATCCTAGCTCACAGCAACCTCAAACTTCTGGGCTCAAGCAATCCTTCTGCCTCAGCCTCCCGAGTAGCTGGGACTACAGGCATGCGCCACCATGCCCGGCTAATTTTTTTTTTCTATGTATTTTTAGTTGTCCAATTAATTTCTTTCTATTTTTAGTAGAGACGGGGTCTCGCTCTTGCTCAGGCTGGTTTCGAACTCCTGAGCTCAAACAATCCTCCCGCCTCGGCCTCCCAGAGAGCTAGGATTACAGGCATGAGCCACCGCGCCCGGCCTACATGGTCCCTTCTTTCCCTTAAAATAGGAGATAACTAGCTAAACACATGTGTTGTGTAGTACATACAGGCTATGATTAGGGATAAAGTGAAGAGCCTGAGGAAAGGCCAATCTATAGCTCTTGGATGGACCCTGAAGATATATGAGGATACATTTGTGCTGGATCTTAAAGCACAGAAGTTTCAAATCTATGCTTCAAACCAAGCAGGATTACAACATGAGAAATGTCTACAAAGAAAAGGGCAGTTAGAGAACTGCAAGTCATTCAGTGTCCTTAGAACAGAGGAATGCATGAGGAAGAAAACCAGAATATAAATTTGGAGAAATGGGTAGGGGCCAAAACATGATGTATTTTTTAAAATAGTTATTTTATAGTACAGCATTAGAAAAGTAAATGGTAGAAGAGCAGCCTTATTAGCAAATTAATTCAGATTTTCATCCCTTAACTTTATTTTCCATTGAATAAGCCAGGATGAATAGTGGAAAAACATTGCAGTATATTCCCATAAAATGTATTTGGTTTCTTTAACAGAAAATCATGTTTTTAAATCATCATTATCATCATTATCATATTTTAAGTCAAAACATCACATTCATTTTGTCTTCTCATCTTGAACCTAAAATACTAAAGGCTGGCAATATTTGGACGATGACTACATTTTTATAAGTAGGTTTTTAGCCTTAATTTCCCAGAATTTAGTGCCACATGTGCTATGGTGACCTATGAATTCTAATAATGGGAAGTGGTTTCTGAAGTACAAACTTGGCAGGATATTCTTGGTGAATAAGAGCTCAGGTTCCTAGTTATTGCCACAAGCCCGTGTTCACTGAGATCTAAGTAACATGAAGGAGATCAGAGGGGAGTTGGCACATCCATCAAAAAAGGAGAAAATGAAGCCTCTATCTCAAAGGACCCTACCATTCTGGGATTATGGGCTGCAGGGAATCATAGTGAATAGTAAGGATGTCTGGTGCACATTGCTAATTGCAAAAAAAATAAGTTTTTAAAATTCCATGTCAGTGGCAGTAGTCAGTTCACAGCAAATCATTTGGGATTCATTTTTCATCAGTGAGGATTTAAGCAACAGATACAGCACGTATCTCTTCAAATGCAAGTGCTCACACTTACCTTCCCCCACTCCCCAACATACACACTCCAAACAGTGAACCACAATCTCTATGACTCATGTAACTTTGATGGTAGAAATGACAGTAGATTAGCATTCTGGATTTTGCCAGAAAAGCTCTGGTTAGAAACGGGAATTTCTTTAAAGAAATTAAATATGCCTTTCAGATAGTCTCTAAATCCCCTAGTTTTTATGCCGCACTATAAGAGAAAGAAAGAAAAAGAGAGAGAGGGAAGGTGGAGAGAGAGATAGAGATAGAGAAAGAGAGAGATTTTTTTCTCTCCGTCTTTCCATTTGACCTTGTAGAATTGCAGAAGTTAAAAGGAGCACAGGTTGGGAACATCCATCGTTCTCATCCCAGCTGCTCCGAACTCATAGAGCACATTGTCAATGAAATGGAAA
Organism: Propithecus coquereli; assembly: GCF_000956105.1. Lineage (NCBI taxonomy): Eukaryota > Metazoa > Chordata > Mammalia > Primates > Indriidae > Propithecus > Propithecus coquereli. The sequence goes on along the minus strand of NW_012155951.1, from coordinate 3,369,757 downwards.
AGAAATTAGCAGCTCATTTTGTGCAGAGTGAACTTTCTCTCTCTGTCTTGCTCATGCTTGATGGGCACACTCTCTTTGATAAATCAGTTCCTTATGCCTTATTGTCATGCATGAACTGGAAGTCAGAAATGTCAACAGTACTCCCCTGCTTCCCTCAGAACTAATCAAGTTTTTTTACCTGCCAAGGTAGTAGTTAACTTTGATTCAGTTGTCTCTTTTGGGGGGATCAGGTTGAGAGGGCAATTAGGACGACAATGGGAAACATATCACTCAAATGTCCCAAACAACTAGGCATTGAAATAGCTATATGCTATATATGTCAGTAGTGACGTTGGAAAACGCTGATTCTATGTGCTGTTGGGAGGAGGCTGTACCTCATTGCACATTTCCAGAGTCCTTGCAAGCAAAGTTCAATTAACAGTTAAGTTTGTGTTCAAACAGATTTAAAGAATTTGTCAATTTTGAGACTTTTATGGGGAAACTTAACTTAGTCATGCTTTCAGCCAGCCAAACAAAAAAAAAAAAAGAAAAAGAAAGAAAGAAAATCAGCAGGAGCTAGCTGAATGTGCAGATGTGGCATCATTGGAGCATCTAGAGATGAAGGCAAACTCAGTATCTGCTGAGTAGCCAACAGTTCCAGGACAGTAAAGGCTGTTTTAAGGTCATAGGAATCACTGTCTGAATGCAGTGCATTGGAAATAGCAAATATTCAGGGAAAACTGGTGCTCAAAAAAGACTGAAGGTCAGCATTTCTGAGAAAAAAAAATTTTTTTAGAAAGTGAGTATGTTCCTTTATAAATCTACATTTCATGAATAATGCCTTGGGAAAGGTGACCTCCTCTGGCAATCCAGTACAGGGCCACTATTCTTAATCACTCTCTTCTGAGTCTCAAAGTACACAGCCTTTAAATGATAAGAGAAGATGAGTTTTCTGCAGCTGTGCCAAAATCTGTTTTGGGTTCATTGGCAAGAAAGTATTTGGGAGAGAAATAGATGGTGCATTAGTTTGGATGGCTCCAGAGCCTGAGGGAGCTGGTAATCATTTATATCATTTCTTCTTTACTGTATGTTAGTTGGCGTAGACGAGTATAGGGGCTTGTTTGTTAACAACATCACAACCATCATTTGAATCACTTAGAAATTGCATATGGATGCATAGAAAAATTATACAATTTAGAAAAATATAGAAAATTTAAAGGTAGTTTTTAACACTAATTCACTACAGATCTATGCTTTTTATACCTTTTTTTTGGAAGCAGAGTCTCATTTCACAGAGCCAGAAAAAAAAAAGTTGTAATCTACCTAACTGTTCTTTCCTTCCATCATGGAATATTGAAGTCAATGCCTACGCAAGCATGACTTTTTTTCACCCAGGCCAGAGTGTAGTGATATCATCATAGATCACTACAACATCAAACTCCTTGATTCAGGCAATCCTCCTGCCTCAGCCTATGTAGTAGCTGAGACTACAGGTGTGCACCACCACACCCAGACAATTTTTATTCATTATTGACAGGAATTCAAATTAGTACAATCTCTATAGAAAACAGTATGAAGATTCCTCAAAGAACTAAAAGTAAACCTACCATTTGATTCAACAATCCCACTACTAGGTATCTATCTAAAGGAAAAGAAAACTTTTCATCAAAAAACACCTACACTTGTATATTTATTTCAGCACAACTCACAATTGCAAAGATGTGGAATTAATGCAAAAGCCCATCAATTCATGAGTAGATTAATAAAATGTGGTATATGTATACCATGGAGTACTACTCAGCCATAAAAAGATGAAATAATACCTTTTGCAATAATTTGGATGGAACCAGTGGCCATTCTCCTTAGTGAAGTATATCCAGAATGGGAAAACAAATACCACATTTATTCACTATTAAATTGGAACTAACTGAAGAGCACACATCTGCACAAAGGGAAGTAAAACTCAGTGCAAAATAACCAGGGACGAGGGGGAAGAAGGGGAGGGGAATAAACAAACCTAATGGGTATTATGAAAACTATTTGCATGATTGGTATACTTATAACCAAATCTCAAACATTAAAAAAAAAATCATGTAACCTTAATACATTTGTGACCCCTTAATATTTTGAAATATAAAAAAGAAAAAAACAATTCTAAAATTTGTGTGGAATCACAAAAGACCCCGAATAACCAAAGCAATATTGAGGAAAGAGAACAAAACTGGAGGCATAATACTCTGTCGTCAGAGTATTATGACTTTAGTAACAAGAGTATTAAGACTTTAGTAACAAGACAGGCTTTAGTAACCAGAACAGCATGGTATTAGTGTAAAACAGATCCATAGATCAATGGAACAGAATAGAGAACTCGGAAATACATCTGCATATCTACAGCCATCTGATTGTTGATAAAGGTACCAGGAACATACATTGGAGAAAGGACATCCTCTTCAATAAATGGTTCTGGGAACACTTGATATGCATATGCAAAAGAATGAGTCTATTCCCCTACCTCTCACTATATATAAAAATGAATTACATGTAAATATAAGATTTGAAACTATAAAACTATTAGAAAAAAATAGGAGAAATACTTCAGGACATTGGTCTTAGCAAAGCTTTTGTGGCTAAGACTTCAAAAGCACAGACAAATGGACAAGTTAAAAAGCTTTTACACAGGAGAGGAAACAGTTAACAGAGTGAAGAGACAATCTGTATAATAGGAGAAAACTATTCATCTGACAAAGCACTAATGTCCATAATAACAAGGATCTCAAACAACATGAAAAAACTCAACAGGAAAAAACAAATAACTAATTAAAAACAGGCAAATGATCTAAATAGACATTTCTCGAAAGAAGAAAATAAATGGCCAAGTATATGAAAAAATGCTAAACATCACTAATTACCAGAAAAAATGCAAAGAAAATCCACAATGATATATCTTTTTCCACTTAGAATGTCTATCATCAAAAATGGAAAAAGTAAATGCTGGACAGGATGTGACAAAAAGGGAGCTCTTATACACTGTTGGTGGGTGTGTAAATTAGTATAGCCATTATGGAAAACAATATGGAGGTTTCTCAAATAACTAAAAATGAAACTACCACGTGACTCAGCAATTTCACTTCTGGGTATTTATCCAAAGGAAAGAAAACCGGTGTGTCAAAGAAATACCTGTGATCTCATGTTTATTACAGCTCTGTTCACATTACCCGAGTTATGGAATCAACCTAAATGTTCATCAACATACGGATGAATAAAGGAAATATAGTATATATATATATATATATATAGAATGGAATACTATTCAGCCATACAAAGAATGAAATCCTGTCATTCTCAGTAACATGGATGAGACTGGAGAACATTATGTTAAGTGGAAAAAGTCAGTCACAGAAAGATAAATACAGCATGTTTTCACTCATATGTGGGAGCTAAAAAAAATAATTGACCTCACAGAAGTAGAGAGTGGAATAGTGGTTTTTAGAGTCTAAGAAGAGGAGGGGAAAAGGGAGGGTAAAGAGAGGTTGGTTAGCGGATATAAAATTGCAGCTAGATAGGAGAAATACCCATGAATATGGTTAACAGCAATTTAGTTAATATTTTTGAAAAGCAAGGACAAAGGATTTTAAATGTTCATAACACAAAGAAAGATAAATATTCAAGGTGATGGATATACTAACTACCCTGCTTTGATCATTATACATTGTATACATGTATCAAAATATCACTTTGTATTTCATAACTGTGCACAATTCTTACATGGCAGCTAAAGATAAAAGGAAAAATAAAGATTTAAAAGAGAGAGAGAGAGAAAAGGAACAAATCACAAAAATTAGTAATGACAAAAGGGACATCAGTAAGGATTTTACAGAAATTAGAAAGAATCTGAGTAAATGAAATGAATAACTTTATGCCAACAAAGTCAACTATTTGAGTGAAGTTAACAATTTGCTAGAGACACAGATTATGAAATTGACTCAACAAAGAATAGAAACTCTGAATAGATATATAACAAAGAAATTCAACTTCAAATTAAAAATCTTACCACAGAGAAAAATCCAAACCAAAATGCCTGTGGCAAGTTCTATCAAATATTGAAAGATGAAATAATATTCTCTTTCACAAACTCTTTCATAAGAGAAGAATGGAAAACTTTTTAACATGTTCTAAAAGGCCGGTGTTATCATGAACAAAAGCCATATAGAAACTTAAAAAAAGGACAAGCATCACTAATCAATAGAGGCATAAAAGCCTTCAACAAAATATTAACAAATATATAAAATAGATTTATATATCATGACCAATACATAACATGAAAAAACGTGATTTATACCAACCAGGAATGAAAGGTTGGCTTCATATATTAAAATAAATTAATGTAATATATCATAGTAATATACAAAAGACAAAAACATTTTATCTCCTTAATAGGAAAACATTTAAAAAAATCAAACACCCATTTATGTTCAAACATTCTCAAAACTTTTAAAAGGCAATGTCCTCAACTGATGAAGGGTATGTATGAAAATCTACAAATAAATTTAAACTTCACAGTGAAAAGATGAATGTTTCAGTTTAAGATCAGGAGCAAATGAAAATGTGAAAATTTTTACTCTTGTCATTTCTATTAACATAGTACTAGCTATTTTTGCCAGTTCTAGAGAATAAATAATTGTAGATTAACAGAAAATTATTAAAATAGTATGAAGAGGTACCAGTCACTCAAAGCTAACCCCTTACATGCCTATATTCAAAACCAGGAAGTTGACATTGTTATAATCCACAGACTTCACTCAAGTTTCACCAGTTATACATGCAATAATTTGTATGTGTATATGTGTGTATGTGGTTGTATGAAAATTTATCATATGCAGTTTTGTATAACCATGACAACCATCAAGACAAAACTGTTCCCCTCACCATAAAAATATCTCTTGTGGCATTCCTTCATAGGAATACATCCTCATCCTACTTCCACCCTTAACTTTTCTTCTTGCAAGCATTAATCTGTTCTTCATTTCTATAATTTTGTTATTTTCAGAATTTTATATAAGTAGAAGTATATAGTATGTAACCTTTTGAGATTGGCTTTTTTTCTCCACTCAGCATAATTTTTATAAAATACATTTTATTTGTTGTATGTGTCAATAGTCTGTTCCTTTTGTTGCTGAGTTTTATTCCATACAAATTTCCATGCATCTCCCCTTACACATCATTCAATTCCAGGAGTCTCTTGGCAGAATCTTTGGGGTTTTCTAGATATAAAATCATATCATCAGCCAAGAATGATAGTTTGAATTCTTCTTCCCACATTTGGATACCCTTGATTTGCTTCTCTTGCCTGATTCCTCCGGCTAAGACTTCCAGCACTATGTTGACTAGAAGTGGTCATAGTGGGCAACCTTGTCTGGTTCTAAGCTTGAATACTTTCAATTTTTTCCTATTCAGAATGATATTGGTTGTGGGTTTGTCATATATGAGTTTTATAATTTTAAGGTAAGTCCCATTGATACCTATTTTTTTTTCTTTTTTAATTTCAGCATATTATGGGGGTACAGATGTTTAGGTTACGTATGTTGCCCTTGCCTCCCCGTCCCCCACTCAGTCCGAGCTGGAACGCATTCTACTAAGTGAGGTATCGCAAGAATGGAAAGACAAGCACCACATGTACTCACCATCAAATTGGCATTAACTGATCAACACATAAATGCACATATAAGAATAACATCCATTGGATGTTGGGCAGGGGGGAGGGGGTAGGGAAAGGGGGGAGGAGGGAGGAGGGGACGAGTATTTGCATACACAAAGAGTGCAATGCGCACCACCTGAAGGATGGACATATTTGATACCTCATTTTTTAAGCATTCTTATCATAAAAGGATGCTGGATTTTGTCAAATGCTTTTTCTGCATCTATTGAGAGGATCGTATGGTATTTGTCTTTGCTTCTATTTATGTAAATTACATTTATAGATTTTCATGTGTTGAACCATCCTTGCTTGTCTGGTAATCTTGATTGTGGAAGATAATTTTTTTATGTGTAGCTGAATTTGGTTTGCTAGGATTTTATTGAGAATTTTTGCATCTATATTCTTAAGGGATATTGGTTTGTAGTTTTATTTTTTGTTTTGTCCTTTCCTGGATTTGGTATCAAGGTGACATTGGCTTCATAGAATGAGTTAGGGAGGATTCCTTTGTTTTTGTTGTTATAGAATTATTTCTACAGTATAGATACCAGTTCTTCTTTGAAGGTCTGTATAATTTGGCTGTGAAACCATTGGGTCTGGGACTTTTTTTTTGTTGGAAGATTTTTATTGCTGCTTCAATTTTGATACTTGATATTGGTCTGCCCAAGAATTCTATTTCTTCCTGATTAAGTTTGAAGAGGTTGTATGTTTCCACGAATTTGTACATTTCCTCCATGTTTTCAAGTTTATGTGTATAGAAATTTTTATAGTATTCAGAGATGATATTTTGTATTTCTGTGGCATCAGTTGTGATTTCTCCTTTTTCATTTCTGATTGAGCTTATTAGAGTCCTGATAAGAATCTAAAGGCATGTGAAAGACCTGTCAATTTTGTTTATCTTTTAAAAAATCAACTTTTTGTTTCATTAATCTTCTGTATAATTCTTTTATTATTGATTTCATTTAGTTCTGCTCTGATGTCGGTTATTTTTTTTCTTATACTGGGTTTGGAATTGGTTTGCTCTTTCTTTTCCAGTTCCTTGAGATGCATCATTAAATTGTTGATTTGTTATCTTTCTGTCTTTTGGATGTAGGAATTTAGGGTTATGAATTTTCCTCCCAGGACTACTTTAGCTGTATCCTACAGATTTTCATGACTTGTGACTCTTTATCACTTAAGTTGAAAAATCTTTTTATTTCCATCTTAATTTTCTCCTTGACCCAGCTATTATTCAGCAGTAGGTTGCTTACTTTCCATGACTTTTTTTGTAGATGAGTGTTTTTGTCGGAGTTGATTTCTAATTTTATTCCACTGTGGTCTGAGAAGATACATGGTATAAGTTTTATTTTTGTTTTATTTTGTTGAGATGTTTTGTGGCCAAAATGTGATCAGTCTTAGAGAATACACCACTGTGGTTCTCCACTCTTCGTGACAGCTTCAGCTGGGGATGCACCCCTGTCACAGAGAAAGAGGCTTCTCAGCACCAAACCCTGGCACAGTTGCTATGGGGAGGAGACTGCAGTTTTCCTGTACTGCTCTCGTGTCCTGGGGGCACTGAGTCCTGTTCACCTGTCGAAGACACCAGCAGGTGGTCCCATGAAACGACACTGCTGTAGCTCCGCTCCCAGTGGCAGTCTGGGCTGTGAATGTACCCTATCTCAGAGAATCAGGCTTCTCCATACCGAGCACTCTTGCAGTTGCTATGGGGGAAGGGGCTGTGTCTACAAGCTGGCTTGAGCCAAAATTTCTTTCTGTGATGCCAGGAAGGGCAGAGGTGCAGAGGAGGAGGTGTCTAGTTGTAAGAATGATGGCTCTCTGGTCTCTCGTGGCTCTCTCCCAGGGCTGAGACTTTTGTATCTCACTTCTTGATGGAGTCACCCAGTGGGGCAGGGGAGCCCTCTTACCCTTTCATTGGGCTCTGGGCCTCTCTGGATTTAGTCCATTCTACTGTCCTCTCTTCTCCCTCTTCCCCCTTCTCAGTTTCACAGCCCTTCTTGGTGCAGTCCCCGGATGCCTCTACTGTCTCTCCCTATGGTCCACACCTGTGCCATAATTGTTCTCTGCTCTCCTCAGTCCAACCCTCTACCCTTCAGCAGGACAGTCCAACAAGATAGTCTCTAGTTGGCCATCTTGGCTCTCTCCATACACATCATTCAAAGTCTAGTTTAAGTCTGACTTCATTCTGAAACATTGCCCAACAATTCTATTCCTTTCTTAACATTAAGTAGCACAATTAACTTGGTAATTAATTATTTTCTGCAGGAAATCTTTGATGGCTATTTATTCTCTTTTTCCTCTTCACACTTATTTGCCTGTGAATGATATGTCCAATTCATTCCCTTTTCTCCAATCCTATTACTACTCCTTTAATTTAGACCCTCATCATTCTCACCTCTACTTTGCAATCACTTCCTAACAAGTCTTCTCACTCTCAACTTGACACCTCTTCCCCAAGGACTTATCTTCATTTCTCCTCCTTTTCCAATGTATTTTATATTCTGTTATAAGAATAATGTGTTTCAAAATCCACAGCTGCTGCCTGATCTCCAAAGTCTTTTCAGACAACTATCTTCCACTAAACAGAATTTATTAATAGTTACTTTCTGTTTGTTCTATTTAGCACTTAAAAAGAACTTTCACAGATGAAAAAAATCAAGTTTTCCTACTATTTTTGTCACATTTGCATTTCCAAGAACAAAGAATATATTTTATTTCCATTTGCATCCCTCATATCCTAACACTTTATATTTTATGTAGTAATATTGCCTGAATCCATCATAAATTGAAATAAATTGCTATCTAATTGTTATTTATTTGTGTACCTTATCTTCCTACTTTTTCTTCCTTGGGTAGGGGATCAGACCATATTTTCTCATTCCCTCCACAGCACCTAACACAACACTATGCATGGAGATTCATTATATTGTTAAATTGAATTAAATTCAATTGGAAATCTTAAGAAAGGGAAAAAAAAAGTGACAAACAAGTTCTTTTCTTTGATTTTGTTGCTTATTTATTGCAAAGCTTTGGACAACTCACCTAAATACATAGTACTTCATTTCCTCATCTCTTAAATGTCAATAATAATGCTTTCCCCCCCGGGGTTCATGTGGAAATAATTAATGTCTTTTGTAAGGGCTTGAAGAATGTTGGAGAAGAACACTATTAATCACCATCAGTAGCAGCAGAAGAAAGGACATGTTAAGTACTGATATGTGTATGATTCTTTGCAGAGCAAGTTAAGTGGGCAAGTTCTTTGCCCTCTGGGAGCTGACTATCAAAAATGGACAGCACATTCAGAGGTAACATACTCAGAGAAAATATACACTCAAGGGCACCCAGGGAAATGCCAAAACAAGATTGTAAACTTCCTGAAGCCAAGTCTTAATACAAGTGGACTTAATATAGTAAATAAACCAATGACATCTTGGAAAAAATAATTTTCTCATTGGCATATATTAGGCCGGGCTTGATGACAACTCATATTGACACCTTAATAATAAGAGTCAAATGAAGGTAAAATCCAGGCAGATAAAGAAACATCAGGTACATAAAGAATCCTGGATAAACTAGACTGCTGGACTGGAAAGAGAATGGGGTGTGTGTGTGTGAATCGTGTGAACGAGTGTGTGGTGGGGGTGGAGATAAAGGAAATGACATGTAGAACAAGCAATAGAAAGAAGCAGATTGTCATAATATAAATGTGGCCCATTAACGACTTTTTAAAGCTCATCACACTTGTTTAAGTAAAGAAGAATGCCCTGATAGGTGGTAAGGCTTGGCAGGAGAAGTTACTTAACAGTAGTGATGATATAAATAATTCTGGTTTGAGCAACAGTACAGAGTTGGGATAATAAGTAATAGATTCTAACTTCCTATGAGCTAAGCAGAGCATCTGTCACCCTAGCTCAATGCCTTGGATAGATCTCTGGCACCTGTAGGAGAATAAAAAAACAATCAAGAAACTGTGTTTTACCCAGATTATCACACAATTAATTGATTACATAGAAGAAAAACATGGATGAAAAACCGCACTGAGTAGTTTGACAGAATGTTCAGTTTTTGACCAGCTATGCTGGCCATGTATTGACATGTAGCCACTGCACTGGTTCCTATTAATCCTGGGCTTAAGATGGTCTATAATGGTGTTAGTCCCAGAAAAAATTGAGTAGGACTGCTTAGCCCCTGGCTGCAACGGGCAGCTCAGGTCCAAAGTGACTGCTTTGTGAGTCTGTATTTCAGGGGGCTGGCAGGACCGGGGGCACTTCACAACTGAATCACTTTGACCCAAAGTCATTTGTTCAATCATGGTTGACAAAAGGTAACAGAGACTTTCTACTGTTCGGAAAACAAATGGATCTCCTGGCTGTTTTCATAAAGATCGACGGGGACTTAAAATAGCCTGAGGTTAATATTATAAATCTTTCTAAAAGAGATTTTCAGAACATATTCTTTATCCCAGCATTGGATCAATCTCACAAAATGACATATTTTCAAACTACAGTAAAGCAAAACAACTTATTCTTGAAAAAGTTGAAAACATTAAGAAACCTTTTCTTTTCCTGGCTTTTTTGTTTGTTTTATTTATTTTTTTTATTCTTGATCATCAACCAGAGAAAGAACTTATACAAAAATGTGTGAAGAATACAGATTGACCTTTTCTATAGCTTTGTGCCTAGTCACCTAATCTTTACTAGTATCGAGTTCCTTGGATGCTTGCAGTAGATATGAGCCTGTGGTAGGCTCATGTGAGGTGTGGGCTTTTAACATTGTATGCAATAGGAAAATCAAAAACAGAAACTGAATAGGATAAAGGAATTCTATCCTTAATCCATATAACTATGAAGATCTACTACAAAATTAAAATTCACTGGAAATGTTGACTAGTAAGTATTTCTGGCACCGTCCTGTACATGATGATTAAATAAGAGGACACTTAATAATAAAAATTTACTTTGATCTTTGGATGAAAGTATATTTTGAGGAGGTATGAAGGAGTCTAAATTAAAATTGAAACAGTGAGCATAGGGATCCAGACTTCAGGGAAAGAATAAATACTGTAGATAAATAGAGCAGACTACATCATATTTATACCACTTCCTGATAGATTTTACCAGTTCTATTTTATAAAATACTGAAAACTTGCCCTTTCATTTCCTCATGTATTTCTTTTTCAAAACTTATTCATGTCTTCTCTTGCATTGGAAATTTTCTGGAAGAAGAATGAGCTGATTTTCAGTTGTGGCAATATCACTTGCTGGCATAAACACAAGGTAAGACTATTCAGATTGTCCTCTGAATTATAGTCGCCATAGTTATTGCCTAACTCTGTCCTTCTCCTTCCATGACTCATAGTATCAGTTTGCTTAGTGTGTGTGTGTGTGTGTGTGTGTGTGTGTGTGTGTGTGTGTGTGCGCGCGCGCGCGCGCGCACTCAGAGAAGATATATGGGAATTGGTGTCATCCCATTTGAACAGTAACTTGGACTAAAAGCAAGGCTCAATCTCATTTCCTTTTAGATTGGAAGACTACCGTAAAAGCTACACAGATTGGTTGTCTTAGAATAACTTATCTTTTAGTCAGGTTGTCTGACTGGGAATCTGCATCATGAAAGAAGTCTGGAAGGTCTCTCCACCAGCTACCACAGCATGACCATAAGGACATTATTAGAGAAAATAATCCCTCATTCTCCCAATTTTAAAAAAAGTGAGATTGGTCAGGAAAGTTCTCTATGAAACAGATATACTAAAATAATGCCATGTTTAGTAACAGTAATGAAAATGAAAAGAGAGCAAAGAGGTCTACTGAAATAGTGGTTCTTATTCAGAAAATATAAATTTTAGGAAAATTTTAAAACCTGTCATCAAATTGTTGACATTTTAGATTTCTGATACAAAATGAATCCATCTATGTATGTATACGTATACATGTGTGTGTGTGTATGTATAAAAATAATGATCAGTACAAAAATTCTCATCAAGAGGTGAATATTTAACAAAAATTGGAAAGTAAATTTATCTAGAGTATAAGAATATCTAAGGGAGACTGTTAGATCTCAATGGAAATGTAATTCAAGAGAAATTTATCTTAATGACTTTAGTCTTATAGAGTCATTAAAGATGTGTAGGGGTCACTTGCATCTTTAATATTTTAATGGCTTTTTATGGGGGAAATTATGTGAGAGTAATATCCAATTTATCGATTAGAGTCTCCTTTCCATATATCTACAGGGGTTTTTCTTTCTTTTCGTGCTATTACCCTCTACATTTCCACAATGTCTATTATAGGATCAATTGAATGAGTTTTTCATGAAAATATTATTGACTTTAACATAGCTTAAGGAGAAGAAGTAGCCGGACCCTCCTTCAATTCTTTGGTATCAAGGCTGTCTTTAGGCAAGTCAGATCTTGGTTTTCAATTCTTGCTTTTTTTTGCCACTTTCTAGCTTTTTAAACTTGAGAAGTCTTTCTGAGACTCAATTTTCTCATCTGTAAAATGAGGTAATTGAATACATTGGTCTCTAAAATCATTCCTAATATTTAAAAGAAAAACTTAAAAAGATAATAAGAGGTCACAAAAGTAGGGTACTGAAGAATATTTGAATACTCTTGCTTCCTGGTCTGGTAGGGAGAGGCACAATTTGTCATTCACAGATTACGAACAGCAGAAAATGCAGGGATAAGGTAGGGGATGCAACTCAGTTTTGAAGCCAATGTACACTCATTGTTATGTTATGTAACTTTTCTTCAGTGCCAGGTGGGTGCACTGTTTGCCAGGGATTCATAGTTTAGAAAAACAACAGTGCACACCCAGACAAAGGACTTGGTTGGGATGTCTTTGTTCAGGGAACAATTAAAATGTATTTGTACTGAGTGATAAAAGCCTTCCCTGAATGTAAGGCACTACAGCAAAGCACAACGTGTGGTTGCACTTTTCAGGTAACAATGCAATGCTATTTGCCTTCACTTGCCAGTGGAATTAACGCAATGAAAAAGAAAATTGCAAAAGTATTAGAAGAACAGCCTAAATCTTCATCAAGTGCCCAACTGTTAAATATATTGCAGTTTTTAACTCCACATGGAATTTGAGATTTACAGAATTTTATGGGATAAATAGAATGGACATAGGATTGATAATTTGAAAAAATGTTGATCCCCAAAGTCTCCTGGGCAATCACTCTCCTTGGAAGGAGTAGGAACTCTTAGTCCATTTCTTAGTCCATTTCAAAATTTGTTTTCACAAAACCAAAATCTTTGGACCAACATGACTCTTTTAACTATTTGTTCCCCTTGGTAACTTCATCCCTAAACTGGGGATTTTCAGCCCAAACCCTGAAAGCTAGTGAGAATAGAAGAAAGGACTTCATTTTCTGCAGATGAGTCATCTTGCTAATAGTAAAACAGGTTTTGTTCACCATAGACTTCAGGCACCGCAGTAAATTTTGCCTTGTTATTCTAAAGTGTAGCCTCAGAAACAAAAAGGTTTTGGAAGAACTTTCTTGGACCCGCTAGGCAAATCCTTCCAACATAATTTCTGTTTGTCAGAAGGCTGTTTCCCTTTATGGCTTGAACTTAGTTCACTGCTTGAAAAAATATCTCAGCCACAGCCACATTTTGTTTTCTTCAGAGCCATTTTTGCAGCATGGTTTGTGATAGGAGCCATTGTGTGCTCACCCAAGCCAGATCATCTCTCATCCAGAAAAAGAAAATCAATTTTAATTCTTCAAAGAAGAGCAGCAAGTGGTATTTGTTATTTATACAGTATTTAAAGAAGGGTCATTAAACACTCTTCCCTTTTTTTCCCCTCTCCCTATCTAGGGGCTTAAAGGGGGGGAATTTATAGGAAATTAATAGATATAGATTAGACCATGCAGATACCTTGACACTCTGAGAATACACCTAAACTAAGGGCTGAAAAAGGCGGGAGTCTATCTGGATATCTATTGTTGGTTTAGTGGCAAAGTCAGCAGGTCATACCACTTATCTGAGATCTGTATTGTGGCTTATATTTTTATGTGATGAAGTTTAGCCTTCACACAGAGAAAAATTTTGTTCACAAATTCTCTCAGAAATGTCATTTTCAGCAATTCCTGCATGTTAGCCACTTAGTTACACTGAGTCACAGAAAATAGTGGGAAGCAAACACTCAATATATATTTATTGGTTTGAAGGAATGATTGAACAATGTATGTTCTGGGAAATGTGAGGTCACAGATGCTGTCTGTTATGCTGAAAGCAGTATATCTTATTTTTCAGCTTTAGTTGACCTTCCATAATTGAACTTACCTTTTCCTTTCTTGGAAGAGCTATTTAATTCTTCACCTAGTGACTGTATAATAATAAAATATGTAAACTATGGAGACATGTACTTATAAGGCTGGGAGGAGTTAAAGATATTAACTAAGTTTATGCCCCTATTCTGGAGTCAGGCATTCCTGAACATATCTCAGAAATATGATGAGAGTTTCAGATATTAATAAAATGTGTTTTATTGATATCAACAACTAAAATGAATGATAAACAAGCAGAATAACAACATAGAAAAGACTATGAACCTATCCATCAGTGGCAGAGAATAATATTAGTGGATCAATACTCAGACAAATATTATATGTTGATATTGAGTACCTAGCTCAAAGATAGCACATACTTGGAGAATAGTTAATACTTGTTAAAATAATGGATAATTATTTATATAAATAGGTTCATAAGCAATCAGACAGCATGACAATATGTAAGAACATAATTTAGTGGCATACAGTCTAAAGATCAAGTGTATGTTCAAGTACTTTTCTACTTCTGTAATTCAGGGCAAGGAACCTTAACTTTTAAAAACCTCACTTACTTCAACTCTGAAGTTGGATGACAGTAATAATATTTATCTTCTAGGGATATAATGAGAAAATACATGTATATATCGTGCTTAGGAAAAGGTCTAGCTGGTGAGATACCCTCAACTAACTGATTTTTGGTCATGTTAATTTTATTTCTATTATTACTAACAGTTCTAACAACTACCATCTGTAATAGAGATAAATTGAAATTTCTAGCTCTAAAATGTAAAGAATATTTATGAAGAAAAAATTATGTCCTTGATGAATCCAGATGTGATAACTAGTTTTGGACAATTAACCAGGTTGTCCATTGAACTTTAGTGGTCCATTAACTATTTCTCTGAGTACACATTTAACATTTCCTAGGAACCCAGTTCTCACCTATATACTCAATGAGTTTCTGGAGAACTCAATTTATTTGGGGAGGTTAGACCTAAACACATTAAACCTGTGAGACTCATAACCTGGAGTCCACAAACCTCCCAAGAGATTAATGTATAGATTTCAGTGGATTATGAATTTGAATGAAGAAAAAATTGCATCTTTCTCTTCACTAACCTCTAACTAAAATTTATCATTTCCTTCAATTATGAATGTAGGCTACAATCCACAGTATTATTAGCAGTATCTAAGGCTGTCAACAATAGACACCACAGATATTTTCACATTACATTATTGTTGTTCCAGATACCTTGAAATGGCATTCAAAATTATAGTAGTTATTAGACCTGCTGCTGAATCATGTTATATATGTGACAATTATACATAGTAGTACATCACGAATTTGGCTTCTGTAATATAATGTAACTGTATTTTAATATAATTGGTTCCTTGTATAATCTTAAATATTATTTTATCACTTAAAATCATTTTTCTGAGAAGGAATCATAGCCTTCACTAGACTGCTAATGGGGTTCATGGCACAAAAAAAAAAAAGATTAAGAATGTCTGGAATAAAGACATGAGTTGGAGGAGAAAGAAAAGTGATTATTGTTTAATAATTAAATTATATTATGCAAATGAGTGTGTTAGAAAGCTCCAGAAGAAAACCAGATTTCCTGAATTTTTAAAAAATATGCTCACTTAAGAGTTTTAGGACAACCTGGAAGGCAATGAAATAGACTTACAATAATTGATAATGTGTTCTGTGAAACAAATCTTCACACTACTTTGATTATGTACCCCTTAGAAGAAAATTTTAAGTTGGCTGCTAAAATTTTCACTATAAATATAAATAGCTGAAAGAAGTATCAATTCT
>NW_012155951.1:3338796-3339501 GCF_000956105.1 Propithecus coquereli | reverse complement strand
CTCTGTAACCCAGATTGTATTGTTAGAAATTAGAGTCTCAAATTTGGCCTTCAGTAAATATATTAGATAGAACAGACTGTACCTAATTCCCAATTTTCTAGAACTGGAATGGAAGATGCTCTTATCTTTAACTTTTCTCTATTTTTTGTTCTAAAAATTTCTTCCCAGTTTCATGTACCATGTGAAAGGGAGCAAATTTCCAGCAAGACCTAATTTTTGTCATCTATGTATACGTAAACAACAGTGAAGGAAATGCAAACACCCTTGACAGCCCCATGGCTGTGATTAAAACTTTCTTTTTACTGATTTTCTTGGAGTGTCTGGAACCATACTGGAATAAAATCAACAAATAAACTTTGACTACTATAACAAACAGGAATATAATTACAATAATAAAACTGACAGAGTTCTAGAATAAAGGAGAATATTGTGTGATATTTTTTCTGTCTCAGGGATCATTTCCAAGTAGGCAAAGAAAAATTATAGCCTTCATTGGCTATATATATATAAAATGGTGCTACTGGCAGGTTTGAATCTCAGAAGCAGGCAAACCACCATAGAGGATATCTGAGAAGGTATAAAGAAATCCTTTTGTAGGTACAATTAAGTATTTTTCTTCTAAAGTCCAGAAGTTGACTTGCAGTGAATTTTTAGTTAAGTAGTCTAAGACTTTGAGTAGATAATGAACAATGGCCCATTTACAGT
>NW_012155951.1:3336487-3338667 GCF_000956105.1 Propithecus coquereli | reverse complement strand
TGTCTTATCTACTCTATTTCTTTAACCATCTGAAAATGGTTTGTTACTGTAACTTAATTTACATTTCTTGAATTACCAGTGAATACCCGGAAGATTGAATAATCTTTCAAAAATATTGAAAGCATATATTCTTTCTTTTATGTCTTATCTACTCTATTTCTTTAACCATCTGAAGTTGATACTGAAAATTTTTAATTGATTACTAAGAATTTTTTCTATGATAAGAATATTAACTCAGTAGCAACCATGCATATTTATGCATTGTTTTCATGTGCTTCCTTCTGTATGGGCATATAGCTAAATATATCTACCTTTTTTTTTATAAATATAATGGTAATGATATTTACTGAGGGCTTTATATGAGCAAAGCACTATAGTAAATGCTTCATATTCATTGTCTCCTTTAGTCTTCTTAACGAGTAGATGACAGAGGTCCTATTTCCTCTGAATTATGGCTTAGAGATGTTAAATAGCCTGCTTAAGGTTACATAGTTTGTTGATAATAGAAACAGTTAGAATGGTTTGACATCTGACAGTATATTCCTAAGCACAATACTGCCTTTACAGTATCTATTTTTGTGTCATTGCTCAAATAAGGTCCTCTTCATCCTAAGACAGTATATGTAGCTATGCACATTTTTTCTAGCTTTCTATGGCTTGCATTTTATAATTAAATATTTAAGTTATTTTAATGTCGCTATAAGTTGTAAGATACATATCCAACTTTATTCAATAAATTATTTTGGGAAAACCACCCAACTTTTTGTAAGAAAAAGAATCTATCCTTTCCATATTGGAAAAATGGAAATTGAGTAGAAATGTAAATAACACATTAAAATGGGGATAGACAGAAAGATGGCACACAATGTTTTGTAATAGGGCCTTGGCATAAGCTGACACATATAATAAAAATGATACTGTTAAATAAGAAGACTACAGAAGCCTGCTTAAGTGATACATGAGAATGAACGTTAGCTTTGGATAAATTGGGGCTTCGTCTTTAATGGAGCCTTTTCCATGGAAATGAATAACCCAAGTATGCTCCTTGGAAACCAGGAAATAAAAATTATTTCATGTTTATACCTAGAGCCCCAGAGCAAAGTTAAAGGTAAATATAAAATATGTCTGATTTCTCCTCTCTTTATCGCTCTGAGAAGTGCCTATTCCTATTTGACTAGTTTTAGGTAGAGAGTAGGCTAAAGAGTGACTTCCTAAGAGAGACAAAGTCCTTTGGTAACATGGAACAACAAGAAGAACTATAGAACCATTAGAACATTGGCTAAATATCATTTATTTAGGGAGATGAAAAAGTCTTTTTTATTTACGGTCATAGTTTATCTTTAACATAGGTTTTTCATTTGATTTTTTTCTTGGGAGTCTTCCCAGTGTAGTGACAGAAGGCAAGAATCTCTTCCATTTCTTTTTATTTTTTTCAAAGTATTATGAGGGTACAAGCATTTTGGTTACATAAATTGCTTTTGTACTATTTGAGTCAAAGTTATAAGTGTGCCCATGCCCCAGATAGTGTGCATTGTACATGTTAAGTGTGAATTTACCCATTCCCTCCTCCCTCCTCTCACCTGCTTGATTTCCAATGAATGTTATTTCCGTATGTGTACATAGGTGTTGATCAACTAGTTCCCATTTAATGGTGAGTACATGTGGTGTTTGTCCATTCTTGTGCTACTTCACTTAGAAGAATGGTCTCCAGTTCCAACCAGGTTAATACAAGTGGTATTAGTTCGCCAATTTTTTATGTCTGGGTAGTACTCCATGGTATACATATACTACATTTTACTAATCCACTCATGTATAGATGGGCTTTTGGGTTGTTTCCACATCTTTGCAATTGTGAATTGTGCTGCAATAAACATTCAAGCATAGGTATCTTTTTTATAGAATGTCTTTTTTCCCTTTGGGTAAACAGCCAGTAGTGGGATTCTGGATCAAATGGTAGTTCTACTTTTAGTTTTTTGAGGTATCTCTATTCTACTTTCCATAGAGGTTGTACTATAATAGTTTGCAGTCCCATCAATGGTGTATGAGTGTTTGTATCTCTCTACATCCATGCCAGCGTTTGTTGTTTTGGGACTTTTTGATAAAAGCCATTCTCATTGGAGTTAAATGATATCTCATTGTGGTTTTGATTTGCATTTCCCTGATGATTAGAGATGTTGAGC
>NW_012155951.1:3334386-3336437 GCF_000956105.1 Propithecus coquereli | reverse complement strand
TCAGGCTGGTCTCGAACTCCTGAGCTCAAGCAATCCACCCGCCTTGGCCTCCCAGAGTGCTAGGATTACAGGCGTGAGCCACCGTGCCCGGCCTATTTATTTATTTTTTTAAATCTTTTATTTTGAAAGTCTGAATCTTCCAATATTAATATTGGGAAAAACAGCGCTATGGTCTAACTTTTGTGGATAAAGTTTTAGGTCTTAAATGATGACGATGTTTTCTTTTGTTGTTTTATATTTTGAAAGCTGTAAAATATTCCTATTTTAAAGTACTCATTGCTTTGTGTTTGCAAAGGGAAAAATAAGTTTCTTTTAGATTGCCTTTCTGGAAAACAAATGACCACAGAGCTGAAAGTAACCTCAAAATGTTACTCCGTCTCCTGCCCAAGCAATACCCAAGGCATTGTGTTTCTGCACACTATTCATTCTTTCCATAGTATTTATTAGCATCCATTAATTGAAAAACTAGTCTGTATCAGGTATTGTGCATATCATTTAATAATTACCATTGCACTACAAAGTAACTTTAGAGAAATAATAAGGCTAAATAAATAGCCACAGTTTGTAGCAGAGCTGAAATTAGGTGGAATGCCAGCAAGTTTTCCACCTATCATAGGGTGGCCACTTCTCTTCATGGTCCCAAAAAACTAGTGTCCTTGTGTTCCGCCATTCCTAGTCTCCCCAAACTGTCTTCTCTGGCAGAGATGAAAGATCCATAATATGTAGATTTCAGGGAATATAAATCATGTCATTATCTCCACGAATGTTACTTGCAGTTTAATACCGTGAAATGGAAGACTTAATTTTCTGTTGGTTGGAATTTTAAGGTTTAATATTAAATTTCCTAAGTGACAGGTTTGCTATATATTCTTCTGGTTACCTTTCTTTTTAGGTTTAATCACTCTTCAGACCAAAGCTGATAAAACTGTTTTTAAACACAGCAATTTAGACCTCCAAGGGTTGCTCCTGCAGGCTAAGCCTGACCTTGAAGTGCTGTTGTCAGCACATCCATCTAGCTGACAGTATCTTCAAGCTTTACAATTCCTGGGTCAGCTTCCTTTTCCATCTAAATTCCTTTCTGCTTTCAAAGTTGACTTAGGAAATGGGGGATGTTCTTGTAAGAATTTGCACTGCCCTCTCTTTCTCAAGCTGTGAGTATACAGCACTGACTATATTCTGTCTTGTATTGAAGTTAGTAGTTAGTTCTTTATTGGTTGATTAATTTTTTTTACATTCCTGCCAACACTGTCAGCCCTTTTAAGGTGTCCGGACATTGCCTAAGTAATTTAGGTAATAGCTTCTTGAGTGTACAGTAATCCGTCAATCTTATTCCCTGAACTATGCAAATTCCCATGATTTCACAAATTCTGAGGGTATCGTGGTCCTATACTTTTTTTTCACTCTCATTTCTATTGTTTATGACCTCACATAAGTCACCATTTCCCGTGACGGTGTATTTGCTTTATTTCTCCCCTTTTTAAAGATTAACCAGAAGCATCACTGACTCAGATACTCAGCTATATTTAGCCAATACTTCTGGAAATTGGCACTCAGAGAAAGGAAATTAAATCTCTTAATAGCACAGTATATAGCAGACCATCATATAATCAGAATCCTATTTTTAAAGCCTGAACACCTATCACCATTGTGGATCTTTTCCTTCCCACCTTCTCTTCGGATCCCCAATTTCTTCCATATTGCTCGGTCTTCAAATTCAGTCTTCCTCCTTTCAATTTCTTCAACTGTTTCTTCATCATCTTCTCTCCCAGGGTAGTTTGCAGATGGAAATGGCACATTTTAAAAATTGACCATAAAAATTAGTATAAAAATTGACAAAATAATAATATAGAGCAATTTTCTTTGCTTTTTGTTTCACTTTTATGCTTTCCCTACCCCTTCTTTGCCTGTCCTATAAGCAAAACAGTCCATCAAGGTGTTTTAGAATTCTGCCACAACTTTAAATGTATTTTTTACTTTCTCCTTGCCTAGCAAAATTATGATGATGAAATTTTGGAATCAAACTAAATAGATGACAAAAGAATTGTGGATAA
>NW_012155951.1:3331700-3334336 GCF_000956105.1 Propithecus coquereli | reverse complement strand
CTTTTTTTAACTGTTGGAAATTTTACATCCATCCATTATGTTTTTAAAATCAGATTTCTCTTCTCTCACAGAATTGTATGTTTTTAGAAATAGTACAGTTGGCACTACTCATTGATACTTTATGGATCAATTTATCATAGTTCTTTGACAAACAATAAGTACATAAATTGAATTTTTAAAATTTTCTCTAACAAGATAGCTCTAAGTATTTAAGAATTCGTGGAATGTATGATGATTATGGTGATTATTACTAGGGAACTGATCAAAGCATAAATGTGATAAAATTTGGGGGAAACATTTGTAAAAAGGTAGTGCATTATTGGAATGTAACACTTTATGAGATTGTTGGAGGAATGTGGTAGGTAGCTTGAGGTAATGATCACAAGCTTCCCTCCCATTTCTGCAGTTATGACTTTGTATCTCCTCCCAGGAAGTGATGGAGTCCATGCTGCCTATTATTGAATATGGGTAGGCTTTCTATCTTGCTTCGAGCATCAAATGTAGCTCCAGTATATGTAAATGTAGCTCCAGGGATAAATCTTAAAAGGCTTTGAATCTTCTATCATTGCCTTTTTCAAACACTCTCATCACCAAGTAAGGAAAGCCAGACTAGATTTCTGAATGACTGGCAGCTATGGGGAGAGAGATGTCCTGAGACCACAAAGAGAGGGAGAACCTAGCCCTGTCAGTATGTCATGTGGGCCCCTATTCCAGCCAACCCATCAGCTGCATGTATCATGTGAGTGAGCCCAAGCAAGACCAGTAGAAGAACAATGCATAGAACCATAAGAAAGAATAAATTACTGTTGTTTTAAATCACTAGGTTTTGGGGTATTTTGTTAAATGGCATTAGACAATTAAAAAAAAATGGAAATTATGGTACCTTATAAAGGAAATAATCTAATAGCCCTTTGTTTGGGGATCTGGTGGTTTTATCCTTGGATCAGTGAATTATGGCTGTGAAAGGGAGGTATACCACAAATACTTTCTCAGGTAGATCGATTTTAAAGGTACAAATAGAAGCTGAAGATCTGGAAATGGAGTCTCTTAAATCTATCCATGTCCTAGTACCTCCTGGAAATTCTTTACACATACCCTAGTTGAAGACCACTGTTTCAACATGAGGGGCATGATAGAACAGGCTCTACAATGGTGCTAAGGCATTTCTGAAACAGGAGTAATAGAAAAGCAGGTGAGTCTGAGTATGTGTTCATTTAAGGAATTGCCCTGAACTACTCCAGAGGGAGATCAGAGCATGAACTCCACTTGGCTAAAGTATAAGCAAAAACCAGAGGGCTAAGGGTAGAAGCATCAGAATATTTGATTTTATCCAAAGATTTTCTGTCTGTTTTGGCTGGCTCATATCAATGACACTGAGTATGATGGCTATCTTTCTTGGGTTAATGCCACAGGTACCACGGGGCCTCCAATTATACATATATTGATATAAGACATTGTCATTTCTTGGTCAACTACTTGAGAATAATATATATACATATATTAATATGTAATGTACATTTGTCAAAGTAATATTATACTGTGTCATTGTTACCATTTCATAAGTGAGAAGAATCAGAAAGTTTGATATAACTTATCCAAGAAACCAGTTAGTGACCAAGGTGGATTTTATGGGCAATTTTACACGATGCCAGTGTCATGCTCACATCACTGAGACTGGAAGATTGGAATCATTCACTTCTAGGTAGTTTCCAAGTAGATATTTTATCTTTTTCCCAGGGTGAGTAATTATATCTTTTTGCTAAGAAAAATCATCATAAGTATATGGTGTTGTGTGAAGTCAGTTAAGGATAAATGACTGTAGGCTGGGTGCCTTGGAGACTGTGTTGAGGACACAGGACCCTAAGTACATTCTCCAACATACATACAAGTGGGTCAGTGAAAAGACATAAGAACCATTTAGATAAAGCAACGGGGTAAGGAAAGGCATCAAGAAGATAGTAACCTTCCTTCTAGAAAGTTCTTTGAGAATACTGGCCTGACTAGGGAAGAGGGAGTACATACAGGGAAGAGCCTGGATGCATTTGACAAGCTAGAAGGTCTTGAAAGCCAGGCACACATAATAACATAAATGGAGGCAGAAATTTTACAATTGAAACATTAATAATGTTTGCTCAATAGATACTGAAAAAAAAGTGGGTTTTTCTTTTTTTGTGTGTTTTTTGCCAATGACCTCAAGCAATAGTGCTTTCCAAAATTTTGTTTTCACATTTATTCTAAAGATAGTACATAGTCTGTGATTTCATCAATTTCTAATATTTAACACATACACACACACACATATACACACACAAGCACACACACATTCAGGACTTTCTGTTCTTGAAGCAGTGGGCTTGCCCCTGGACTTTCTGCAATGGAATAAGTGAAGTCATCTAAGGTAAAATAAAAATAGAATGTCTGCAGTCCAAAGGAAACCATGGTTGAAGAGAAAACAGCTAAGTAAGATCATAGGAGGTCTCAGACAAACTTCAGGATCTGGAGAAGAAAGAACAACAAAAGGCAAGAAAAAATCAACAAGTAGCAGAGGCAAGGGCAGCTAGGGAGAACTTAGGAAAAGGCCAAAATAATTACTGCTCCAAAACAAAGAGATATATTGATGTCTTTATTTATTTATT
>NW_012155951.1:3319743-3321131 GCF_000956105.1 Propithecus coquereli | reverse complement strand
TTTATAAATACCAACTCGTTAAAAATAAAACCTACTAAAGTCAGTATTTAAAGGCATTTAGAGGGAAAGATTGTGGGATATTGATTCCTCTTTCACCTTTCCTGTTAGTTGTTTTGGTAAAGTATACATTAGGCCTTATTTACTCTGGACCAGATGTAGTGATCATAGCTTTTGCTCTTGTCCAGCTAATTTTTTGCTAAGTGGCTATTAAACCCTAGAAATAAAGTTATTTAAGGACAAGAAGTTGTTTGGTTGATAAGACCTGGGATGAGGTTTTGAAAGTGTGTCAATTTAGAAGAAAGTGACCCTAACCAACTCAAACCGATATCTTAAGCATGCAACGGAGTTCTCTTTGCAATTGCTGCTTACCATCCTCGTGCAGTTCAAAAACAAGGCATAGTTTTTCTCTAGCTGCCAGGAGAACTTAGCTACCCTCTTTTCTATCTCATCCTATCTATATTTTCTCATGACTCCTACAGGTTATGCCTTTTTTTAGTTCCTGAATATAAGCAATTTCTGAGCCATTGTAGCTTGACTTTATATTTTTGAACTGAAAACTTGACATTGTATTTTTGAGACGAAAGACATACAAATGAACCTAAGATATTATACAGCAAAACTTATGTGCACTGATGATAGTAATCTCTTACTTTGTTCTGCGTTTTAGTAAGGCAAAACAAAAAACATACGTTATGATCATCAAAACAATTCTGGGTAATAGGTTGAGAAGAAATACTATTCTGAGACTTTGCATGGGAAAACTGAGGTTCACAGAAGAACTTCTCCAAAGCCTTACGGATAATAAATGGTGGAGCTAGAACATCATGCTGGGTCTTCTAATACTGAAACTATTTCCTGTCTCATGCAGGGCCGCCACTCAACCTCAATGAAGTACTGGGGTGATTGCTCCCAAACACCTAGCAAATACCAACTGCATTTTAAGTATGCATCCAGGATTTATAAAAACCAAGAATAGTTCTTTTTTTATTCCTTCACAAACAGCAGCTGTTGAAAGTCTACAACACTTCCAAAAACTCAGCAAGACATTTATATTAGAGTACTTTGAATATGTAAAATCATGCTCCATAGAATTCAAATTCATCCCTATGTTTCTTATGCCAGATCTTAGAGGTTTGCTATTGCTCTTTTTTCTGTTTCTTTGGAATTTTCCCCAAACAGGAAAAAAAAGGCCACATCAACAAAGAAGTGTCAATGTGGTCACTTCTAGAGTGATAAACCAACTAAACGAAAAGAGAAACCTTAATATAATACATACTGGTAACAGTCAATTATTCTATTATATGTGTGGCTGTGTTTACATTCACGTGTGTGTAATATATGTGTGTGTACAGTTATTACCATTTATATAGATGATATTAATGATAATC
>NW_012155951.1:3316891-3317448 GCF_000956105.1 Propithecus coquereli | reverse complement strand
AATAATGACTCCCCTGTGGGAGAGACCTATATGAGTCTGCTTTTCCCTTAGCATGTTTTGACGTTACTCTTTTCTTCAAGTATTAGCAAATGTCTTTGGGTCCCTTTTCTTCCTTCTAGTAAAGGCTTATTTGGTGTTAGCCATCAAGCCAAGCAATCAACCAACGAACCAAGCAATGAAAACATCTCTGAATTTTTGTGAGTTTACTGATGGACCATTTTGTGAGTTCCTTTGTGAGCCATTTCTGTGATATTTTCTGTACTGCTATTGTGATGCAGTAAAGGTTTACAAAAAGGTGAACAGGACCAAGAAGGTAATAAGCACAAGAAGAGAGTCAGGAATGTGTCCATGGGTCTTTATGTCTCTGCTTTGTAAACATTAAGTCCAAGGTTATGTTGTGGGGCCTTCAGACAAAGCTTCGGAGTCCAAACTCTAAACAAATTGCCCCAGTATAGATGTAGAACTCTCTATCCTTTCAATAATGAAGACGGCCTCCAAAAAGAAGGTAAACGACTTGCCCAGTAGCATTACTATGTGTAATATGCAACAGGAAAGAG
>NW_012155951.1:3304129-3304556 GCF_000956105.1 Propithecus coquereli | reverse complement strand
TTTTTTTTTTTTTTTTTTACCTGAAGCTCCTTAGGTGATTAGCGGGGTAGCTGTGTAGCAAAGTATAAAAATTACAGGTTTTGGAGCATCTAAGTCCCACTACGTAGTACCTCTATGAATTTGAGTTTCACATCTCAGTGCCTCAGCTTTTCATCTATAAAATAGGGATCACAAAACTTTTTACCTTAGAAGATTCTTGTGGACAGCCCATGTGTTAGTAGGTATTACATGCTTATAGCAATGTCTGGCATTTAGTATGTGCCATAGAGATGTTTGCTACTTAAGAGAATGATTATGTGCCCTGGGACTCTTGTGCCAGAGTGTGTGCTCAAAGGGAGCAAGAAAGCTGTCATTTGCATGCGCCATTGTGATGAATGAAGGAAGATCTTAGGAATGGAAGAGAGCTAGTATCCTTAACCAATAAAGG
>NW_012155951.1:3302897-3303940 GCF_000956105.1 Propithecus coquereli | reverse complement strand
TCAAGACTATTCAAAGAGTAAGACATAATTTAACAAAGTCTGATCCCTATAATCAAGTTGTAACATTTCATATTCGGCTCAGTCCATATCTTCAAGATGACATGTAGAAATTGTATAGAGAGGAATAGAACAACATATAAGAAGATCACATTTTTTTATTATTGAACACAAACTTATGAAAAACCACTATTTGTCCACTGTACACATACTTGGATTAACTTCCATAGAAAAGATGAGAGAAGTTGATGCTGAGGCCCTCATCCTTGAGGAATTCTTGATTTAGCAAAACAGTATATGAACAAGATATTATCATAAGCAATAAAATATATTTAGTATATTGGCACAAACAACTATGATGACCTTGGGCTAGTTACAACACAAGTCTGATTTCGAATTATCTTTCTCCAAGATTTTTCCCCCATACCTAATTTTGATGATAATATGCTTTCATATTCTAATGATATATCATCACGTTCAAAGTCCTATGCTAGTTTCTGGAGATACAAAGGAGATACTTAAGCTACTTTCCATTTAGTTAGGTAGACAGGATGTATGTTTCTCCTTCTTGTGAGGTTTTTATTTTGCAGTTATATTTTTGCTTCTTTTTTAATGTAGAGAAGCTGATATTTCTTGCCCTGGGAAGGGTTATGCGATTTTGCACTGTAGCATGAGTGGGCCTCCACTGCTTAAAGATTATATTTTAATAGAAAATTTTGTGATTCCATCAAGACTGCTGCTTTCTGAGACTCGTAGTACATGAAACTGACCCCTCTAGAACATCATTTGCCTAAAGATCTTGCGAGAATGAAGAAAACTGAGTTCTAATGCCCAAGATTTGAAGTAGGGAGACCTAGCCAGTGGGCAGAGCGGCCTCTCCCAAATCCCAGTAGAAAGAAAAGATGATGAAACTCTCTGAAGTAAACTGCCCTGTGAAAAGGAGGAGATTGTAGATCTAGGCTTAAGACAAAAAAGTAGGAGGCAGTAGGAAGAAAGCTGGTTCTAGGACTGGAAGTTCTTTCTGACTCAGTACCCTTGGCAAACAA
>NW_012155951.1:3299340-3301721 GCF_000956105.1 Propithecus coquereli | reverse complement strand
TGGTCTCTTTAAAGATGTCATTCTGTGTAATCTTCACAAAATCTTTTTTGGGTACATACCATATCCCTCATTTAACAGATGAGGAAACTGAGGGTTTGTACCATCTCTTGGCCAAAGTCACAGTTTTGTGCTTGATGAAACTGGGTTTCATATCTAGATCTATCTCAAACCTTGAAATATCAGGGATTGTTGTGTGAGTATGTGTGCATGTGTGTGTTGGGTGGTTTTTTGGGAAGTGGGCTGCCGTTATATGAATAGCATTGTTTCATGGTTTAAATAGGATTCAAAAGGATATAAAACAGAACTTGTCCTTAGGGAACTTACATAGGAGAAACAAAGATGAACAGATATGGAGTTTAAATTACAGTATCAGAGATTTAAAAGAAAAGAAAAGCAAAAGCGAAAAGCAGTGTATGAAACATATTAGGGAATTAATCTTAGTGACATTGACTGTTATGAGGTTCAGTCTTTAAGAAAAGAGGGACTGTAGCATCATTTATTCATTTATCTAATCACTCAATTCTGGTGTACTATATTGCTGTGCCAGGCTTGTCATATCAAGATGAGTAAGGAATTACATAAAGAATATTTTAAAATTTACTTTTTTGGATAAATAATAGTTGTACATTTTTATGGAATACATGTGACATTTTGATATAATCATGCAATGTGTAATGAACAAATCAGGGTGATTGGTGTATACACCACCTCAAACATCTATCATTTCTTTGTCTTGGGATCATTCCAAACCCATTCCTCTAGTTATTTTGAAATATACAAAAATTATTGTTGACTATAATTGCCCTATTGTGCTACCAAATGCTAGATCTTATTCCTTTTATCCAATTTTATTTTTTTACCCATTAACCGACACTTCTTTGCCCCCCACCTACCCCTTCCCAGGCTCTGGTAACCATTATTCTACTTTCCACCTCCATGAGATAAATCTTTTTAGCACTTTCCTATATCTCCTACCTTACTGAACTTATACAGTGTTAGACATATGGTAATTTCATAGTAAAGACTCGTTGATGGAGTCTCTCTCCATATCTGTCTCTGTCTCTGTCTCTGTCTCTCTCTCTCTCTCCTCTCTCAATCTTTATCCATAAATAGATATACTAATAAACATAGGTATAGATATACACACATGTACTTGTTTATATTCTGCACAACTTGAACACAAATTTGATGGATTTAAACTCACTGTCATCTGACAATACTTCACCTCACAATCATCCATGCTCTGTTTCAATTGAAATAAAAGAAAGACAGTAAATGAGCAATGCTCTTCATTCAGCGTGACTCCCCTGAGAAACAATTCTCCTCAAACTGTTTGGAATTTTGTGTTTTCATAAACTTGCCTGCAAGACTTAGATTTCTTTGATCCTAAGGCCCATGAATATAATGGAGAACACAAGCAATTTGGTATGCAGTACTGCTAGAATGAATGTGAATTAGAGCTTTGTGGTATGAGTAACACCGTGTCTTTTTACTTTTATCCCCATCATCGTATGCGCAAATCGCCTTATCTGGGGATACACTCATCCAATCATTTCTGCAGTATCCATTTCCCTAAATATCCCCTGGCCTGAAACAGAGAAATATTGTCATGATCAAATCTATTTCTTCAGTTTTCTTCAATGCAAACTTTTACTAACTTCAAAGAGAATTTTGCCGAATGAATGCTGTAGTAATTATTCACTTCTGGGCCACAGGCATTATTTCACCAAGACAGTACTTTTCCAGACTGATGGACAGTGTTTTTAACATTGCTCATAGAAAAATGAAATCACTTGCTACAATTTGATTTTTATGTTGCTGTGGCTCGACAGAGGTTAGTGTCAGCCGCCTTGCTTTTAGAATTGAGCTAATCTGAAAAGTTCATGAAAACTGGTGTTCTCACAAAGGGAAAAAAAAAAAAGAGATATAAATATGAGGTCTGATTATAGAGCAATCAAGAATCTGAAATATACAGCCAAATTATGAATAATAAAATATGTTTTTAAGAAGTTGAACTTACTAAACATGTACTTATTTGACATAGAGACATATTTTTCAAGGCTATTGTCTTAAGAATATCCTTATGTGTCTGTGCAATTCTCATCCCTGCTATAAAATTAGTCACTTCTGGCATTAGAGGTTTATTAAAATGAAGTGACGATATAGGTCATCAATCTGGAAAAGGTAAGAGTCACAGGAAAATGTCCCCACAGAGTCAGTAGGGACCTGTGTTTGGCGTCCAGGAGCAGGACTCACTGAGAAAGATGGCAAGGCTTTGCTTACTTCTGAATTGCTTTAACACATAATCTCTATGCCACCACATCACTGATGAGTACACTATCATATTATCTTTTTATCTATATTAATATACTGACTTTTCA
>NW_012155951.1:3293571-3296235 GCF_000956105.1 Propithecus coquereli | reverse complement strand
CAGGCAAGTGTAACGAGAGGGACAAATGTCTCCAGGTATGTGGCACTGTGAGGCAGGAGGTTTACCAATTCCATGTCCCTGCCTTTGAGCCTGAGATTGAAGTACCAAACATCCTCTTCCACTGTATAACTGATACCTCTTGAAAAAGAACATTATATATCTTGCATTATGTAATGTATTCGCTTAGAATCTCATTCTTTTATTAAATGTTTTTATGGGGGTTTGAAACATTTATTAACTATATTTAGAACCAATAGTTAATGAACAGTAAATAAATTGATATCTATAAAGTGAAATTAAACGTGACAATAGCATGATTTTTCTAGGTGCCATGTTTTTCCTTATTCCAACACAGCCTTTTCACCCTTTATGAATAGTCTCTTCCATAGTTCTATGCAGGCCAGGCACATTTTTGATCCCACACCTTCTTTATGCTATTCCTCTAAATCTTTCCTAGTGTAAACAAGCACTGTTACCTCCCCACCCTGCCCATCTGTCCACCTGCACTTCACGGACAACCTCAAGTCTACGTCTGTCATGCAGAGCTTCTTGACTATCCCTGTTTTGGAGCATCTAAGTCCCACTACTTAGTACCTCTATGAATTTGAGTTTCACATCTCAGTGCCTCAGCTTTTCATCTATAAAATAGGGATCACAAAACTTTTTACCTTAGAAGATTCTTGTGGACAGCCCATGTGTTAGTAGGTATTACATGCTTATAGCAATGTCTGGCATTTAGTATGTGCCATAGAGATGTTTGCTACTTAAGAGAATGATTATGTGCCCTGGGACTCTTGTGCCAGAGTGTGTGCTCACAGGGAGCAAGAAAGCTGTCATTTGCATGCGCCATTGTGATGAATGAAGGAAGATCTTAGGAATGGAAGAGAGCTAGTATCCTTAACCAATAAAGGCAAGGTATGGTAGTCACCTTTTTTGGCAAATAAGTTGAGAATTTGAGACCCTACACAGATAGGCAATGACAATGAAAAGTCAAGGAGTGCAAACAGGAAGACTTAGAAGTTGTCTTCTGAAAGTAGTAAAGAATTTATGTGCTGAGGTCAGATGGAACTTTCTATTGAGTTACCCGATACCTGGGAAGACTGAGCTGCATCTAGCCTGGACATACAGGTAAAGAAACTGGACCCCACAAAGGTGCAGCCTTATCCCTTACGAGAAGCTTCAGACAAAATATGCCCAAAATATGTTTTGAGGTACAGAGAATACTAGATCAAGGGCAAAGTAAAATTTTTAGCACCCAGACTCAGACACCACCATGTGGGATAAAAAAAATACAAGAAAAAGAATTACTTCATAATTCGGTACCACGAGTCAAATGAAACTGAAGTTTCTTTGGGACTTAGCAAAAATAAATAAATAAAAATAATGGAAAGAAAGGAAAGAGTGGAGCACAGCTTCTACTTAGGGTTGCCTTATCTAGTGTGATGTTAAAAGGAAACTGAGATGGACATTCTTTAAAGGATGCCAGCCAAGCTAATGGGGGAGATGTATAACATCTAATATCAAGGTCTAGCAAGAGTGAAAAGAGATATGAAATAGGATAATATTGGGATTCAGGTCAACGTGAAGTTGCTAATCTCCCTGCATCACCTAGAAATGGAACTCTCTTCTTTCTGCCCCTCCTCTGCTGACTCCTCCAAGGACCTCTTTTAAATAGGTTATTTGGTAACTGTATCATCACCGTTGTGATGTTTGCATTCTCACAGGGCAATCTTAGGAAAAGGGCAATGGTTTAAAACACAAGGGAGTGCCTTTATAATGGTAGACTTCTAAGCAGGGCATTGACATTTGGGAGAAAGGGGCTCCTTCCAATCACGGACACTCTGCCTTCCCATAAAGACCAGCCAGGACTCGGGCTACACGCTCCTTTCTCTCACAGATCCCCTCTGCAAGAGAGAAGAACGTTTAGGTCACTTCAGACTGGAACATTAAAACAAATGCTGATAGTTCAAGGTTAATAGATGCATAAAACAAAAGTAATTCCGTGTCAAAGCTGAGATGACAGGCGATTTGACTTGAGGCAGCTTTACAATCACTCTTTTACATGTGCTCCGTGCTGAGACCAGGCGAAGGCGTTATGTTTCTGACATTTACTTGTCAGGAAGGTATGACAATAGAGATTGTTTCTATCTCTGCTGCTCCCAGATGTTAACCTTCCAGCTTTAGTTTGTAATTGGGGTTCTGTGGAGCTTTAACATTTTCTATTGATTCAATAGAAGCGATAACATTTCCAATCATAAGACAGCATTATAGAAATATCAGGCAATTCACATATCAGAGTGTTTGATAGCTGGGCTCGCCGCATTAATTTCTGTCACCTTTGCCAGGAACCCTTTATCCTCTTTTTAATACTGAAGGACACGTGGGAGTAGTTGCTGCCACTTTTATTGTTCAATAAAGTAGACAAAAGTTTCAATTAACAACCAAGGGGCCTCTAGGAAATTGTGAATGAGAATATATTTTACTCATTTTACTATATTTCTTTTTTCTAATGTGCCATCTGTGACTTCGAGGCTGTACTTCACTCGGTGCATGCACACACATACACAAGCACACGCACGTCCACGGTCCTCCCAATCCAGTTTGATTTATATTAAAACATTCCGCTGAGGAAAGCCAAAAGGGGGCCAGTGAGACTGTTGAAAG
>NW_012155951.1:3290396-3292466 GCF_000956105.1 Propithecus coquereli | reverse complement strand
GTGGTCCTGCCACCAATCCATCACAAACACCAAGGAACTACTGTGCATTAATAAAATTGTTAGATAAAAATAAACAGAGCTAACCTATTAATATTAGTCCAACTCTAGAAATTTCTACCAGTATACCTTAATCAATTAATCAGCCTTATTTTGATATGCTTATTCAAATATTAACAAGTGAAAGCAAATTTTCTTTTATTTAGTTTATATTTTTACATTTTGTTCTCAAATGTAATGAGAGTGGCATTGTCAAATATTTTGTGGAAATCCTGACCAGAAATATCTACTGACAAAGACACTCATCTATGAGAACATGACTTGTATAGTAGATACTCAGGAAGTCCTATTTTGTGGCTAATGTGTGGCTAATTTTTCTTAGGCACTTACAAACCAATCCCTTAATAACTATTCTATAATCATGTCTAGAATTAATCTTACTAGTCTATAATTTGTAGTAACTTCTTTGATCCTTACTTTGAAAATGGTAATGACATTTTCTCATGCCCTGTTTTTATGAATGATGAAAGCCATGCCTAAGAGAAAGTAAATTAATAATGCCATTGCATTTGAAAAATAGGGGTTTGATATTATTATCAATATCTAGAAATGAACTCTATGGACAAACACTGAAATTGTATCAAAGAAAATGGAACATAGTTCTTACTTTGTCAAATTTATATTAAATCATTATTTTGCCCTACTCACTGAGTTGGTGAAGCTATTGTCCGCAGTTTTTGAATTCTTTGTAACGCTGTCTAACCTTCCTTGTCAGTGTGGTCAATGGGCCAGTACCATTGACGTCATTTGAGAGCTTGTTAGAAATGCAGCGTTGTGGGTATTAACTGAGAAATTCTGCATCAGAGTTTAGATTTTATCAAGACACCCAGGAGATTCGTATCCCCATTATAGTTTGAGAAGCAGGGTGTGGATGGCCTCTCTGTCTTTAAACCTGCTCCCTTTACACTAAGTACTCTCGTAGCCAATCACCTACCTGATCTCTGTCTTACCCGACCAACAATAATATCTGCACTATATAACTTGTTCCTGCTATTACCCAAACAATCTTCAACATGAACAAATCATCCTACCAGAGACAATCCTTTTAATTAATTTGACATCTGGCTCCCAGAAAAGCTCTTTTAACCTTTAGTACATGTCAGAAGTTAAAAACCTGGTTATTCTTTTGAATTGCTTGACCAGTTTTCCACAAAGTAGTTCTTTCTCCAAAGGCTGGTTGTACTGCTTTAGCTGTTAAGAAAATCAGGCCATATATCTGCAGGGTAAACCACATAGGAAAAAAATATCACTCAATATGCTCAGTGTTTGGGGGTTATCTTAAAGGCAGATTAATCGCAGAATTACAAGTGTTCAAAGGGGTCTTAACAAACTACTTCTTAATAATACTTTGTACAAAGTTATATGTTAGTAAGTGTTTATGGAAAGCATTAGCAAGCTGAAAGGAATTTTGTGACACAGCGATATAGATAAGCCACAGTGTATCAGATGGACAGACTGTGCAATCTTATCCCATTCAATAGAAATCATATAGACAAGGGCCATTTTTCTTTATGGTCCATTCAGTTGACCTCTTCTAGTTCCACCAAGGAGAGAGCTTCACCATCTCAGAGGCTTTGTCATGCAGGAGACAGACATTTCCCTCAGTCACAGTGCAGAAGCCAGACACCAGTTTCTTGAAACCAAACAAATACGCAGTTTGTCAGTCTGCAGATAGAGTATTTCTGCCTTCAGATTCAAAATGGTTTTCATTTATTCATGTAAAAAAGAAGCATTTCAGTTATAGTTGTAATATTTACTTATCTGGTTTCCTCATGATGGATAACAAATGTACCCAGAACCTCCATGCATCAAAAAGATGCCACTTCATAAAATGGCAATACAATTCCATGTTACAATAAAAACAGATACAATTCAAAATGCCTCAAATAGTTCTAAAAGCAATTATGACGTTTCAGAAGTAAACATTACTTATAGATTCATAACCACACATCAAAATTATTTCACTAGGGTAAGTTAAGGAAGCATCTGCCACAATTTATGCATTTGAGTCTT
>NW_012155951.1:3286100-3288735 GCF_000956105.1 Propithecus coquereli | reverse complement strand
TGGAGAAAATGCTTTTTTTCATTAATATAGTCAACAAATATTTACTAAGCACCTTCTATGTTTTAGGCACTGAACTACACTTTGAGGATGCAATTATGAACAGGCTGGACATACAAGGTTAAGGTTTGCATCACAATGAAGAATATATACAAGTAAACAGGCCCTTAGAATATGGGGTGGGAATGAATGCAGTGGCAGGAGAAGTACGAGTTCTTAAGAGGGCCAATTAAAGGGGCATGCAACACAAGCCTCGAGAGTGAGAGAAGGATTCCTTGAGGAAGTAACATTGAATCTGAGAACCAGAGGTTGAGTAGAATAGAAAGAGGCCAGATAAAAGAAGGAGAGCAAGAAGCATGTTCCTTGCAGAGTAGCTGGCATGTGCAAGAGTCAGAAGGTTCAGACAGAATATAGTCCAGCTATAGGAAATGTAACAAATTCTGTAGGGCTGGAGTTGAATGTACAAAGGGAGAAAGTAAAAAGAGATCATGAAGCAGGGGCAGAGAAGGACAAAATCAAAAGGAAATATGGTGTCTAAAATCTATCCTTAAAGTACTGAAGACATCACTAAGATAGGGGATTAAACAGTGTGGCAATATGTTCACTATATTTTAATTAGTTCTACTTTGCTGCAATGTGAGGATTGAATTGGTGAAAGACAAGACGAAAGGCAGCGGGGAGGCAATTTTAGTTACCCAAGAAAATATGATGGTGGCCTGTATAGAATAAAGGGGAAAAAAAGGAACAAATGAAGAAAGGAAGAAAGGATAAGCTATATCCTCAGCAAGTAATTTTGTGGCAAAAAAAGAGAATATTAAGCATTAATATGAGACACTATCTTAGTACCTTTGCCAAAAGGTCCCAGAAGTCATTAATGTTGTAAATATTAGAAATGGGATGGATCTCTGGAGTTCAGATTTCTTTGGGGACTTCTTTAAATCATTCCAGCTGAGGCTATGTTGGTCCCTTCCTTTTACAAAATGTTCTTCTTCTGCCACACCCTTTCTTATACTTTCTTTTCCTTTTTCATCTTCATTTTGATATGTGTCGATTAACATTGATAGCAAATATCCCGCACTATTTCAGGGTAAAACATTATTTAGCTTTTCCAGAAGTCACTGGTACCGCAGCAGTTCACAGATGGTAAAATCTACTTTGGACTGGAAGTTCGGGAGAATTTGCATTCATTGAATCCTAGCATGCACCAGGCTCTTTCTATACATTATCAAATTAAATAGTCACAATATTCCTATGAGGTTGTTATTATTATCCACATTTTGTAAATAACAAGCAAGATCTGAACTGTTGAGTAATTTGCCCAAGGCCGCAGAGTTATTACTGGGAGACAGAGGAAAAGAGAACAGCATGCCAACCTCTAAGCAAATTTGGTTCCTTTCCATACTAGCTTACTCTGCTAGACAGGTCCAGAGTTGTTTCATGAAGCCCCTGTGCTAGGCACTAGGCTTAAACCAGCCAAAAAATGAAGAGGGCATTTTAGGCAAATAAAGAACGTAACTCAGAAAGGTAGAGATGGCAGTACTTGCGGCATGTGCAAAGAACAGTGAGTAGAGCAATTTCTTTGGAAGCAGAGGATTATGTAGGGCAGCTCCTTCCAAATTTATGTCCTGAGGAGTACCCCTTCGGGTATGCAACATAGTAGTCAAACAATATAAAAAATGTTCACTGCTCAAATGTCTTTGGAAAAAACTACCTTAAATAAAGTTACCCAACTTTCTTTCCTGCTTATAAACTTATAATATTTAATATATTGCTGTGAATCATGAATCTGCAATAAAAGGTACTCACACATAGCATTTCCTACATGCATCCATCCACAGAAAAATTTCTTCTTGGTTCTACAAAGCATGAATTGTGAAAATAATGCCTTCTCCCCACATATACACAAAGATAGGAGGACATGTAGACGGCCAAGGTTAAGGTTGAGGGAGGATTTGACTGTTAAGGGATAATTAGAAGGTATTGCTTTGTGGTGATGGAAATGGAACACTTCAGTATCCTGTAAATTGTGGTAATTATGTACTATGGTTATGGGCAACGTTGTCACTGGGGAAAGCTGAGTGAAAGTTACATGAGAATTCTCTGTACTATTTTTGCAACTTCTTGTCATTCTAAAATAAGTTTTTTAAAAAAATAAAGAGAGAAGAAGAAAACAATTTGAAGGACTACAAAAGTTTGTCATGAGCCTAGAGCAGGCAGCTCTAAGTTGCCTCTCCCAAGTCTCTCACGGGTTGGATAAACTCCCATTGCCTAAGGAGGCCAAGGCTCACTCCATGTTGCCCTGCTGCAGGAGAACTGAATGAGGGACCCAGTGGATATATCTCGGAAAGACACCACGATTCTGGTATTTTGTTACAATCTTGAAACTGATGATCTATTCTTGTTCATGCAACTCCCCTTTGCATCTGAATTAGGTTGGGTTCAGGGGAAGAGGGGCAGGCTGGAGCTTTCCCTAGAGATCCAAATCACATAAAGACAAGTGGAGAGATACTGAGGAACCTTACAGAGAGGTTGTAAGTGTTTCTAATACTTAATAAAAAAATTTTAATGATGCCATGGAAATGAAGAACTTTCATTTTCTTGATGGATGTTGTGTCTATACTGTATCACTCAAACTGAG
>NW_012155951.1:3268840-3285094 GCF_000956105.1 Propithecus coquereli | reverse complement strand
TTTTTTTTTTATCTGCAGGCTAAGAGGATGTCTATACAAGGATGAATATTCTATGTCTAAACAGATCTACAATAACACATTATTCTGTATTTTTAATAAAAAATGAGCTGTTCAATGAAAATATAATTTAACCAGTATTGAGAAGTGGAGAGGGGGTGGGGATGAGAGAGGTGGAATAACTAATGGTAAATGGAATGGACTCTGGAATCGGGTAACCATGAATCGAATTCCAGCTCCACCACATTCTAGCTATGTGACTCTGGACAGGCTTTGTAAAAACTCTCTAAGTTTCAGTTACCTTATCTGTTGTGAAGACCCAGTGAGATAATTCACACCAAAAGAAAACCACATATCTGGGATATAGGAAGTGATTAGAATTTGAATTACTCTTACTTGTTATATTAGTTATACTAATTAACTAGCTACACTATACTAGTATTGTCATTTGCTGTTACTATTGTTGTTATCTCCACTACAACTGCTTTAACCTTAAGCAAAGTCATCCAAGCAGAGTAGTGCTCTATCCATCTTTTTAAAATTTTTTTGAGGCAGGGTCTCACTGTGTCACCTGGCCCAGAGTGCAGTGGCATCATCATAGCTCACTGCAGCCTCACACTCCTGGGCTCAAGCAATTCTCTTGCCTCAGCCTCCTGAGTAGCTGGGACTACAGGTGGGGGCTACCATGCCCAGCTAATTTTTTTTCTTCTTTGTTTTAAGTTTTTATTTTTTGTAGAGATGGGGTCTCGCTCTTGGTCAGGCTGGTCTTGAACTCTTGGACTCAAGCAATCCTCCCAAGGTGCTAAGGATTACAAGTGTGAGCTACTGTGCGCCCAGCCTCTATTCACCATTTTATTACTAATTGTCAAGCGCTTCTTTTGGTTTTACCAATTTTGATATAATCCATAAAATAAAAATCATTGCTTGCCTACTCGATATCAGGCTTTCTGATAGGAACAACGTTTACGAAGACACACATCTCTCACAGGAGAGGGGACAGCCATTTAGACAAACAGCACGTTGTGAAAAGTGTGGTAACTGAAGCATCTGCTGGGATAAGGAGGTAAGGAAGTGGTAGCTCTGTCTGTGGTGACAAGGAAGGATTCCCACTGGAAATGACGTGTAAAATAATCCTTGAAAAATGATGATGGGACATTTCCTAGAGACAAAAGACGGAACGGGAATCCAAGCAGGGGGAACAGTATATGCAAAAGCCATGAGGTTTAATAAAGCTGACTTGGTTTAAAGCATTCTTTATTGTTGTTAATTATGGCTGGAACAAACATGCAAGAACAGAAAGCAGCAGCATATGTGGCTGGAGAATTAAGTAAGGACCAGGTTATGTAAGGATTTGTGGGTCATGATGAATGGCTTAGCTTTACTCAGTAAAAATACAAAGCAGTT
This sequence comes from Propithecus coquereli, assembly GCF_000956105.1. Lineage (NCBI taxonomy): Eukaryota > Metazoa > Chordata > Mammalia > Primates > Indriidae > Propithecus > Propithecus coquereli. The sequence goes on along the minus strand of NW_012155951.1, from coordinate 3,283,693 downwards.
GAAAAGCTACAAGTGGACCAGTGATGACTGTGGACAGTCCTATGGACAATAAGTTGAAAAATATGTGTTGGGAACAGTACTTAAAGCAGAGGGGAAAAAAAATCTATGAGGCTATGGCAAGAATCCTGGTAAAAGACAAAGAAGAGACTAACAATGGAATGAAAGGGCAAGACATGAGGAAAAAAACCCTAAAGGATAATATGAAAAGGTCTTGGTGATTGACTTGGCATGAGGGGTTTGGGAGCTTAAGCGATGGAATGGGCAGTCTAGTTTGGCTAGTGTGGGGGAGAAGGAAGAGGAATGATCTGACTCCGTAGCTCCTGTGCGAGTGCACGTGGGACTCTAAGGGGCTGAGCCCTTCATTTGCTAAGGCTCAGTAGGGTTCTGGCTGTAGGTTTTGAGGCTTAGAGAAGAAGTCAGGGTCAGAGATTTAGCTCTGAGATACACAAGAAGTAGACAGAACTCCACTGGGAAAGAATGGAGTATAGGAAAGAAGGAAGAATGAGGTCGATATTGTTGGTAACACTGAAGTGGATAATGTAAAGAAAGCTGAAGCATCCTTGAAAGTTGGCAAAGATTAAGCCAGGAGACAGTTTCTCGATAAAGAGAGTGGTCAGCGGAATCCAATTCCACAGGAAGGTCAGTAAGGTGAGGTGTAAACTACGTCTATTAAACTGGCAATTAGTGTGACCTCGATGAAGACAGTTTCAATGAAGGACAGCTAGCAAAATCCAGATTGTGACATTTAACGAGTGAATGAAGGGGACTGAGAACGTTGTCAACTCCCGTATGTCAAGTTATAATTCAGGGTCAAGAATGGTACTAACAGAGCTAATGTGTGATACCTCAGCCACACGTCTGATGTAGCAAGTGCTCTGCCAGATCCTAGCTCACTTATCTTATTGGTCATCATAACAGCAAACTGTCAACCAAAGCAGAGCTTTGCTGTATTCTCTGTTATCAAGGAGGGCTGAGGGCTAGAGAATAAAGACAAATGTTCTGACTCCCAATATCAAAAAAATATTTGAGTCTCTGGTTACTTGACTATCAGCTATCAGCTTGAAAATGGTTGATCTACAGCCACAATCCCAGTCGGAATGTTCACATCTGAAGAAAGTTTGTGGTTCCAACTTTCCAAACTGTTCTGTTGGACTAGAAGAGTAAAAGTACATTATCTCCTGCTATTTCATTTTTATTAAAACTGTTTGAACTTGGAAATGAGGCCTGATGGTCCCATTTTCAGAAGGCTGAAGGTCACTGGGTGTTTCTGTTCAAAAAGAGAAAACAATGTGTAACCCCTCTGGCACCATAATCGAAAGAAATAGTGTGGTGATTACAGCCCTGCGCTGAGCTGGCGGCTGCTACAAATACTGGAACCGAATTTGATAGGATCCTGTATTACCTTATAACAGAGTATCATTCCTTACAGTTCCAAGGTCAATGTCTCTTTCTCAAATAACATTTCGGACCTATAATTGTTCATCTACATGCCAGCAATTATGGGGGAATTGATCAGCCAGTAATTAATGCCGTGCTATTACACTTTTTAATTTGTAGATTATGCAGCTGCAAGCGTTCTCACATTTTTAATTTGTATATTATACAGCCACAAATGTTTACAATGCCCTTTTTAATCTCCTTACACTACCACTGCCATTATTCACTATAGATTAATGATACCCCGGATGCTGGGGTTTATTTCATTTACCACGCTTACCAGGAGAGCAGTTAACATTACTGTGCTCTATTACTTAATGTCTTACTGCAGCTGCTAGTTAGCATTGGTTACCCTTTAAAATATTACCAGCCAGTTATTTTTTTCTTTAGTTCTCTTGTCACCAACAATATGACTCTGTGGTAATATTATACTTTATTTCCAAATTTCTTTCAACTGGTTTTATCAGAGTTATTGAAATAATTCATTTTAAATAACACGAATGACCTCAGCCCCTCCTTACCTACACTTGTCTATTTAAAAGCCTATTTGGGGTTATGTGACTTATGCAAAACGTCTTTCTTTTTTACTTTATTTCCAAATTTCTTTCAACTGGTTTTATCAGAGTTATTGAAATAATTCATTTTAAATAACACGAATGACCTCAGTCCCTCCTTACCTACACTTGTCTACTTAAAAGCCTATTTGGGGTTATGTGACTAATGCAAAACGTCTTTTTTTTTTTTTCCCTCCACCTATATTTTTCCCTATACCAGCAAGCCAGATGAATTATAAAGGAAATTTCAAACAGTACTCGACTCCTTTTCAATTAGCCAGATATAGATACTCTCAATATTGATCCGGCATAAGTCATCTTAATATTTTAAGGTGATCAGATGCTTCTGGCTGGAGTTATTATGGACCATACATCTCCCTTAGTTTCCCTTAAGGTGATCTGCAGTTTCAAGGGGAGGGTTGTATCTGTCTCCTTGATGAGGCATCTCCGTTAATGGTGGCACCACTCTAAGCCATGCGAATATGCAACATCCACATCACAGCAGAATTCTATGAAACAGATCATGTGTAAAATACTGTATTAGTTAGTGGACAAGATACACAGAAGTAAAAGAGCATCTGTTATTAAAGCATTTATTTTCTTCTATGTAGTGTGATAAAAGAAATATGTAAAATTTCATTCTTCAGTGCCAAAAGGCTCAATGTTATGATTGGGAGAAAAAAAGGAAAAAGATGTCCCAATCACCTAGATTTTCTTCTCTAAAATTTTATTCCACTAAAAACATAGAAAAATGGTTTATATATTTTCTCCATTGACCTATAATTTTCAAAGGGCCAATCCATGCTTATTCTCTCAATCAAATCTTGACTCAGCGATTATTAAGAACTAACATAAGAGGTTGTAAAATTAAAGGACTCAGCAATCAATCTGACTCTTTTCCTGAAGGAGTCATGACAGATGTGTCTCAGAAATCACCGAAGTCTCAAATCAACATGATAAAACAAAGACAGGAAATGCAAGTTAATATAAACCAGTGAGTAGTATGAAGGAGGGTATTTGCGCGTTAAAAGAGAAGAGGTACCTCCATACAACACAAGGAACTGCTTTTGAACTTCAGATCCTATAAAGACAAAGAAGTGCATACAGCACACTAAGGCCCTGAACCTGCACCCCAGAGACCTGAATAAGAGCAGAGAGAGTGCAAAGCTGCAGAGGCCTGACGTGCCCTGACACTATCTCCCTGGGTAGAACAATGTAGACATGCATTTCAACTGGAGTGTTGTTGATGTGGGATGAAAAAGTAAAATGAGAGAGATCCTTTGCTTTACCTCATTTGCAGAGATAAACAAAAGGGGAGTTCTCTGTTGGTGAGAGCTCTAAAAGGGAAGAAGCATTTGGCAGAGTTCCTCCAGGAAAGCCAAGGGAGAGAAAGGCTGAGGAGTATTCTCAGTAATCCAGCACCCATAAAGAAGGTCTCTGTTAAAACAGGGGTATTTCGTCCGTTTTTTGAGACACCTAGATGAAATATTTCTCAGCTCAAACGATCTTCCCTCGTAAGAATGGTTTCTCAAACTCACCAAAGAATTATCTAAGGAACTGGTAGGTAATTAAATATTCATGTATTTATAATAAAATAATAATAATGAGGAAAATGATTTTGCTTTTTTTCATGTAAAATCTGTTTGATTTGTGGGACTGTCTTTCATCCTAAAATGATTTTCTTTCTATGTTTTTAGCATTAAAATACTATGTATTTTATGAAAAAGGCACTACAGTGACAATAACTTTAGAAGCATTTTTGAATTATACAGCACTTTCAAATATTTTTCAATATATTTTTATGCATATTCACAAAAATAGTACTTACAGAGATAAAGAAGAGTTTTTTTTTCTTTTTTCTAAATGAAGTAGTAGGAAGATTTCATGGAGTAGGTAAGATGGGTGTTTTCTTTTTCTTTTTGTTTTCCTAAGTTAGATCTTAAGGAACAGAAAGAGGCAGATATCTAGAAGTAAAGAAGAACATTCTAGGCAGCATTAACCTAATGAGCGAAGGTGGAAAGGGCTTTGCATATTTAGGGGAGTAAATATTCCAGCCTGGCTCTAACAGAGGGGTTTTAGAGAAATGAAATGAGAGGTAAGATGGCAAGATTAGATAATGCCAAGTTGTGGATTATTCTGAGTTGTCAGGACGAGAATTCTGAACTTTATTTTTTTAAGACTCTAAAGGATTGATTGTTATGCAGGGATACAAACCTCTAAAACCCAAACTGGCAAAGGAGGAGAAAGGGAACTTCATTTTTCCTTCCTTCCTTCCTTTCTTTCTTTGCATGAATGTGTCTAATGCCACACAAATAAGATGCACTGTGGCTCAGCAAATGAGCTCTGAAACTTCCTTAGACAGGAAGCCCTCTTTCTTCAATCTCTGGCATGAACTGAGCAGGTTTCTAGAGTGTCCCCAACAATAAAGAATGCCAAATGGGGTGAACAAAAAAAGGTTCTAATGGACTACTGTAAAGCCCCCGAAAATAGAGCCACCTGATGAGGCTTTCCAGTCCATTTCAGAAATAACCTACTTTGGAATTAAGTGATATAAATTGTATTCCTAAAATTGCACTCCGCTCAGGATGTCCTCTTATTATCACCATTATCCTATCCATCCTGCCGTCCCTTACGTCTCTCAGATTGATCTGAGATTCACGACTCCAAACTTGCTGGCTCCTTTTTGTGACAGTCAAAGGAAATTAGTCCCTGGCGAAGCCAAACACTGTGAAGCCTCATTCAATCCAGATTGGGAGACACAGGTCACCATTTTGTCGCTGAAATTAGTTTATGGAGAAATGTTTTTTACCCATTCAACTTTCAGCTTCTCTGGTTTGAACATGTGAAGTTTTCAATTATGATTCATACTAAGAATGGGATTTTTGGAACATCCCAGAGCCCCTTAAATTGGTTTCTTTCTCACCCTCTTCCATCACCTCCTTTCCTATTGAGATTAAGGAATGTATAAAATACAACCTGTTATTGCCAGGAGGGATTACTGCTATATATTATCACTCACAGCTCATTAACCTCAAAGCCCTGCTAACTAAGAAAATCCTCTCTAATGAGGTTTCCCTTGACTGCACTAAAGAACAAAAGGTCTAAAAGTTTTCCCTATTACCAATGTTCCTCAAATTATTGCACTGTAATTAAAATGTAACTCTGAGGCCAACGAAGAAGGAAAAAAAAACTTTAAATTAGACCTTGTAGAGAACTTCTGTTTTGTCCTTCAGTAGCAACTAAACCATAGGAAACCATTTAGTTTGAGGAAGATGATTTTTTCTCAGAACACTTGGATTGCCTGTCCCTACATCACTCAAGACAGGCAGGCATGGATCCAGATGATTCGGACTTAAATACTTCTGTAATACAGGAAGTAAAAGTGAATTTCTCACTTCAGTGATTTAAACATACTTTTTATCTTGCTACAATAATCCCTTAGATAATAGTACAAGTCTATTTTTCTTGGCTAAGAGAGACCTAGTAACTGGAATTGGGATTAGTAAATTGATGGGTCCTAATGTATTTCTTATTCAGAGCCCTAGAGTCAGGGTTATTTGTATGGTTGTGTCCCAGGAATCTTAAGGAGTAGAGATATAGATAAAACAAACAGAAGAACTGCATTCCCAGGAGAAATTTACAATCTGGTGAAGTAGCTAGAATTAAGTATCCTCACCTCTGAGCTTTGAGTTTTTAAATGCCCAAAATGCAAATAATAATTACCTCTTTTAGCTTCCTTGGAAGCCTGATTTATGTGTGTAGCATGTCCTCAGAGAAACAGACTAAACAGTTAGGGACTCTTAGTCTGGCAAATGAAGGCTGGGAAGGGAATACAACTACTACTTCTAAAATGGTGAAGGGACCAGCGTGAGGGAATACAACCTTGACCACTGAATCCTGGAAGACTAATTAACAAGCCTAGGTCTTCTTGAACCTCAAACAATTTAAGTTTAAGACATTAAAAATAAATCTTATTCCACACAGGAAGAGTAAACACATGGCACTTAGCAAGCAAAAATCATTGCAATTTGAAAGGAAAGAAGACTTCTAAATTTGGATCATATGTTCATAATAAGTTCCTAAAAGGTACTGAAATACTTACGACACATACCTGATCTTTGCATTCAGATCAAGAAGAAAAACTTATGGACAATCCCATGGTGCAGCAATAAAATTCTGGGTTATAAATAATGCTGGATTTATTCATGATTTGTTTTCATGTTTTCCTTGAAACTGCAGAAATGGTCTGCTGAGAGATAATGCGAAAGCAATACAATAGGAGATATCCTCACTCTGTGCCCATGATGGGAACAGGAAAAAATTAAAATAGGTGGTGGATATGCTAAATAGCAATCATTAAACCACTGCCTTCACATTGACAGTTTCTTTAATTTAAAAAAAAAATTCAAAGTACAAATAGATACACTGTACTATTTGCACTATAATGAAAATTAAAACACACCCTTCCCTACTGTCAAAGAGCTTAAAATTCATTGCATTTTGTGAAAAACAAATGGATTGTGATCCCAAAGGCATCCATTCTAATCTTAGTTCCAGCACTAACCTACATTAATATAAGAAACTGATTTACCCATCCTGGGATAAAATGTCTTCACGCTATATTAGATATAATAATATCCATTTTCCTATACCACTAGGTAATTTTAAAAATTAAATATAATAAACACTATAAACGTACTTTGAAAAGTAAACCACATTCTTAAAACACTATACAACTGCAATTTTTTTAACAGTGACATTATCATAATTCAGAAAATTTCATTTTTCTTTACCTTTGCAGGTATCTCATTTAAAAGCAAAAACTACAAAAAGCACAAAAGCTTCTTGTGCCATCTTTACACTTTTGACAAATTGAGTAAATGTTTATGGCCAAATTGGTCTTGAAATTCTAGGAACCACAAAGTCACTGGTTAGAATATCTTGGGTAAATCCAAGGTTTATGAAGAAGGTGTAAGTAACTCTCTAAGTAGAATGAATTGAATAGCTTGTTAGGTATAATATAATCAGAACTGCCATTTTGCCATTGAAGCCCTGGTGCATGATACGATTACTAGGGGTTTGATGGGATGGGGCTTCTCCATGAGGAATGTAAAGTGTGTCTTCACTAGAGTCCCAGGACTGTAAATAGAGCGATCCTGTGATGGCAATCACGGTTCCTGCTCTAAAATGGTTTTCATTTTCTGTACAAACAACCAGCCACCAGAAAATGATTACAATCCGATGTAAGAAATTATGTAATTGAATGCCAGTTTTTGTGAAGCAAATTTTAAGGAATTAGAAAAGCAAGAAATGATGAGATTTAATCATTTGTGACAGAGAGTGGTAGAGAGAGCTAGCTGACCTCCAAGTATATTTTTCCCTTGCTCTTTGTTCTTCCTTCCATAGTGAAGACTTGTGGCAGGAAAAACATGTTCAGCCAGGGATATTTCCCAGCTCCCCTGCATCCAGGGGTGGCTATGTGAAAGACGGAAGCCTTCTTTCCAAACTCTGACACCACCCATCGCCTGACATTCAGCACAGGACTCTCAAGTCAATTGTGGAGGGAAGCATGAAGAAGTGCGTGGATCCTTGCCCTCTGCGTCACAGACCAGAGGAAGCCACCACAGACAAAAATCCCTGCATGAGTCTCCTACCTTGAAAGTGATTGTTTACTAGATAGAATCCCCTCCTCCCCCACAAAAACATATTCCAAAGAGTTAATTTCCACAGAGCAACAAAATATGAGCCACTTTACAAATGAATGGTTTTAGGGGATTATTTCTTTTACAAAATGAAGGTACAGCTGCAGGGATTATCATGATTTAGACAGTAAGTAAGAAACTAGGCTCAACCCAGAACCTAATTATTTTCAGAGCCTTCTGCATAGCATGTCAAGAGAAAACTCTCAGTTAGCATAATGGCTTCTGTTTTAAGTACTGACAGACCCCCTCTTAAATTTGACTTCAGCACACCTCCGAAAGCTTCTTCAAGTCCTGAGGAGAGGAGTAAGATAGTCACTGAATGAACAGTTTAGGGAAAAATCCAATGGAAAAAAGGCAGAGACTTAGAAAGAGACAAAGAAATAAAGCACAAAATCTGAATGAAACATTGTACAATTTTTCTGGTGTGGGGGTTATTTTAAAAACAGGTTTTCTGAGACAAAGAGTGCTTCTCCTCCATTCCTTGACTATTGCTGAGAGGGAATCATAGGGGTAGGTTCCAATCTTTTTTGTGTAGGATCCCAGAAGCAGTTCATGTCCAAAGATACCTCACAAAGCCAGCTCCCACTAGGACTGACCTATTATTTAGTATTGAAGGAGACTTTGATAGTCCCAGAGAGCATTCTAATTGCTTGATCATAAATAGCCCCAGGGATAATGTTTGGATTAATAAAATATTGATTAAAAAACAAATTGGATATACATATTTACATATGTGCCTACATATAACATATTGCTAACATTTCTTCACATTTAACAATTTTTTTTGGTATTGCTCATAAACACCTAATTGGAAGCCATGCTGTTTTGCGGATGAAGTACCTGGGAACTCACACACGCAAAGACGTATTGATACATTAGTAACTGAGCATACTTAATTTCCAGAAAACTACTATAACTTGGCATCACTTGTTGAGTTTCTTACCAGTCGGAACCAATTGCTATTATTTTTCTCTCTGTTAAATGTTTGCTTGGGTCAGCCCTTCCACCACGGCAGCCGTCGGAGATTCCAGCCCTGGCTCTGCGCTACCCCACGGCCATGGGCCTCAACGAGGGCCACAAGGTGACCGAGAACGTGAGGAAGCCGAGGCACAGCCGCCAACGGCGCCTCACCAAACACGCCAAGTTCCTGGGGGACATGAACTGAGACGCGTGGCTTCCCAGCGTAGGAGCCGCGTGCCACGGAGTTGCTCAAGGTCTCCAAAGACAAACGGGCCTTCGAGTTCATCAAGAAAAGGGCGGGGGGCGGGGCGGACATGCATCCGGGCTAAGAGGAAGTGGGCGGAGCTGAGCAAGGTCCTGGCCCCCGTGAGGAAAGCAGCTGCCAGGAAGGACTGAGCCCCTCCCCTCTGTGCGCAATAAAACTTTATACACACACACACACACACACACACACACACACACACACACACACAATGTTTGCTCAGTGGCACAAAAACGTGTGAAAGCAAGTGTTGGGGGTAACTACGAAGACCTCCTCGAAGTCCTCTGCGATTTTATACAGTCACCCACGGAAGGGGCAGATATTTCAGCGATTATCTGCAGCAATGCTGGGGTTAGTCTCAGGAGAGCAAATATCTGTGGGAATCTCAAATTCATTCAGCTCAGCGTGTTACAAATGGCTCGATTCTTTCCGCCTTTGGGAAAGTGAAAGGCTAAATGCTTTCACCAAGAGCGAATGCAATATTCTCAAATAAAATTAGAATTTTTTCACCTACATACACACACACATACACACACACACACATACAATTATAATCCATTTTCTTTTTGTGCATTTTTCCATTAAAGAGCAAAGGGAACTATAAGCATCTGTGAAGGACACTACTGATCATGTGATGTGAGACCTTAAAATAAAATTTACATTCACCTTTACTCCAGTAGACACATGGTTCATTCTTTTCTATAAACCTCAAGGGTTTATTAGTGTTGCTATCTTCTAAAACGTGGCAATGATATAGAAATCTCTCTCTCCCATCAATCTACCTCACAGCATCGTTGTAACTTTGAAATGAGGTATAACAGGTGTGAAACCTTCTCACATTTTAATCTTAGAATCACAACTATATGCCTGGTCGCTTTTAGCTCCGGTAAAGAATATGGAATGCAATAAACCAAGGTTTAGAAATCTCAGCTAATGATTTATGGGAATGAAGCATATAAATGTATATGAAAGAGGTAAAGTTATTTAATTTATAAAATATGCCTACATTTCATGATTTAGTACACGTATTATCTCGGTTACTGTTGTTCAAGAGTCCAGGAAGAGATAACCTGAGCACTTGGCTCTCTAGTAGTTTGTAATTGAGGCAGGGGGTCTCGTCTGAAGTCTCAAGTGAAGAAGGATCTGTTTCCAAGCTCACTGACCTGGTTTTTGGAAAGATTTAGTTCCTTATGGGTTGTTGGACTGAGGGCTTCAGTTCAAGGCTGGCTATTGGCCAGAGGCTAACTCCAATTCTTTGCCATGTGGGCTTCTACTACATGACAACTTTGTTTCATCCAAGCCAACAAGAAAGAAAATCTACCAACAAAATGGAAGTCACAGTCTTATATAACTGAATCACAAAAGTGACTTCATATCACTTTTACAAAAATCTACTCTTTACAAGCAAATCACCATGTGTAGCCCAGACACAAGGGGAGATCACACAGAAATGAATACCTAGAGTCAGGTATCATTCAAAGACATAGCAGAAGCTTCCAGGAGTAAATATTTGCTTTTCTGTAATAATATCGGATTTTTCTTTTTAAAATTCATTTGCTACTAAAATTCAACAAATACGATGTTATGTTTACTTTATAACAAATGTAAATTTGTAACTACATATTTTTTCCTGTATTCAAATTTTAAAATCATGTTTTCTATATGTAACAATAAATCAAATCATTTTAATGGATTCACCAGCAAAATAGCCACAGAGCTATAGGCTATAAGGAAATCTAGACACATATGACAGTGTGCCCATACTCTATTGAGTTATAATTGAGAAGAAAATTGAATTTTTATGTTTTTTAGAAATTAAATAATGCAATAAGATGCTTAAAAATTCTAAGGCTTTGAAAGATAAATTGAACAAAAAAATGTAATGGAGATATTAAATGCTGTGGTTTCAGAATTGGGACAAATCCTTATGGGGTGGAATGGTGTGTGAAACTCCATGGAAGTAGGGGGACTGTAAAGCTACATCAATTGACAAGGCTGTGTAGTGTTTTAAAATGAGAAGAGCAGAGAGAATATTCCAGATAGAATGTGTGATATGAGCAAAAGCAGCCAAAGGTAAGGATGTGCACATCCTAGGGAGAGAGTGAAAGGGACATTTGGACTGTATCAGGGGGTTCATTAAAAGGAGTAATAAGGGGTAAAATAGAAAGTTATCATAAGTCTATATCGTGAAAAATCAATCTATAGAATTTGGACTTAATTCCTCCAACATTGTGGAAAAATCAAAGGCTGTTAACAAGATAAAATATTTTAGATGGCTTGAATGGATAGTACTCTGTAGGGTTAACTGTTATTTGAGTCAGAATAAGGTTTACCTATAGGAGAGGCATGGTATAGTGTTGAGAAAGATGCCTTTTGGTATGAAGTTGATTTAAGAACAAGAAATGTCTCTACCATTTAGTGTATATGTGGCACTGGAAAAATAAGTAATTTTTATAAACCTCATTTTGCTCATCTGCAAAATGGGGGACAATACTAAAATCTACCTTGTTGAAGTGAATATTAAGTTAGATTTTATAATGCCAGAAAAATATCTGAATAGAGTAAGTTCTCAATAAGTGTGACCTCTTATCACCAACATCATCATTGTCATTATTAATATCATTTTAAATACGTAGAGTGAGACATTAAAGAGGTAGACAACTAAATAATTAGATATTAGGCAGGCAAAAGTCAATTTTCTATATATTAGAGCTCAGATGTTAATAACCTAAATAGAGATGAAAAAATGACTCCTGCACCCAATTTTATCTTTTTTTTAAGTGGGAAGAATGTGCATTCAGTCCTAGACAGAAGTTGGTTTAAGTTCTAGCTCTGCTTCTTTTCAGCGGTGTGGCCGTGGGCAGGTTATCTCACCTAACTCAGGCATTACTCAGTTCTTTCCCAGTTCATCCAAGTGACTATGCCCCATAAATCTGAGAAAAGTATTGTTTGTTGGAACTAGGTGGGTAGACTATTTTAATTTCAGAAAAATCTGCATCTTTCTCAAAATTAATGGAAGCATGTATCCCTTGATATGTTCATATCTTGTTATATAAGGAAACATTCATTGTGATTTGAGAGTGTAACCATTTTTTGTTTCATTGTACATATTGTTTTCTTATATATTTTCCTTTTTCTTTTTTTCTCTCCTTTTCTTTGTGCTTCATCCTGAAGTTAATCAGAAGCTCAAAATGTCTTAAAGCAGGTTGATCATGTTCCTTTTATGGCTCCTTGAGCTAAATGTGTTTTGACGTGTACCTTTAGGAATTGGAGCTGAGAAAAGGGTGGTTCGTTCAGTAGAGCAGATAGAGAAATAAAAATGAAAGACAGGGTGAGAAGGGCAGATAGAGAAATAAAAATGAAAGAGGGTGAGAAGGGCAAGATGATTTTACTTGATTAAAAAAAGTTACCAACTCATGAATACTTGGTGAGAGTGGACTTTTGCTGTTAGTATGTTTTTGTGGCTGGAGATAGAATAAAAAATTATAATTCAAAGCCAGAAGCAACCTTTAAAACAGAGCCACTTATCTGGCACCTCCTGTAGCCTATGTACCATAAAAATAAGGGTCACACTCTGAAGCTTCACAGGATGTGGATGTTCCTACAATTTGAGGAGAAGGGAGGTTTTCAAATAGCATTTCTGTTATAGTTAATTTGGGTAGATATTAGCAAAGAGACACTAAAACATCTTTGCTTTATATACCATCTTTTACCAAAAGTCTTAGATATATTGATGAGTTTCTGATTCACTCTATTGGCATCACCGAATAATAACTATAATGTTCAGTATAGTAATGATGAAAAAATATTTATATTTAAGTTTGGTATTTTGAACTATTTGAAAATAGTTTTCCAGATGCAAGCAGGTGAGAGTTAGTCTTCCTGCAGGTTCTCCTTCTTTAGCACTACTGGAAACCATTTTTCCTGCATGAAGTTTATCCCACCATTGTCCATTGGGCATCTGGAATGTGAAGCCATCTTACAACTTATCAGGGAAAAGAAAATTGTCAAGACTACTAAAAAAATGTATATTTACCAAGTACCTTATCATAAGTATGTGACAGAAATCTCAACATATAGAATTAGGAAGGTAAATCAAGGGAATCTGTATTCTTGGCTTGATATGGAAACTTCTTCAAGTCTATGTGATTCTGCTATAGATTTTTCCATGACTCTCCTGCTTATGTATCTGACTAAGTCTGTCCTTATGGCTAAATTTGTCTTCTTTCCTTCATTTCTATTTACTATAAAACTTTTACCCAAGATCATATTTTATTGAGCTTCTTACCTGTGCCTGGAAACTGACCTGATAAATTTCTCCTTTGGTTTACCATTTTGTTCTGGTTTTTCTCATCTAATCAGGTGTTCTCAAGTGTCTCAAGTCATTTTGTGGGATATAACAAGAAGGGGGAAATGTGAATAATTTCAGGCAGAAAAAACATCAGGAGCCAACGAATGGATGACGGGATAAGTTGATGTAATCTAAAGGCAACTCACCTGGTTTGAAATGAATAAAGACAGAAGTACTGAAAGCATCATCATCATAATTTTTATTATCTCTCACTATGTCCATATTATAATGATATGTGGTAGTGAGTTGATTAATCTTAGAATATTCAGTATGACTTAATATTCTTGAATTTGTTCAAAGACTAGAAATAGGACATGACAGCATTCTTTTTATAAGTAAAAAAAATACCAAGTCATGCCGCTACCTTTTCTGTACTTCCAGATAGCACCCTGATATATCTGAGTCATTGACAGTGCTACTTTCCAAGGGAGTGTCTTAGCAGCCTATCTATTCAAAATGGTGTGGTGTGATATCAGTTGAAAATTCCAAACGGACTTTGGTGGTCATTTGTTATCTGGGCATTGAATGTACACCTTTGCTGATAGGAGAATTCTCTCAGGAAGCCAGGATTGGGACCCCAGTCCCAAAGGAAATAACTGAATAGACTTCCAAAGATTAAGGGTTAGTGTACCAAAAACATACATGAGAAGGAACCCCACCCATGAAAATGGAAATAGTTTTTGAACAAAGCAAAATATTCTGTTTATGCCACTATATAAAATTATGCTACCCAAACCAGGAGAGTTTTAAAGTTTCCTAGAGCAAGATCTTGAAATCAGCAGATAAATGGCTTTTTAAATTTTTGTTTTTATTTCAACATATTATGGGGGTACAAATGTTTAGGTTATGTATATTATCTTTGCCCCACCCGAGTCAGAGCTTCAAGTGCGTCCAGGCCTCAGACGGTGTGCACCGCACCTATTAGTGTGTTTATACCCATCCCCTCCTCCCCCCTCCCATCTGCCCGACACCTGATGAATGTTATTATTATATGTGCACTTAAGTGTTGACCAGTTAATGCCAATTTGATGGTGAGTATATGTGGTGCTTGTTTTTTTCATTCTTGTGATACTTTGCTTAGTAGAAAGGGTTCCAGTTCTATCCAGGATAATACAAAAGGTGCTATATCGCCATTGATTTTTGTGGCTGAGTAGAACTCCACGGTATGAGAAAAGGCTTCTTTAAAGAAAACAATAAGTAATATTATTTTTTTCCACCAACATCAATGATTCTGGAAAATTTATTGCAAAAATATTGACACGGTGTCCTGTCCCTAAATTTATGAGCCCCATTGATTCCTTCCTTTTGGTCAGTGTATTCAAACGTAAATGGAAACTAACACAGTCTTCTCCAACTCCAAATCAATTTTTCATTTTTTTTCATCTGATTGGCAAATGTATTGATTTCCAAGTCACTATCAGGAGAAACTGTTCACAGGGTGAAAGGATTAGTTCTGTGTGTGAGAATATTCTGAACTCAAGTGCAATAAAGAATTCATGCAGGCCGGGTGCGGTGGCTCACGCCTGTAATCCTAGCACTCTGGGAGGCCAAGGCGGGCGGATTGTTTGAGCTCAGGAGTTCGAGAGC
>NW_012155951.1:3249809-3268100 GCF_000956105.1 Propithecus coquereli | reverse complement strand
AAATTAAAATGTTCTTAGTGTAGCTTTGTGGCAATTGCAAAAATAAAAGCCAATTTGAATATATTATATAATAGAAAGTAAGAAGTATGCCTATGCACAAAAGTAGCTTTCTTGGGTAGAAATGAAGGTAAGAATCAAAATCCTGACCCTCACTAGTGTCAGGATTTAATGCAACAAAAGTATTTAATGCAACAAATCCCATCTTCAGACAAGTACTGAGATTACACAGACTTCTTCCAAATACCATGGTCATAGTAGCTCCACTAGGACATAGAAAATTATTCCTTAGGTCTTAGAAGAAGGACAGTCTGTGGCCTGTGAAGAGCTGAGATTGTCAGGAGGCCTCTAGGATCAATGTTAAACAGTGAGATCTCAAACAAACACAGAGCCCCTCGTGGCCTTGATCTTACTTCAGAAAATAAGATATGTCTTTGTTCTCCAGCAGTGTTCTTGTTTGAGGTCCAACATATCATGTTCTTCCATTGGATGTTTTGTAGAATGAACACATTGCTTAGTTTCCTTCTCATGAAATCTGTATTTTATGAGTAAGCACTCATCGAGGCAATATTCTTTCGAATCCCTATAGATTTTGTCATTTATGATTTGTACTATTTATTTAGCAAACTGCCTGATATATTTCACATCATGAACCTTGTAATGATGATAACACAATTAAACAAGCCTAGTACAAGGTCGGGCACTCAGCAAATGCACAACTAATGTCTATTAATTTCTATCCTGACAATAGTCTATCCCAATTATTCAACAATATGAGCTATGCATGTAATAATGAATTTCTAATGACGATGACAATATTAAAACCATTCCTTATTCTTTAGCTTAAAATCATTTCAAGTGTGTGTGTGTGTGTGTGTGTGTGTGTGTGTGTGTGTGTGTGTGCACGCGCTTGTGTGTGTGTTAACAGCAAAAACGAGGTGCCATAAAATAGTATGGTGAAACAATGAGCTTTCCTTTCCATTTCCTTTATTGTCCAATGAGAACAATCCTTAAAAAGGAATTTGTCATTGATTTTCTAGGGACAGTCTACCATTTTTTTTTCTTTCTTTCTTGAGTCCCAATCTCACAGCCCAGATAAAATAATCATAAAACAGTTTATTCTAGTCCTTGACAACTTTATACTGGATTACAATAGGGTGACCCATAGAGTACTTTAAAAAAATGTAACAAAATTGGACTTTCCATATCTATAGAGAAGTTTTCTGAGTTGGAGTTTACTTCAGAGGCTTTCTGTCAGTGTTTCAGCATATCTGTGTCTGCTCTTTGCTTTTATTCTACAAATAGGACAGAGTTCAGAGGAGGTCATAGTCTTATTTTCTTTCCAAGTGTTTTGCCCAGTCTAAATATATTTCTGGATTATAGTGGGTCAAGAATCCCATACAGTTTCTAGATTTGATAAACTAAGGTTTAAGACAAAAAAGGGAACCAATAACATCTGAAAATAAAGCTTTAGTCAGGCAAATTATTTTTTTAAACAAGAAAAAAATATGATTCCCTGCCCTATAATTTTTTTTTCTTTGCTATATAGTTATCAGGCTTAAGTGTGAGGGAGGAACAAAGAGCAAAAGTTAATAAAGCCTTATTAGAAGATATTAGAAATGAAAAAGAAATATGCCCTTTAAAAGTATATTGTAAATGCAAATGTTGTGAAATCTGAGAGAGTTAGAGGAAATTAAAAAATTTATCCTGCCATCTTTTAGGGAATAAATATGGGCAAATTAAGAAAACCAATTAAGATATAAAAACAGCAGGCTTGATGGTTTCAAGGCAGGAGATAGCAGATCAAAAGTTCCAGAAAGAGACAGACAGATCTCTTAGTTTACAGCAAAAAAAAAAAAAACATATGAAGTTTGTCAGCCTTAGCAGAAACTAATAGGAGGTGAAAGCGTAAAAATGAAATGATCAGAGAAAATGAATACAGACCTTCAGAGTAGGAAGATTGAAAAAGTTTTTCTATATTTAATTGAGAGCCACAAACAGAAAGGACAAAGAACAAAAGGTATATTGAGGATAAATTTTTGGCAAATGCCCATGAATTGAATGAAATAGAAATTTCTAAGTGTTATCACCTAAGAGTTATGGTTATTTTTTTCTTCCTTGAAGCTAAGTCAATGAAGAAAAGACGAAAACATTTTAAGAATCAAAATAGATTCTAAATCCTCTCCAGTAAAATTACATGGAAATGTATAACCCAAAATACCACCTTTAATTGCAGGCTTGTGGCTGATCATATAAGCTAAATAAATTCAATTTGAAGAATCTATGCTAAAAACTATGTGGCTATTTCAACATTTACTGTGGTAGATCACAAATGTTTTGATACTGTTCCCTTTGAAACATGAAAGTCTGCGTCCCTTACCCTTGAACCTGGGCAGTCTCCACGACTGCTTGACCAAGAGAATAAAACAGAAATGATGTTATGCCAGTTTCTAGGTCAAGTCCTTAAGTAACAGGTAGCTTCTACTTCCTGTTTCTCAGAACACTCAGTCTTCAAGTCCTGACCTACCAGGTGAAGAGTTCAACTACCCTGCTAAAGAGAACACTTGCAGATGCCCTGAGACTACATGGGGACGGAGAGAGGCTCAGAATAGCCCAATCTTCCTGCCATCCCTATCCTGGTGCCAAAAATATGAGAGAAGCCATTAGATAGACATTAGACCAGCCTATCTGTCAGCTAAATGTTAGGTGAACATGGCTGAAGTTCCAGAGCAACAAAATTATAAGATAAAATAAAATAAATGTTGTTTAAAGTCATCAAGTTTTGAGGATGTTTCTTTCTCAGCAATAGACAGCAAGAACAGAATTGGTTCCTCGAAGTGGAACTGTAACAAAAATCTAGGATGTGTTGAATGGAGGCTGGAGGAAAGAGGTTGCCCTTTGTGAAGTGGGCAAATGATTGTCAATGCTATGGTCTGTGACAGCAGGGGAAGTAGAGAGGGCACCTAACGAACTCATGGATTTTACTGGATAGATTTTCAGGACAGAATGTAGAAAGTTCTAACTGACTTTTTCTAACTGTCCACAATAAAATATGAGGAGAGAAATGAAGGAGCTGTTAAGATACCGAGCAGAATTTAGAGGAAATATAAAAGAAACAGAAGTTTAAGGGTTTAATATAGACTGTTTCTCATTAGTAATCTCTACCAAAAAATAGATTCTCAAAGAAAGAAATGATTTTAAGGTGAAAACCAAATCCAGCAGGCTACCAGAATGGGATGGCCTCATAGTAAACATCTTCATGACATGACCAATTCTGTTTTTCAGAAATCAAGAGTTTAAGGGGAAGCCAAACAGAGCTTTTAATATTCCTAAGAGTAAGGCTTGTAATTAAGCAATAAGGTTTTTAAGAATCTTAAAGGTGTTTTCCCACAGTAGCCTCATTGGAGCCCAAAATATAGAAGAACATTATCTCTAAGAGTTTGCCATTGAATAGGTTTTATCTAATGTAGTGGATTATATTTGTTCTATGGAAACTCTATCCACTTTTTAAAGTAATTGTATTGGCATAGAATAAAAAGTACAGAGATAACAAAAAATGGAAAGAGGCTTTTGGACTGTTTGTTTACTACATCAGAAGAAGTTTTCTTTGTTTTTATTTAAATAAAGGGTGGAAGGTTGTGAGGAGGGGTGTTCAGTTGCCTTGTTTGTTTCTCTTGAGGCAAAGTCTCACTCTGTCGCCCTGGATAGAGTGCAGTACTGTCATTGTAGCTCCCTCAACCTCCAACCCCTGGGCTCTAAGCAATCCTTCTGCCTCGGCCTCTCCGGTAGCTGGGACTACAGGGGCACGCCCCAACAAACGGCTGAGTTTTTTTTCTTTTTTTTCCTTTCTTTTTGGTAGAGACAAGGGTCTCACTCTTGCTTAGGCTAGTCTCGAACTCCTTAGCTCAAGCAATTCTCCAGTCTCGGCCTCCCAGAATGCCAGGATTACAGGTATGAGCCACCGCGGCCACAGAAGAAATTTAAGAAAACTATACATCTGCTAACATGGGATATTTCTGGCAGAAAATAAAGGATAATTCAGAGTACAGAGCCAAGAGCCATGACAAATCATTTCCAGGGAGGAAGACTGAGCAATAATCAATTAACTGACATTATGTTCCTAGCTAGGTTTTAGAAATGCCATGAACGAGTGACTTCTATGTATGTCCTAACTCTCCTCCTTTTCAATGGGACGGGCTAAATAGGTTGCTATCCTATGTTTCCTATTTTTGTGTATGTAGGGTCAAATAACTTCTCTGTTCAATCACAGGACTTGAAGAACAGTCACTGTGCTGCAAGAAAGCTCCAGCAGCCCCATGGAGAAGCCCATTTGTAGAGGGACCAAGACCCAGCCTAGCTCTCAGCTGGCAACCATCACCAACTGTTCACACATGGACGTGAACCGTTTGTAAGTGGATACTTCAGCTTTAGTCAATCTGCTCCAACTGATGTCATGTGAAACATAGGTGAGCCATCCGCACTGAACACTGCCCAAGTTGATGATTCATAAATAAAACAAAGTATTGGCATCATCTTAAGCCATTGAGTTTGTCCTATAAAAATAAGTAACTTGCATAGTTTTATGAGGTAGAGGACGAAATGAATCTATGCTGTCCAGGATAACAAGCAGGAGTGGAAAGAAAAAAGCCCATAAAAGTGAACAGCTTTCTTCATAGAAAACACATAACACACAACTTGAGAAGTAAAGGAAATAAGTGAGGCATTAATATCGATGTAGATTATATGATAGTTACGTATGCACATAAAATATTACAGATATAATCTATAAGCGAAATGAGTCAGACATTTCATAATGTAAAGATAAAAGACATTACTATTGCAAAGTTGAAACTTTAGGTCGTGTTTATGTATCCCTGAAGATCTGATTATCTACAAACAATAGATTCCATCGATACTGGGTACAGCAGAAGTAGACAAGTCTCTGAATTGAGAATGTAGAGTGCTTATCGAAATAAATAGGAAGCAAAACAAAACAATGAATGGTCAAGAAGGAAAGGTATTATAAGCAATCCTAGTGTCAAAAAACCTTTGGTTGTAGGTGGAAAAGATCACTTTTGACTTGAAGAATTGTTTTCTTGAACAGATGATAAGAAATGATCTAGGAGTAGAGCTTATATAAAAGCTGCTAGTAAACAAGCTGGAGGCTTTTGAAATTCATGAAAAATGACAGTAGTTTGGGTCTGCACCCTTGGATAATTTTAAATGTACTATCCCTGAGAGTTTAAAGTATAGACTTATTTTATATGTATTATAGCTTCTGCCATTGTTTTCTTTATAAGTATGTGATTTGGAGGATTTAGAAAATAGAACAAAAAAACCCCTGCAAATTTAACTATTTTCATTAAGAATGTTGCATGACTTAAACAAAAGTTTCTTATTGGTAATTATAATGTCAGATTTTCAGGGAAAAATTTATGGCTTTTGATATTCACATTTTTCAAGGCTGCAGAAACCCCCTGTGCTCTCCCTAGCCTGAAAGTTCATTTTGTTGGGGAGATAGATCTTATTTTATTAGATAATCTGAAGTAATTTTAAGGGAGTATTGAGGAACATATTTTAGCTTGGAAAAGTATTTAAACACAATCAAGTTCAGTGCAAAGAATAAGTGTATACACAAATAATACACCCGAACTGTGGCAATAGTCACTTTCAACTCATTGATCTCTTTTAGGAATAACAGGTCATTCAAATAGCCTCCCATCACAATCCTTGTCATGTCTATTTTTAAGAATAGATGAAATGAAAAGGCACTCAGTTAATTTGCAGCATGAGATTCAATAACTGAAAAGAAAATAAAGTAGTTTTCTATTCGTGAAACTACTCAAGGTGCTTGATTTAAATCAACTAAAGTAGAAGAATTTAGATGCTAGTATTTTATGTTTTATGGATTTGAAAATATTATTCAAAACTCATTACATGTAGAAGAGTGATGGAGTATAAGTTGGAAGAAAAATTTTTTTCTTTTGTACCATTGTCATACTCATATGCTCCATTCATGTATATTGACTGTGCACTGTGTCTCAAATACTCCCACATTCCTTCTCCAGTAGCTGTGTAACACCTAGAATTCACTTGTTATTGGTCTCTATATCTCTGAATTTTACCGAAATTTGAGACTCAGCAAATGTCACTCAGACTCTGAATGGCCAATTCTGGCCACTTGTGTTTGCAAGAATCTTTTTCCCTTCTAAAAACCTAGAACGCTATTACCGTTATTATGCATGTGTCATTATTATTTACTGACTTGTATAATTATTTGATGGTTTTGGATAAGCATCACATTCACAAATACATAAAGCGACACATATTTCTGTGATGACTAAATGACTGTTGAATAGAAGAATATCATATTTAATCAATAGGAAAATATTTATTGAAAATCTATTAGATAAAATTACTAAGTAGAACTTGTTTTCTTACCAGTGTTCTTGCCTATATCCATTAATATATGATTCTTTAGTAGTATAAAGCAATCCTTTTCTTCACAGCCTGAGTGATCCTGGGTATAGTCATTTTATCTGAAGATCATCAGTTTGAAAGGTAAGAATATTAGTTTATTAGTGTTTTAATTTCCCCTGCTTTGATTATTGTGAGCGTGTATACTTTTAATGTATTTATCAGTATTTTCAATTCTACTGCACAGCATTATATTTTATGACAATAGTGGAGAGAAACCAAATCCTTCTCCTTTTCTTGCTTTTCCCCATACTGTGGGTTTTCACTAGCTCTGTTGGAGAAACACTCTCCTCTAAGACTCACTTCCCCTAAGACTGTAAGTTCCCCACATTTCTCTAAAATCTCATCAACTTTTATTGTCTCCTGGGCCTTCTTCAGTTGAAGTGTATATTGTGGATTTTATCAGCACTAGGAGAATAGGATTTCCTCAAAGTTAAAGTGGAATGAATGTGTAAAATTTCCTATAGGAGAATAATTAAGTCAGTATTAGATAGCTTAGCAACAACCTCCAATATGTGGGTAGGCAGCAAAATCAATCTGTTAGAAAGAGAAGCAAGCGATAGTTCGAACATTTAGAAGCAAACATAGAGTTTAAATTTAGCATTGGTAGGTTTTGATTCTGAGCTCCCTGTTTTGTTAAATAGCAACCATGTGAATGCCTGTCCAATTATTCTTATAGGGTTCTTTGCAAAGATCCAATGAGAAAACATGTGAGCATGAAGCTGCAGAGTGCCAAAATTTAGAAATATATCAGACATGATAAACATTTAAGGATTAAATTATTACAGTAAAATCAAAGAAGTGTAAATTGGAAGGAAAAGTGATGTAAATTATTTACCTTGACTTTCTATCATATCTAAGTTGAGCAGACACACAGAAGTTTAAAAAATCAATACCTTTAACTATCATGTTGCTTATTCTTGGTTGTTCAAATGAAACAATCTATTTTTATTTTTCTCAATAGGATCTGGGTAAATTAAATGGGATATCTGATACCTTTCAATGAGAGTTACATCCCTTATGACTTTTAACATCCTACACCAAGGTTGTTAGTTTCATTTCAGAACCACAAACGAGAACGTGGTATCTTGTGTTCTTGGCAAAGCCGAGTCCTGACTCGTCTCCAGTGGCTGTTCTCTGGAAGTGAGCCTGAAGGGCGTGCATGGAGCAGAATTATCTCAGTAAAGTGTATTGCCATTTAGTCTTTGGGGATCAGGAGAAGGTGTGCCATTTCTCTGCTCTCCTCTCTAGAGTCTAAACTAACGTTATCATTTGGGGAATATATTTGCCAATTAGTCCTGAACACAAAAGCTATTTGCATAAAGCAAATCTTCAATTGCTCTTGAGGGGGGAATGTAGACTAGCACTGTTTTCTATTGTATGTCTAATGTGATGGTGTTTAGCAGCCTCCAAGAGGAGAACATGATGGGAAGAGTTGGAATTGGCCAGCTTGGAAAAGGAAAGGAAATTGAAAGTCAGATCAAGAAAGTTCTGGCTACATGTTTTACCAGTTATATCTGCTGTGAAAGTAACATATGACAAAGATTATAAAATTGGGGTAGGGGATGTTCCAAAAGAATCAATATCTTTAATAAATTAAGGTACTAGCATCTGCTTTCTGTTGCCTGGGGAAAAATGATACGATGCGAAGAGACCACAGAATTGATAATGCCTGCCAAGAAGGCACAGGGGAGAATATACTCAGGCTAGAATCAGCCTTAATAATTGGCTTTTCAATATGCTTCATGGGAAAATATTTCTTCAAATTTCAAAAGAAAATGGGCAAAAGAACTCAAACAGGAATGAGGAAAAGAATTCCAGGGTTTATAGTAAACAAGGCCTTGATAAAAGTCAAAGTTGCTAGCAAAAAGCAGAATCATCTAAATTTTGGAGCAGAAATATTTGACACCTGGATAGGCAACTGTCAATCTGGGAGGCAAGGACTCATTGCATGCTTAATTGTGTTATGGAGTCACTGAATGGGAGACAGAATGGACCAGGTTAACTAGAACAATCTGGAGATGAGATTCATCACTGCTCCAGCACAGTAGGGCAGCTCCTTCATAAGAAGGTTCTGCCTCCTAGGCTTTCAGAGTGAAAACTACTAAGCCATCGAACAGAACTCTGCACCTTTAGGGCCACACAATGCCAACATTAGACTGAGTTTCACATAAAAATAGGGGGAAAAGCCACTTTTTATTTTGAACTTTCTAATACTTGGTCATCTGGACTATGAAGCATCATAATTTTGGTGCCTCTAATTAATATTACACCTTCAATTTCCATTTGCAGAGGCCCCTTATATGAGGGAAAAAAGCAAATTCTAGGGCAAAACTGGAAACAGATTTCTCACTTCAGGCAGGTGGTTCTAATTAGGGATGATAGAGACAGACCAGTGGTGAATACAGCAAAAACAAACAAATCCAGTGTCTTTATCTATTGGAAGGCTCAGTGGGACACCTGGCTCTGGAAATTTCCATAAAAATTTGCCTGGTTTAATTTATATTTGAATGATATCAGATACAAACATTACATTCAAAATTTTTTTTGTAACTTGGGACCTATAATATTAAATTATTTATTATTCTCACCAATTTCCATTTTTTTCTATTTACTAGTAAAGCACCTGAAAGAGTATTGCTTGTCTCAGAGACAGAAAGTTAGGAAATTAGAAAAGTTCCCAATTTTTCATTGATTCTCAGAAGAAATTAGTTCTATTGACTATTTGGCTTGGGTATGCTAGAGTCAACTCTTAGCAGCTGGTGAGAACTGACTGTGTATGTCTTCCAGCTCTGCAATGTGATGTTATGTTGGTAGCTTGAAATCAGCCAAAAAGGGTATAATTACACCACAGGAATTGACAAATGCTATAAGTCAAGGATTCTCCAGTTATTACATGTTTACCAGGATACGACTGATGATGGGTGGTGCCAGGTAGGAGGGATCAGATGTATCAATCTCTAAAAGCCAGGAGTAAAATTAAGGTCGCTGATGGAAAGACAACTCGAGCCAGTAAGTAACCTGAAAACTGTTCAGTATAGGACATTTTATTCTTCCTCAAATACCAAAACAGTAATTAATTAATTAATTAAAGCAAAATAGTGAGTAATTACATAGTTAGAAGAAAAAAGCCATATTTAACTTGATATACATTATGTATCTTTGTATAGCACTTTTCAAAGCACAAACAACAATATCATATTAATTGCTACATAGTAGCACTTGTTGTACTGAGAGTTATTATTAACCATATTTTACAGGCAAGGAAACTAAGGCTCATTAAGGTTAAATCTTGCCTGTGGTTGCATAGCTGATATAGGACAAAACCAAGAGTAGCATTTTTCAGCTGATTTTCCTACTGTTTGGCACCAGAGAAAGAGCTATATGTTACGACGCAAATGTTTTCCTAGAAGGCAACTATTATCAATTAATATTATTCTTGGCTCATTTTATTTTCTTAGGTACGTCTGAGGAGATTAGCCACAGCCCCAAGCTCATTCCTCTTTTACTGCACACGCTCAGCTTCATTGAGGTTCCGCACTGGTTGTCCACCAGATGTTCAATGTTATCTCCCTACTGAAGGTTGTGACAAAACCCCAGGGAGTAAAACGACAGCAATCTGTCAACCAGTCATCATTATACTATTTTTTTTCATTTTCCATTATTCTCTACCTTATGTCACTGTTTTTAGCGTGTAAATTGCTCATTGTTTATTTCTGTTCATTTCTTCCATCAGTATTTTTAATTTTAATGACATTCGACTGATGAGAATATTCTTCATAGTAAAGCTACACTTATCTTTATTGAAGAAAAAGGCACCTAAGACATATCCAGTACTCTGAGAAATCCAGAGGTGCAGGGTGTTTCGCCATTAACAACAGGAAGTGTGATAGATGCCCTGATTTACATTTTAATCCCATCAGATTGTTCCTGAAAATGATGATAGAGTAGTTATTTACCCACTAAAACTCTCATGATTTAATTGAAAAAGGTTGAATTTGAAGAATATTATAGGCAGCCAAAATTTCGATTGAGTACTTAAAAGTATAAAATGTCAAATTTTTACCACACTTTTTTGTTTCCTTCGCCTACGCACTTCCTCTTTCTAAATCTAATACAATAAATCAACAAATTAAATTCCAGCTAATGTAACAAGTGACAGGTTCAACAAACATGACCATATCAACAAAGGTCCTCAAGGAGTTTATGGGTTTGTCCCAAAAATATTGTCAAAAAAACTATTTATAATAAAAGGTGATAACGGACACATAAGAGGTAGAAAAAAAGGACTATGGGATAACAGAACATGAAGTCATTAATTTTCAGCAAGAACTTGGAAAGTCCTCACAGAACTAATGACTTTATATATAGACATTGAGTTATGAAAGCAATTTTTCTATATACATGTATTAAGGGTACACTACGGACTAAGTAAAATATGGCTAAAAGTCACAGAAGGAATTAATGTTGGTCTTATAAAATAGTATGCAGATTTGGTAAAATAGTAGGAGATAAGGATTAAAATTTAGTAAAAGATAAACTGTGAAGAACTTTGAATGGTGGGCTAACTTTTCAGAAATTTGTCTAATAAGTACTACAGGTCCCGTTAGAAGTTTTTAATCATTTTCTTTGTTTATGTTTGAGCCTCACAAAGGACTGGACTTGAATCTCATTTTCATTCATCTTCTAAATATTAGGAGAAAAGAGAACATATCCCTGGCTGAGTAACTCTTGAGTAGAAACATCATGTTCAGTTAATTTATACCACAAATGTTTGGGGAACTTCTGTTGCACCTGGGATTCTGCCAGGTAAAGAAGTATAGTGGGGGAAAAAACAGACAAATTTCATGACTAGACAGACAGGATTCTTCTTTGACATAGTTAAAACTGTTGTGATTGTTCATCTGGCTATACAAAATGACTCTGGCTTAAATATCCAGGATTTAAGAAAAAGCTTGGGATTTTAAAAAGATATTTATGATGACCTATCCTATTCCACTTGGTATTTTTGGACCTAATTTTCTGTTGCTGAGTCAGAAAGGATTATGACTAATTTTCAAAATCCATCGATTATTATTAGAGTTACTGAGTATTACTGAAGTATTAGTAGATATAGGTTCCTACCATTTTTTGGATTCCTATTAGAAACCATGTCTTATATTTGTTAGTAATTTAGTTAACACAACCCTGTAAATGAGGCAATATTATTATCTCTATGTTGTGTATCAGAAATTCAAGGTTTTGAGTGATTAGATAAATTGGCTTCTTTGTCATTGGTAGTAAATAACTGCTGTAAGTAAATTCAAACTTAAATTTGTCTGGATCCTGTCAAACTCTAACCCTACATATTTATGTATTTAAGTGTGTTTATTTGTTCATATACCAGATAGGGAGCTAAGAGGCCATCAGACGGGCTGGAAGTAGGTCTTTCCATTTTTACCTTTATAAGGACTAGTAATTAAGTAATTGTTAAATCTTAACTAAACACACATTAATCCATCTTCAAAAGGTAAAGATTACATGTTTGCTTGTTTCTTTAGGAAATGACAGCTATTTTTTGCTAAATCAATCAAATTTATTACAGAAAACCAAGTCTCTACCTTTCTTTTGGTTAGAAAACTGTTCGTGTCTGAAAAGATTCATAGAATATTACCCATTTAATGATATCAACGCCTTTCTTGTTTGATTCACACTCAAAATTTAAACTTATTCCTTCCAATTAAGTAAACAAAAATTGCTAATGAATACAGTAACATTTCTTTAAGAGCAAATATATTGATTTTATTGCACTGAAACAAATACATACAATTGAACAGTTATAAGCAATGTATCTTCTTATAAAACATCAAAATTCCACACAACCTCAATGTAACTGTTTTGAGTTTAGAAAGTGCAGTTTTACATAAATATCTGATATTCTTTTTCTATTAAAAAGTTCTGACTATGTGTGTATATATTAATATATACATGCATGTAGTCAGAACACATAGATAGATAGATATTCAAAAGATGAAAACCTAGCAACTAAAGTATCCAACAGTAGTTTTAACATTCTGTTATAGTTTTCCAACTAATCTTCATCTTGTTTTATAAATATTGGATTTTTCATAAGGCATTAGTTGAAACCTTACTCTCAATTGTCTTTGTCTCAATTCCTTAAGGCTCTATAAGCATTGGAGCAATTTTGCTATTGCTATTGAGGATGGGAACTCGAAAATGGCATCTTGAATGTAGATGCAAATTGAGTCTGCTAAGGAAATTCTTCTGCTTACCCATTCACTGTAGACAAAGTTTTTCTTGTGTGGGGCATCACAGCGTTAAAAATAGGAAGTGTAAATTTAAGCCTGCTGTATTGTGATCTGTGATCATTATAAGCAAGAACACTAGACATCCTGGAAATCAAAATATAAAGTTTCTGCTGGGCCTGTGACCCCAGCTCCTTTTGTTGGCTTTTTCTCGAGCTTCCCATTATTTGCTCATCTGTTATTGCACACCATAGCTATTCCCAACCAGCAGCTGACGTCTTAAGAGGTGAAAAGATAAACTGCCAAAAGGCAAGCTAAATATGTAGTTTTGTAACAGGTACCATGTTTCTATCTTTACAAGACATTGCAATAAGAACAGTACAAAGAATCCATGGGCTCCAGCACATGAGGTGGAGACCCGACATTGTATCTGGATTACCTGCTAGTAGGTCTTTGGTGAAAGTTGCTTCCTTTTTTCCCTAGAGATATCCTGAACCATGAAAATCAGGTTATGTTCATTCCATTTCATGATGATCCCATGAAAGGACACAATGTGTTCTCATTGCTGGACTCTTCAGATTCCTCTGCATGCATTAACCTTCATGGTATTTGTTGAGTTATTCAACTCTTTGTATATCATGAATAATTTCATTAAACATTAAGAATTTACCCACACTGTTTCTTTGTGTATTTTTAAATATTTACAATTTGTAATACTGAATAAATATGTAATAGGTGGGTCAGGGTTTCTAGGATTTAATATTGCTTAAACCTGTCATGTATTATAACCTTTTGGGGCTTATATAATATTCAGCTCCTTAATTCAGCATCAGAGCTGTTATCATATGTTGATGGGAAAATAACAGCCATGTTGGGGCTCTCCAGTCACTAATAATTCCTATTTTGATTTGATTAGCATATAAATGTTCCTAGATTTATGCAGCGTCAGGGGAAATTGTATTAAAAATACTCCTCAGGGTTCTCTCTTTCTCTCATTTTAATCAGGCAAGAGAGAAAGAATCTTGTCATGCATGAAGCCTAACTTGCATTTCTTCAAATCCTTGACTTATGGAAGTTTTCAAAAAAAATAAATTTGGTAAAAGATGACATCAAAGGAAACTTTATTTCACAGTTTATGAGCCAGGGTCATTGGTAAAATCAACTCCCTTTTTTTTTTTTTTTTTTTTTTTTTTTTTTTTTTTTATTTTTACCCACACAACTACAGCTGCATTTTTTTTTTTTTTTCAGTTTTTCTTTTCTTAGGCTGTCCATAATGTGGTGGAAGAGTGGATAAAGATTGTGTTCATAGAGACATCTCAACTAACTTCTGGCCAGATCACCTGACAAATGGCAAAGTTTCTTCTTTAAGTACACCTATATAATGGGAGCCCAGTCAACCAAAGTTATAAAATAGGTTTACACACATTTCTCTTTCTCTAACACACTGAAAAACAAAACATATCTATTTTGCCTCTGGTGCTATTAAAATTGGTCCCCTGAAATGTGACCAAATAGAAGTTTGTGATGCCACAAAAGCACTGTTACAGTCATAAAGACATAGCCACTTTAAAAAGCTCAGTATTCATTTTATTGGAAGAAAATGAACATGGAAAGAAAGAAGCAATGCTAAAGTAACCGTGGGTGAGCATTAAAGCTCCATTAGATTAAAACAATCAAGTAGAGGTAAAATATCCCTATCCTGTAAAGGAGCATCCTGGCTCTCAGCATGGGCTCTGCCCATAAAAGGAGCTTAGAAAAGAGCAATGTAATCAAAATACAAGAATTGTGAATTATCAAATATAAATTAATGTCTACCTAAGCATGAATGAGTCATCTCTCAATAAATAATACTAGATCAAAAATAAAATTCTAATTTAGATGAAAAATAAAAAGAAACCAAAATCAAGGATAAAAATCAAAATTGAGGTTTAGAATGATATCTTTAGGAGAAAAATGTTATTTAAAAATTATGTTTAGAAAAAAGATTAAAGAAATTATCTCACCCTTACACAGTTAAATTACATTTATTTTGCTGACCAGTTTTACATAGTTATGTGTTCTCTTTTGATTGCTGATCATTTTCAAAATCATCTTGCTTTGAACATATTTCTAGCTAAGATCAAATTTTGAAGGCCCAAGAATTTTTACTTCAAGCTTTATCTCATTTTGAGCTTTATCTTTCTTGTCACCATTCAGTACACATTTCATACACCATTCAGAGAGATATTTGCTACCTACCCCCTTGTAAAATTATCTTGTTGATATTTTTTCTTGCTATTTAGATTACATGTTCTTTTAAAACTTTCAATTTTTTTTTAACCAAAGGAATTTCATTGTCGTCATAGGCTACTCCCACTTAATTCTTCTTATAAGAATAATTTAAAAATGTGATTGTTTCAATTATTTCATATAATAATCAGAAATGAAAAATTTACTTCTCTTTGGAGTTTTATTATTTCAGTTAAACACACGTAATATAGCCTGCCATTTATTTGACCTGTGTGCAATTTGCCTTTGCAAATCTAAGGTAAAATTATATTTCTTCCCTGGCTGTCAGGCTCTAGATGGCACAATCACTTCCTCCCAAAGTGTCATTTTATAAAAAAAGACACTTGCACTTGAATGTTTATAGCAGAATAATTCACAGTTGCAAAGAAGAGAAATCAACCCAAGTGCCCATCAATACATGAGTAGATTAATAATATGTGGGATATGTATACCATGGAGTACTACTCAGCCATGAGAAGTGGTGAATTAATACCTTTTGTAACAACCTGGATGGAATTAGAGACCATTCTTCTAATTGAAGTATCACAAAAATGGAAAACAAACACCACTAGTGCTCACTATTAAAGTGGAACTAATTGATCAAGACTTTTATGCACATATGGAAGTGAAACTCAATGGAAATCAAGCAGGTGAGAGGGAGAGGAGGGGTTGGGTAAATTCATACCTAGTAAGTACAATGCATGCTATCTGGGTGATGGGTACACTTATAATATTGACTCAAACTATACAAAAGCTATACATGCAACCAAAATTTTTGTATCCCTGCAATATATAATTAAAGATAAAATATTAAATATTTTCTCCACAGTTGAGAATTAGGCAACAATTGTCATCATTATCACTTCTTTTCAACATTGCACTTTATGATCCTAAGCAGGGTAATGAGTCAAAGAAAGGAACATATGTAAAATCTGACAATAAATAAATAGTAATACGAATATAGTTTTTTTCACAGATGACATTACTAATATTAAAAATCCAAAAGAAACTATTAAATATCATAAATGTTAATAAGTTTACAAATACCAATACATTCTTAAAGTGTAATATCTCTATATACTGGCCACAAACAATGAGAATATATAATTAATATATTTAAGACATTCTGATATTTGCACAAATATAGAAAAATAAACCAATTAAATACAGTAATCATTCAGAAGGAGACAAACTCTGCGTAAATGGTTAATTTTTGACAAAGAAGTCACTGAAGATCATTGGTGATACTACAATATCTTAAAAAAATGATGCCGAGTAAATCAGACATACATATGAAGAAAATAAAATTCGACCCCTACCTCACATATACTAAAGCCTATTTCAGGTGTACTATAGTCATAAAAGTGAAAGATAAGTCAATAACTCTTCCAGAAGATAATCTATAATATTTTTTCTAATATTAGTATAACTAAAATTTTCTTAAACAGTACACATTAAGCATAAACCTATAAAAGAGATATACATTAAACTACATTAACGTTAAAAAATTTTCTACATTAAAATAATGAAAAATAAAGACACAAAGTAAAAAATATATATTCAGCATATATAACCCACAAATTATATATTCAGCATATATAACCCACAAAGGTCATGTATTTAGAATATATTAAATAGGTAACTGAAAGGGCAATGTATATAGTTGAGTGTACCAGTAAAAACCATTTTTTTTGGAGGAGAAAAATGGCAGCCACCACCAAAACTCTTTCCAGATCTATCTGCCCTATTTTCCCTATTGAACCAAAACCTTACAATGCAGTGGAAAGAGAATCAAACTGTAGCCTGTGGGCGCTTTGGGGAATACATTGCAGCCAGGGATTCAGGAACATCAAAATCAAAAAGCATTTCTTTCTCCTGACAGAAATGAGAGAATATTTGCTAAGTTCGGCACTGTATCTACAAAAAAGGCAAGAATACTTTTCAGGACCAAGTTCCTAAAAGCTAGGTTCACAGTGCCTAAGACTGAGATTTAATCAGAATTTTGGAGATTACCCTCCTTTCCTGTCCCCTGCCATGACACCAACAAGTACTGAGTAAAAATAATGTTGGAATACAACTGAGAGAGTTGTAATAGACAGATTCTCTCTAGGAGCCATGAATTGAAAGATTCAAAGCCAAGTGGGAACACCAAAGTACAAATAGAAAATGAATTTCAATCCCAGCCTGATTTTGGACTAGTGTAATATAACTCTCTACACTGAAAACAAGCAATAAAAATAAAAATTTATATTCAAGCATAAAATTATTTAATTCAGACTGCTGCTGTATACAACATGACCGACTTTCAATTAAAAATTGTGAAACATATATAAAAATAAAAAAATCAGTGAAAAGAACATGAAAACCAGACTTACATATGACATGAATATTAGAACTATCAGAGAGAAAAGCTAAAATAATTGTGATAAATATGTTAAATTTTCTCATGGTTAAGAGACAGTAAGCAGTATCAGACAAGTAATTTAAGCAGAGAAATAACAGCTATAAGAAAAAAATCAGCTGTGAGTGTGAGGAAATAAACAAACAAACTCAGTAATGGTAATGAAAAATGTCTTCAATGAACTCAATAGGATATTTGACCTACTCACAGAAAGAATCAGTGAATTTAAAGGCAGGTCAGTAGAAATTTACCCAAACTTAAATAAAAATTAGTGGAAAGATAAAAAAACAGAAAAGAGCATCCAAGAGATGTGGGGCAATATTAAATGGTCTAACATCCATGTATTGTTATTCCAGATAGGAAAGGAGATAATAGGAGAGAAAATATATTTGGATGAATAATAGACAATAATTTTCCAAAATTAATGGCAGATTCCAAATGACCAATCCAAGAACTTGGTAGAACATCAAGCAGCGTAAGTTCAAAATTTAAAAAAATTACCATCTAAGAATATCCTATTCGAACTGATGAAAATCAAAGAGAAAGAGAAAATCTTAAAGACAGTCAAAGGCAGATGGTGGGGGAACATATCATTTACAAAAGAAAATGTATAAGAATTACAGCAGACTTCTTAACGGAAGCCATGGAAGCCAGAAAAATAATGGAGTAACACTTTTAATTACTGGAAACAGAAAATAGCCAACCCAGAATTTCATACCCAATGAAAATACCCATTAAATTTAAGAAGAAATAAAGACTTTCTCAGCAATCAAAAACTTATTGAATCATTGATAATAGATTTAATTTATAGTAAATGTTAAAAGAAGTTGTTCACACTGAAGGAATATGAGAGATGTCAGAAACCTGTCTAAAGAATCATAAAATGAATACATAAAAAGAAAA
>NW_012155951.1:3247817-3249549 GCF_000956105.1 Propithecus coquereli | reverse complement strand
TTTAAAAAGAATTAATTGAATTCTTCAGGTCTAACATTTGTTTGGTTGTTTTTATGATATTTATCTCTTTATTGAATTTCCTATTCAGATCATGAATTGTATTTTTGACTTTGTTATCTATCAATATTTCTTGTATCTATTGAGTTTCCTTAAGATCATTAATTTGATTTCTTTTTCAGGTATTTTATAGATTTCCTTTTCTTTGAGGTTTGTTATTGGAGAATTATTGTGTTCCTTTGGAGGTGTCATCTTTCCTTGCTTTTTTGTGTTTTTTGTGTTCCTGAGTCTGGTGGAAGAATATCCTCTTCCAATTTTATGGAGTACCTTTCACAGGGAAGATGATTTCCTGCAGATGTGTTCTATAGTGTCTGTTGGTTAGGCTTCTTTGGCTTTGGTTCTGGGTAGGCACAGTAATGTAGTCTGTCTATAATTTCTTCAGCTGTAATCAATGTCATTGGTGTCTATGAGTACCTCAGTGGTCTAGGTATCAAGAGTTTCTGAAAACAGTGGCATAGCTTTGCTGGGAGCATTGGCCACTAGGCAGGCAAGTCCTCAGGCTTCAGGGAGGGCATGCTGGGTATGAAAGCTCCTCTAGTCAAGAGGGTACAGCCCTGGGGCATGCACATGACATGTAGTGCTGCTGATATGGGGCAGGGTTACTGACAGAGGGGAGCACCAGGTGACTGGTCCCCAGGCCCTGTTTGGCATGCTCATTGGTTCTTCCAGTCTTGGGAAAATCCTCTTCACTCTGTTGGACCTCCTGTTCTTGGTGGTGCAGAGAACTGCATGTGTTGTATGCCAGGGTCATGGTTGCATCACTGGACCTAGTTAGGGTAATGGCATTGCATCTTTTTGTGTAGGCATGGCAAGGTGATGGGAGGGCCTTGGGGATGTAGATGTGTAGAGGATATTGGTCCCCAGGGCAGGATGCCCTCTAGCATTGGCTGTGTTCTCAAAATGGCACCATGATCTGGCATCTTGGGTCTTGGGGAGATGGGAGGGCAGTGTGACTTTCTTCTCTGGGGCATTGCAGCTGTATATATTCCAGGCAGCTTTCTATACTGGGCTCATAATCTGTAATGACTGTGAAGCTCTTCTTTAGCTAGGATTATAGGCATTCATAGTGGTAATGAGGACATCTAGTATTTCCCACTTGCCTTTTCCATGCCTTTTCCATGGGAGTCTCTTTTGGCCTCCAAGCTAATCCTGGCTGGTGACTTCACTTCATTCTCTATGTTGCCATCATGAGTTTCTAGCTTCATAGGTTTTTTTTTCTCACTTTCTTACTTAGTCACAGTGTTCTCCCATACAAACTCTACTCGAAGTGTTATTACTTATTTGTTGTTTGTTCCTTCTTTGTGGAGGAAATGAGCGTTGGAAACCTCTGGTCAGTCATTGTGATATCATCATGCCAACATAATGTTTTGATATAGGTATACATTATAGAAAGGCTAAATCAAGCTAATTAATATTTATTATCCCACATACTTATGATTTTTGTGGTAAGAACATTTAAAAATCTAATATCTTAGCAATTTTCAAGTGTACAATACATTTTTATTAACTGTAATTTTCTATCAGAAAATAGATATGCACTTATGTCTTTTGTCTAACTGAAATTTTGTATAATTTGGCCAACATCTCCCCACAACCCTTCCCCAACCAGCCCCTGGTAACTGACATTCTTCTCTCAATATTTATGATTCCAACTTTTTTAGATTCCACTTATAAA
>NW_012155951.1:3242837-3247552 GCF_000956105.1 Propithecus coquereli | reverse complement strand
CAAAATAATAGTTGATAAACACAATATCCTTTTTTTACTAATTAAGAGAATAAATGGGCATGAAATCCATAAGAATATAGATAATCTGAACAACACTTTCAAATAACATGATTTAATTGGCATTTGTAAAGCATTCCATCTCTAAGAGTAGAATACACAATTTTTTCAGGTGTACATGGAATGCTCACCCAGATATACAATATTCTAGGCCAATAAAATAAATCATAATAAATTTAAGGGATTAGAAATTATATGAAGAATGCTAACAGTATACTTCTTGATTTCTAAATATCATTCTCCAGACAAAGGAATCGGGGAACCCTTGAGAAATGGCTAATTTTATAGTTAAACAGAGAAAATGCCAGATAATTCTGGATCATCTAGTAGTTCCAAAAGTTAAAGAATTACAAAAAAACAGGAAGGGTGTATTAAAACAACACATAGGAGGCAATCTGAAAGAATTTTCAATGGCTAAAGCAAAAATAGTTTAAGTGACAAAATAAATACAGAGAGTAATGGATTATAACTCAAAGAATTTAAAAGTATATATGAACATATGCCGATATAAATGAATGATTGAATAATAATTAAATAATAAGTAGTATGAGACAATCTTCCTTCCAGAAAAATTTCAATAAATAAGTATAGAAGGAATGAGGGAAATAGAAAAATCATCATTAGAACACCACAATAATAATTACTTTAGGCAATATCCACTGATGAAAGCTAAAATTAGTGAGTGAAACTTGAAAGGGAGATAGAAAATTTGCATATCCTTAAAGTCATTTTCCATACCATGTATTAATAACTGAAATGGTTTTAACATATGTTCACAAATTCTTTGATACTTCTCCCTACAGTAGGTGGATCTTAATTTCTCTCCCTTTTACTGTGGGCTGGACTCAACGTCTCAATTGTAAGAAGTAGAATAGAAAAAGAAAAATATGGTAACTTTACAATAATCTGGAAGATACCAGCACAACCAAATAATTAAGATTAATATCACCAGCAGCAAACTATTTTGATATCCCTGATACACAATGAGAAGGGCACTCCTTGGTGTACTTTGCAAAAATCCACAGTCCCATCTAATCAAGAGAAAACACCACACAAAGCCAAATTGGGAGCATTCTACAAAATACCTGATCAGTGCTCTTCAAAAGTGTCAAGTTTATGACAAAGAGAAAAATACTGATAACTTATATTTCAGGAGACTAAAGAGACGTGACAATCAAATAATATGGGGTATTCTGAACCAGATCCTTCGACAGAAAAATAGTATCAGTGAAAAAAGTGGTGAAATACACGTAAAGTCTGTAGTTTATTTAAAAGTATCATACCTTTGTTAATTTCTTAGTTTTGATAAATGTATCAAGATTGTGTAAGATCACAATAGTAGAAGAAGCAGGATGATAGCTAGTGGGGAATTTTAATATTTATATAGCTCTTCTGTAAAACTAAAAATATTTAAAAATACAATGTGTAATAAAGTAGTACTCAATTTCATTGGAAATAATGGAAATGTGAATTTAAACCATACTAATAAATAGTCAGACAACTTTAATAATGTTTTACAATACTAAGTGTTGGCAAAAATTATATAGTGCAATGAGAACTTCTACAAGTTCTAGAATCACTGCTCCTTCTGATTGTGTAAATTGATGTACACACTTTTTGAAAACTGTTAAATCTAAATGTTATGTTTACCTATGGACCAGAAAATCTATTACATATACCTAATATAGATCAACAAATTTGAGTGCAGACATACACAAAAAGGGAAGAAGAAGAATATCTATAGTGGACAAAAACAAAATTAATGTCTAACTACCAAAAAATAGAATAAATAAATTGTGCTAAATGCATACAAGGAACTACTCTAGCTAAACAAAATCAAACTGGCTACATCTGCACAGAACGTCAGTGTATCTCATAAATATGTTGAGTAAAAGATCACAAATACAAATAAGTTTATATTGTATTTTTCCATTTATATAAAGTGAAAAATAGTCAAATAAATATGTTGTGATTTAAGTCAGGATAAATGTTAACTTTGGTAAAGAGAGCAGGGATGGTTATGGCAGTTACG
This sequence comes from Propithecus coquereli, assembly GCF_000956105.1. Classification (NCBI taxonomy): domain Eukaryota; kingdom Metazoa; phylum Chordata; class Mammalia; order Primates; family Indriidae; genus Propithecus; species Propithecus coquereli. The sequence goes on along the minus strand of NW_012155951.1, from coordinate 3,245,463 downwards.
AGAGGGGACATTCCATGATGCTGATAACATTTTATTTCTTTATTTGTGTGATGGTTATATGGTTTACTTAGTGATAATTTATTAAGTTGTCCATTTATGATTGTGGACTTTTCTGTATGTATTTCATACTTTGACAAATACGTTTTTAAAAATATATGAGTGAATAAAAGATTAACAGAAATCAAATGCATAACTGTCAAACCATCAGTCGAAAATAATGTACAAATAATACCAGTAGGCTTTGTTTTGTAAGAATCTAATATGCATGGATTTCAGTTACCATGGTTTAGTTAAATAAAATGAGACCCTACAACATGATTCAAATTTTATTTACCACATATATTAACTGTGAGTAATTGCATAAAATACAAACTTTAATGCTAGCTCTTCAGGCCATAAATCACTACATAAATAAATGATGCACTTCATGATCAGTGATATCATGTCATTTCTTCCAAAGTCTGCTGAGGATTGGTTACTGTACATCTGTTATTCAGTTTATACACAGAGAACAAATGTGTAGTTTTTGCTTCTCCTTGTCTTTGAGTGTTAAACCTTGTGCCACTTTATAAAAATAAATAATAAAAAGTGAGAATTGGACAACAAAGACAAGAGTGCAGCAAACAAATGAAAAATGATATGTTGTGAGGGAAACTTGAATTTTACATAAATGGAGTTATAGAAGAAATAGATTATCAAGGAAATGTTGACACTAATGTCATTTGAGAGATTCTAGATAAGCAGCCAGAAGAATTTAGTAAAGACAAACTTATTAACACAAATTAGAAAAGTGATTGTGACAAAAAAGTTGAAAATGTCCCACAGGAAGTAAAATCAGGCAAAAATTTCATATTAAAGGAACTTCGGATGTTTCAGAATGTTAAAACACAGTTTATAAAATATTAGACATTGAGGCATTGAAAATATGTTCACTGAGTTATATTCAACTTGTAGAATAAGAAGACAAGCATTGTTTAAACTACTATTGATTTCTTTCACAAATAAATAAAACACTTTAATTTCTAATGTTTCACTATTTGAAATTATAATGTAATAAACAATTAGTATAACTTTTAGTATCTATTAGTCCAATTTTTTATTTATCTATGCATTTATAACTGAGAGTAAGAGTATTTCTAAGGTTTTAAAGAAAAATCTATAAAGGGCAGGGAATAATTGTAATATTTCCATTGATTTTTCAGATTGCATGCACAGTTTCAGTTTGCACATTTTCACAGTTTGATCCTGTTGTGCTAAATAAACATTGTCTGTATTTACTACAATACAATGAGATACAAGAAAATAAAGTATATGTCCAAAACAGCAGAATAAATTTAAAAGAAACTAAAGTATCACAAAGTGTAAATATATAATAGTAACAAAAAATGTGAATGGGATAAGTTGCTCATTAAAACTCAAAGGTTCTTATAGAGTTTGAAAGGTTGCCATTATTCTATTTACACAAGGCACATATAAAATGACATCATGCAAAATACTTCAAAATAAACTGTTACACACACAAATACATAACTAATATAAATCAAAGGAAACCAAAGGTAGCAATATTAATATTACAAATACTTGCATTAAAATTTAAGGTGAAAAACACAAACAGGGAAACAAAAAATCACTTTTTTCTTATAATGAGAAAAATGATACAATAATTATGACAATATATTAGGTCACAAATATCAACTTGAAAAAAATTGGTGCAAACAAATGTAATTATTTGATCACATGCTATGCATTTGAAATAAACAACACATCAATTAATTTAAAATTCCATCTGTTTGCAAACTTAAAATAATGTGAAAAATCCGTCTTAAAGAAAAAATCATAATGGAAATTAGAACTTAACTAAACTGCAGTGACAGTCCTAGATTTCAAACCTGTACTATTCACTTGCAAGTATGTTGGAATATTATCAACTTCAAGGCCTTTGTTAGACAGCAATAATGATTGCAAATGAATGATTTATTTGTAGAACTGATAAAATGTTATTAAAAACTTCAGCACAAAGCTTTAGTGTAAAGCATATTAAAGAATAAATAAAGCATATTACGTTTTAAGGAATAAATAATAAAGCTAAACAACCAATGGGTGACTGATAACTTCCTTAGTAAAACACAGGAAAATAAAACCAAAGCATTAGTGGGAGGAGAAAGAATTGGAAGCCAATTAACAGCAAACCAATAAGAAACAAAATAATTTGTGCCACAGATCCATAGTAAATTCCAGAACTCCAAAGTTCAAAGCGATGTTTGGGATAAAAAAAAAAAATTGATTGAAAGTTATATAAGAAGCAGTTAGACACCCATAAATATTTTCTAGTACTAGAAGAGAATAAATAATTAGTTAAATTCTGAAGGTGATTATGTAACTGAGTACAAAATGGCTTTTCTTACTATATATGAGATCAAGAAATATCTAAATGTTGAAAAATGGATAATTTCTCTCTGAGGAAACTATTCGATTCTAAAGAATGTCACAGAGATGCTGACATTGGGAGAATTAACCAATAAATTACCCATGTATTGATTTGCCCTACTTATACACACAGAGCTTTGAAGATATCTTTTTAGAAAAGATCTCCCTTTTGAAAATTACAATATGTTGTATTTAAAAA
>NW_012155951.1:3239256-3242542 GCF_000956105.1 Propithecus coquereli | reverse complement strand
TATCTGTGAGAATGTTTCTGGATGAGATTGACATTTGAATTGGTGGACTGAGTAAAACAGCTTGATATCTATCTCCATGTGGGGGTCCTCATCTGCCCCATTGAATGCCTGAACAGTATAAAATAGTGGATAAGGAAGAATTCACTTTCTTTGCCTGACTGTCTTCAAACTACGCCAATGGTCTTCTCTTGCCTTTGGACTAGATTCAGGCTGGAATTCACATCACTGGCTCTTCTTCTCAGGCCTTTAGATTTAAACTAGAACTACATTATCAGTTCTCCTGGGTCTCCAGTTTGCAAACTGCAAATTCTACATATTATTTAGAACCCTGCTGAGATGTTCCCTCTTTCACAATAGGAAATTTTTAAAAAAAGCAAATAGAAAATTTAAATAAATCAGAATGACAGCCTCTTTTGCACAAAATTAGGAAATTTCCTATTTTAGTTTATTTGTCTCACACCGATGGCCTCTTTTTCTAAATTTCTTTAGTAGTTGGATATTGGTCCACATGATTCAACAATTTATTTCATGCCCTCCTATGTTTCCATTAGAAACTGATACTTGCTTTCTAGCATATTTTCTCTTCTTGTTCCTTAGTAATAAAATGAATTTCTAGCTGATTACATGGTCAACCAGATAAAGAACACACTTCCCAAACTCTTTGCAGCTATATCTGACAATGTGACTATGAGCGGGGCAATGAAGTATGAGAAAGGGTGTATTATGTGATTTCAGAGAGCTGCCTTAAAACAAAGAGTCACACCCGTGTATTCCTTTCCACCACCTGCTACTTCAAATGGGACCCATCCTGGACCATGAAGTTGGAAGCCATATCAAGGGATAGCTAAACAGAGAATTGGAAGGCTTTTGGGTTCCTTCCACTGTATGAAATGTCATGCAGCTCAGTCTGTTTTCTTTTTTAAAGAAATATCTCTATTGTTTAAGCCATTAATTTTTTGTTCTGTTTTTCCTTGAATCCACAATTAAGACTAACAGATGCATATTGCTTTATAATTTCTTTATGTTTACTTTTATTTATTTTTTTCCTTTTCTGTAATACTGCAAGCTTCTCAAGTGCTATTGAGCTATTTTACCTCTCAGAGGAGAATGGAACTCAGTTCCATAGTAATAATCAGTAAAAACTCATTAGATTGATTGATAATCACCATTGTGCTCCCAAAATACCCAGGGGCAGGAATCCAAACTGTGGCAGAGTTGTGAAATAACCCCTATGGACAAGTTTATAAATCATTTAAGGTTTACATTTATCTGTGAAGTTTCACAGCGCTGTTCCTTAGGCAATGTTAGACTATGTTGTGTGCACATATGACTCCCTCTGCTTCTCAAGGTATTTTAAAGCTGCATAGCAAATATTTAACTCCATACCAAGTTCACTGTTAAGAACCCAAATGGCTATTTGCGTCTCTGTTCATATATTGATACAGCAGCATTTATTGATTTGTATGCTCTGCTTGTCACTATGACATTAATCCTTATTAACACTAATACAGCTTACCATAAGTCTAATTAAGATTCACCAGGATAAAATGAGATTGGGACAATTCTTATTTTTGCTTAAACCAGCTTGTCCATTCCCATTTGTTGGACTTTTTCTATTCATTTGTTGGAACTGTTGCTTTTCATCAAATTAGCAAAGTAATGTTTTGTTTTGATAGAATGGTGCCTGAGAAAATCAAATGGTATTTTTAAAATTCATTTGCAAAAATAGAGAAAAATGAGCATATGAAAGGAATCAAATAGTATCATTAATATTATTAGTAATAATAACTATCTTTGAGAATTTTTCATCATATTTGGGGATTTTAAAGTCTGGAATTATGTTAAGCTATAAATCTAACTGCTTAGATCTTAAATGGAGAAAAACTGTAATTTTGACATCTTGGAGGGTGGGGTCCTGCGGACACATTACTGTGATGGTATGTCAGTTACATGATGTGATTCTGGAGGTAGAAATACACCATAGGCCCACTTTTACATTCAATCAACTCACCATATATAGATTCCTTTTAGTCAGTAATGATGGGGTCTTGAAATAACGTTTTCCCCAAATTTAAACTTCTAAATATATAATGTATGCTATGAAATATTACATCACACAGTAAGAGGACTTGTAAAGACCATCATGACTTTTCTTTGCTTCTCAGTAACATTCTGTTTTAAATATTTCCATTCATACAAGATTTGCATGGGGAATTCCATAAGAGAATAGTCGAGCTATCCCCCAGACTAAATTATGCCTTCTGAACATCAGGGTATTCTTATCATGCTGCTTGGTCCTTAGCAATGACAAGAAGATTGCTTCCCATAATGGTGCTAAAAGATGATGAATTCTCTAGCAAAATCTTTATCTCAAGAGACATGCAATTACATTTGGGAAAGAATATAACAAAACTTTTGAATATATCTGAAATAACCACCCAATTTTCTTTAATTAATTCAATTTTTACTTTATTATTTTTATATGTGATCTGATGGAGTTTCCCATCTATTTTAAATAGTAATTTTACTTAGATTTTTAGTTAACACATAAACACAATATCAAATTCAAAATATAAAAAAGGGTTCAACCGTATAAAGAAAATTAAATGTTCTTCCTATCCTTTTTCCAGGTCATCTAATTCCACTTCTAGAAGGCAACTACTGTTGCCAGTTGCACATATACATGATCAAAGACATTTTGTATATATAGGTATAAATACATAAACACATATATGTGGTAGCAAGTTATGGCCAGACTGCCTGGAACTTTGATTATTATACTGAGCAATTAATATTGTAGATCTTTCTATATCTCTACATAAAATTCTAAATTTTCTGAATAAACCATATATAAAATAAAAAATCAAATAAACTATAAAATATTTGCAATTCGCATTGCAGAAAAGGGATACATTTCCCTAATACATGGAGAGATTTCTCATTCTTAATAATTTTTAAAAAGATAATCAGATGTCCACTTGCATTCCATAAAGACTATACCAATTTGCATCTTACCAGCAGTTTATAAGAATATTCATTGCCTGGTAATCTCACCACCACTTTGAGTAAGTAAAGCATTTTGTTCTTTTCCAATAGAATAAGTTATAACTAGTATCTCATTATTTTAATGTGAATTTGAACTATCTGTTTGCTTTGCCTGTTTTCGTCATGGGTTTGATAGTCTTTTACTTATTAATTTTTAAGAAATCAATGCATATTTAAAAAACTATTCATGTATTAGGGAAATGTATCCCTTTTCTGTAGTATGAATTGCAAATATTTTATA
>NW_012155951.1:3235270-3238881 GCF_000956105.1 Propithecus coquereli | reverse complement strand
TAGATGTTGTTCTGATATGTGCATTTATGTGTTGATTAGTTAATACCAATTTGATGGTGAGTACAAATGGGTCCCGTTCTGCTGCTCTTGTGGTCAATTTTAATAATTTTTTTACTTTTCAAATTTTGATCCATTTGGCCTTTATGTTGATGTTAACTTGAAATAAAAATCAATTTTATTATTTTTTCAGATTACTAATCTGCTATCTCACACTCATATTAAATAATCTACTTTCCTATTTATTTGGAATTTCATCCTTACTTTATACTAAATATTGTAAAGATAGCACTGAAGAATATTTACAATGGTCCAGACCACCCTCAGCACTTTACATATAATAACTCATTTTATTCTTAAAATGATCCTATTCTAATTTTCTGTGTATTTGTTTGTATTTGGAACTGGCTTGTACTGGGTCCCAAGAGAAAATTTCTAAGATTTTTGATGCCAGTTCTTAAACATAGTCATTATTAAAAATTAAATTATCAGCATAAAATTAAGCAAATATACTGAAAACAAAGTAATAAATATGTTTAAAATCTCTGATTATTTTACTTTTGTTTATACTTTTGAGGTGATTTACATCTATAGATCTATACATCTCTTTCTAATTCTGCTTTTGGTAACATCAAGTTTATGGCTTAGAATTTATCATGGTGGGAGTATTCAAATAACAGAAATCGGCATATGCTAAAAATCAACGTTTTTTTCTCCTCTGTAAACCTGTTGCTAACCACTTACCAGCACACAGTTGTAATTATGTATATGTATATGTTTATGTCCTACTATATACGTATGTACCATGAATAAGCATGTTTATATTACACGTGTATATATAAATGTACATATGTGCATGTTTGTCCATACATTTCAAGTGTTCTAATCTTTTTCAGTTAATCTGTATGTCTATTTATCTGCTAGTACCAATGGGTTTTAATTATTGTGCCTTTATAAAATGTTTCTATATGATACGAGAGAGTCACAGATCCTTATTTTCTACATTCAAAATTTTTTCCTTCTATTAATGCTTTTCAAATTTTCTGCATTATTTTTGTTTTATTTTCATTTAATTTTCCTAATAATTGATATGCTATTTTTTAAAAAATTGAGATTATGTTAAATTTATAGATTACTTAGGGAGATTGGCATGTTTATAGTGTGGAGTGTATTTACCAGGAGCACAATATCTGTTTTCATTCACTAATAATTTCTTTTGCTTTCTTCGAAAGCTTTCTGAGTCTCCTTTGCTTTTCCTCTGCACTCTTATTAAATCATGTAGGTCTTATTTTTTCCTTAAAGATTTAGTAAAATTCTTCTTTTGAACCTTAGGCCTATTTTTCTTGTTTGTTTTGTTTTGTTTTCAAGTGTAGAAGTTGGTAATGGACGTAGTAAATCACTTGGCTATTTTCTCTTTTACTTCTATGGCGATTTGTCTGTTCAGATTTTATTTTCTGGGTTCAGCTTTAATAATTTCATATTTGTCCTGAAAGTAATCTGTTTCATGCACATTCCCAAACAGATATGAGCAAAGCAGCCCAATGAGCAGCAGCAGTTAGTGCTCTGCCCCCTCCCTCAGGAATTCTCCAGTCAGCATCAGCATCTCTTTGCATAGTGCCTTTGTCTAAACTGTGGAAGACAGCCAGAAAATGTCTGGAAATTAATTAATAACTGCTGGGAGCAGCATTTAATCAATGATTGATAGAAGATGGTGCATATATATCCCAGTTTCCACACCCCATGAATGAGGGAAATATGAGGTTGTGCTTTAAACTCATTCTCGGATTAAGCCCCAGTGACCATGGTGATGGCTGTATTGATGACGATCTTTTATTGACTATTTTGTTTTTACTTTTTCCCTTTGCCATCAAGTGCCTTGAGTCTCCCAAATAAACTAATCTCACCAGAATCTTTACCTGTGAATCAATTTCTGGGCAGACCCAAAGTAACATACAGATTAATTTTCTTATCTTTTTATCTGTATCTCTGATTATTTTCCTAAATTTGTTTATTTTGTTAATGTATCTGCTTACTTTCTCTCTTGTCTTTATAATTCCATCAGAACATTTCTCTTAAAGATTCTTAACTAGGGAAACTCCCACCTTCTCATCATTTCATCCAGTTGGTTGCAGTAGACATCCACTGTAATAGATTGACCAGGTATCATGAGACCGTGGTGGATAATACCAGTACAGGATCACCAAACAGAAACCATTAGGTTTTTTTGGTAAATATTTGGTTTTGGACTATGTTTTCATCTTCATCTTTATCCAACCATTGTGCTGAATGCTTGCAATTGTCAAAAAGAATCCATTTTTTATCACATGTAGCAGTATGGTGTAGAAATGGTTCTCCTTTATGTCCTGACAGGAAAGAAAGGCAAGTTTCAAGACTGTTTCTCTTTTGATGCTTGTTTAATTCATGCGGAACCCATCTATCCAGCTTTTTTACCTTGTCCATTTGTTTCAAATGGTCCAATATTGTTGGAATAGTAACGTCAAACCTTTCTGCTAATTCACATGTAGGTTGAGATGGATTTTCTTCCACCACAGCTTTCAGCTTATCATTATCCACCTTGGTCTCAGGTTGCCCACTTGGCTCATTTTCAAGATCAAAACCACCGGAATGGAAGTTCTCAAACCATCAACATACTGTGCTTTCATTAGCCACGTCCTTCCCAAACACTTCGTTGATATTTTGAGCTGTGTGTGCCTCATTGGTTCCATGATGGAACTCATATTCGAAATTAACACAAATATTTGACTTATCCACGGTTTCACAAAAATTGCTCTAAAAAAACACGAAAGGTAATCACAAGCCAAAACATGGGTTTGCAAGACTGAGGGTGTACCTTCACAATAAACATAAAACAAGAAGTGTCAAAGTGAAACGTCAGAGATATCAACTGTCAAACTCAGCACTTACAGGAATAGGACATTTCATACTTAATAAAATAATACTTCCACATTTGAAAATTTCAAGGTTTTCTTTGTGGTTTAATATGGGTCACTTTCACTGTGATTATTCATATTTGAAAATAAGATGTATTTTGTGACATTGAAGAAATATTGTTCTTTGAAACGTTAATTACATTACATACTATTCTTGGATATCTTAATTACACTACCATACAAATATATTATTTTGGTCTTTTTAAATTTTTTCCTATCTCTCATGAACTGAAAGAGTTTAACATTTTTGTTCTAATATTTTTATAGTGGAGAATGCACACTTGAGAAGAAAAGTTATTCTGCTGCTATTACATGTAATGTTGTGTATATGTCTCTTATGTCCATGTGAATGAAATTGTAGTTTAAATTCAATGTTTTCTTACTGATTTTCTGTCAGATGAACTGTTTATTGCTGAAGTCCCCTACTCTTATTGTATAACTGTATGTTTTTGTCTGCTTTGTCAAAGATTAGATGGCTATATGAGGATGGTCTTATATCTGGGTTCTCAGTACTGTTCCACTGGTCAATGGCTCCCTTTTTGTGCCAGTACCAAGCTGTTTTGGTTATTACAACCTTATAATAAAATTTGAAGTCTGGTAAGTTGATACCTCCCATTTTGTTTTTATTGCCTAGAATTGTTTTTGCTATGCGGGGTCTTCTCT
>NW_012155951.1:3227255-3230512 GCF_000956105.1 Propithecus coquereli | reverse complement strand
TTATTCTGATGGGCTTTCCTTTGTATGTTACTTGTTTCTTTCACCTTACAGCTCATAGAAGGGACTCTTTAGTGGATATTTTGGTCAATCTGATGACTGTGTGACGTGGTGTTTTCCTATTCGCATTGAATCTCTCTGGGGTCTGTTGAACTTCTTGTACCTGTATATCTAGATTTTTAGCAAGACCTGGGAAATTCTCCTCTATTAATTCCTCAAATAGCTTATCCAGCCCTTGAGTGTTTTCTTCTTCACCTTCCAGAATCCCTATCACCCTTGGGTTCATTTTTTTCACATAATCCCATATTTCTTGTAGGCTTATTTCTTTTCTCTTAATTTTCTGCTCAATCTCTGTGACTGACTTATTTAACTGGAAGGAGTTGTCTTCAATCTCTGAGATTCTTTCTTCTGTTTGATCTACCCTGTTCTTGAGGCTTTTCACAGTGTTTTGTAGTTCCCTGAATAAGTCCTTCATTTCCAGGAGATCGGTTTGATTTTTCTTTAATATTTCAATTTCTTTAGTGACTTTTTCTTCCAAGTCCTGGATTTTTTTTTTTTATGGTTTCTTTGTGGTGGTCATCCATTTTTTTGTTGCATATCATTGAGTTTTCTTACAATCCATGTTTGAAATTCTTCTTCTGTCATTTTAGTGTTCTGAGTTTGGTTAATGTCCATTGCTAGAGCGCTGTTGTTCCTCTTTGAGGGTGTGCTTTCCATTTGATTCTTCATACTTCCAGAGTTCTTTCACTGGTTCCTTCCCATTTGGATCAGTTGTTCCTTCTTGCCTTTAGATTGTTGTTTGGATAATGACACTCCCTGTTTAGTCTTTGAGCCAGTGGGTGGTTTTTGTGGTTGAGATTCAACCTCACCCTTTATGATGAATCAGTAGATGCAGTAAAAAAGTGTGCAGAATTACCTCCCTGTCAGTAGGTGGCACTTGCTGGGATGAGTGAGCTGCCGTGCTGTTTTTGGGTCCTGTAACCAGCTCTTGTTTCTCTGGAGAGGCCCTCTTGTGCCTCAGGTGGTGGATGGGGCCCTGGGACTTTCAGGTGTGTCCTTATTCTCCACCTCATTGGGGCAGGTCTGGGAATGAGTCTGGGTGGAGCTGGGTTGGATAAGCCTGCTCTCAAGTTCCACAAATTCTGTTAGCAGGGGTCAAAGTTCTGTTCTTTGCTTCTGTGCAAAGCTGCCAGGAGGGACTGAAATGGCTCCGTTCAGCTGAAAAGCCTGGGCTTGGGGGGTGGGGCTGTTCAAGACCTGCACTCTGGAGCAGGTCTCACTCCCCTCCACCCTCCCCCACTCCATGGCCTCTCTCAACCCTCTGCCAGCAGGCAGGACCTCAGGCCAATGGATCTCCCCTGGCTGTGACGTGGGCCGGGAGGTTCCCTGCCCAGAATTGCAGCCTGAGCTGGGTGCACGGCCCTCTTTTGGCAGGAGGGTTGCTGCTCAGCATGCTGATCTGCTCCTGAAGGCACACACTCCTCAGTAGGCTCTCTCACAGATCTCCCTTCTGTGCCCTGGGGCAGTGCGATCATGATCTTGGTATACAGGATCTGGTCTTCAGGCCTGTATTCTAGGCCCTGGAGATCATTCCCTGACCCTGCCAGGAGGAGGGGTGCTGGTCTTTAATCACCTACAGGGTGCCCAAGCTGGATTGATTTCACTCCACCTTGGGATTCACCTCACTCTCTTGGAGTCACCAGGCAAGCAGCACCTGGGAGAGCTGGCGGGTAGGGAGCTCGCATTCCAAGTACCCCTCAGTCTGCTGTAGGGCCCCAAAAGGAAAGGTCCTGTTCCTTGGAGATGCCTCCATATGATGGCTAAATTGTGTCTCTGGGCACCCACGAGTAGGGAAGGGGAAGGAGAGAATGGAGCAATATGGCATCTGCCGATAGGCCCAGGTCTTCCTTGAGGACACAGAATGTGCCCCGAGGGATCAGGGAGCCTGGTGTTCTGTCTGCAAGAGGACACTGCTCACTGGCAGCAGCCGTCTCTGGGCCGGTGATGGCAGGTCTCTCCAACCGCTCAGGAGCCCACAACAGTACGAGATGCAAGGGAGGGGAAAGTTATCTGGTCCACCTACCCTTGTCGCTAGTCTCCAAGTCTCTCAGGACCTTTCTCCTTCCAGTTCTCCTCCGCAACATGTTCCCGTGTAATCTCCTGTAATTTCAGGCACCTTTCCTTCCGATCCTCACCCGATCTATGTTTTTCTGCTAGTTTATTTTTTTCACTTTCTTCTAAAGTCTGTCTTTTTTGTGGACACACTCTGACTGGAGGCTTTTCTCGTCTGCTGTCTTGGCTCCTCCCTCACTGTATTTTCTTGAAAGCCACTGTGTGTTTTTTCAAAAAAAATCAAACAATTATTTTGAATTTCTTGTCAGGCAGTGCATACATCAATAGTACTGTTATGCTTAGAATAAAACAGTAAAAAGTAGTTACCTATAAGGTGTAAGTAATAACAGAGTGGAAGGGGCACTGATTAATCTTTTCTGAATGCATATTTTTAATAAAATCATAACTTTTAAATAATATAAATGCACATTTAAAAAAAAAGTAAAAGTTTGAAAGGAATGAAAATGTCAAAACTGATTACAGACAGAACAAATGAACAAAACAGTATTTTGATTTCATGATACAATCATATAAAAATAAAAATAATTCAAGTAAGTTGTGAAACACAGTCTTGTAACTATTCATTTTTATGTGATAGATTTTAAGGACAAAAAGATTTATGAAGAAATCTTAAATTTTACAGTGTTCTTATCAATACCATATGTGACCATTCATTTAGTAACATTGACCAGAAGCCAGGGGATCGTGACAGAATCTCCTCTCCCATTCATTCCTCTACAACCATTCATATAGACCTCTAGTGATACAGTCTCTATATCCTAAGACTACCACCTGCTGATGCCCTCCTTTGCATTCTTCTGCACTTAGATAAGGCCTTCATTCTTGTATGGATTAGTACAATAACTTTGTGTCTTGATTCTTTGTTGCAAACAAATCATTTATATCCACCATGGCCTCCTATTGTCACCCTTATTTTATCCTCATAATAATGTCATAATGATCTTCTTAAAACAGAGGTCTAACCATGTCTCATGATCTCTTTAAATTCCACTAAAGGGTCCTTCTCAGGATAAAGCTCAAACTCCTTTCATTTATCACATTAAAAAAAAATAGTAACCCTGTAATCCTAGCTCTCTGTGAGACCGAGGCAGGCGGATTGTTTGAGCTCAGGAGTTCGAAACCAGCCT
>NW_012155951.1:3210496-3216000 GCF_000956105.1 Propithecus coquereli | reverse complement strand
TCTGCCCAATACTGAATTCTTCTCTTCCCTTCCTTAGATGCTGGTTGCAAGAGCACTCTTTATAAGCCTCCTCCCTGAAAACTCCTTCTGCCCTTATGCAGAATGCTTCTGTTAGAGAACTCAACCCAAAGGGATTCACACGAGTACAGGCAAGCTTGTATTTTATTTTTCATCTTAGGCAATAGATATGGAAAAGTAGAAAAGAAGGAAGAGGAGGAGGAAGAGGCTAAGGAGGAAGATAAAGAGGAGGAGGAGGAAGTGGAGGAGGAGAAGAAGAAGAAGAGAAAGAAGTAGGAGAAGGAGGAGGAGGAAGAGGAAGAAGAAGAGGATGGGGAGGAGGAAAAATAAATGAGCAGAAGTTGTAACCTCAACAATGCACTGCATTGGGTTTGGTCTGAGTTTACACTATCTGTTCAGTGAACAAACAAAAGTCATTAAATTGACATTAAAATTGTTCTATGACGAATAAAACTACTGGACCCAAGTAGATAAAGGTAAGACATTTCATGACACTTTCATATACCAAGGCATACAGGACTTTCAAAGAATAAATAACCTCACTGAAGAAAGGCACACAATCAAAAATTCAATATTACATGAAGGCATTTAAAAAATACTGACAGTCTTGAATTTTATTTCACTCTTGTATTCCCAGAAAATAACAATGTCAAGAAATACTTGCATGTCTCTGTGTTCTGAGAAATGGCCAACTGACAAAGACCATACTGCTCTCGCATATTCCTCCTCATGGCTCCCATGAGGCCCCCTTTCTTTTCTTTGAGAAGTTACTCATTAATGAGTGCTCTCCATTGTAATAGCTTGAACAAAATCATCTCCTTAATCCTCTGGTGCATTTTCTCTTTCACAATGTGGGTGCTGTGGTGACTCACGTAGGCTGGGACCCCATCTGAAGATCACGATTTACTCAGTCCAAGTAATGAGGCCTCTTGGAACCTTTCTGTGCTCCTGAAGGTCCAGGACTCAACAGTGAGCCCAGCTCTTTATCCTATGTTGCTGACTCCTTCTGGTGACTGGTAAGGATTTGATTTTGATGCCTTTTGATTTCTTACTTGATTTCTTGCAGCAGATGCTTTTGGCTTTATTGTCTAACCATTTGGCTTTCCTTATAAATCGATTGGTGGTTTACAGAGATCTTGTGTCTGTCAGGAGAAAAAGAATCTGGTTTGCTAATCTTGTCTGTTTGTCTCTTTGCTTATTTTGAGTTCATATCAATTGAGAATTGCATGCCCACCAAGAAGTGTATATCTGGACAGGTAAATTTGTATTTCTGTGTTTATGCTTGACCAACGACTAAAATTTTAGAATTGAAGATAAAAGCTTTCTCTTCTGTATTACATTTATGTGCCTCTAACAGAGAAAGACCTTTCCCTTTCCTCGTGTGACTGTATAATATTTTCTTACCTCTGAAGGTATTCTAAAATTCAATCAAACAATCTCTTAAAGGCATTCTAATTGGTGTAGAGATAAGTAACCACTAATATAAATTGAAAATTCCTAAATGTCCTAAGAGATAAAGATATTAAACTTTTAACACTTTTAATATGTAAAATAAAGGTTATTCTTGTAATTCAGAAATGTTTTAAGAATTCAAGTTTACATAATTTAGATAAATCTTTGGCTAACTAGAATACTTTAATAAGTTTGGTTTAATAATAACAGCTGTATTTCTCTTATTTGTCAGTGTTAAGTATAACATGCAGTCGATTTTTATTCCACTTACTAATTTAATAAGCTAGTGTTGCTTCTATTAAATGTTTAAGATTATTAAAAATGTAAATTTGTGAAGCCACATGAATCATTATTCTGACAAACTTCATTCTAATAACAATTATGTTTTCTAATATGTTATCTTGAAGGTGGTTTTTAAGATCTTTAGGCAACTGAAAAACTTGAACTGATAATAAATTGAGTTAGTTCATAGATATTCATTATATACCTAGATTATTTCTAAGATAGAATACTGAAAAATTAATTGCTCAGCCTCATTTTAAATAGTTTATAAACTTTTCACTTCATTTTTCTATGGTGAAGAGTGGCTATATGTATTTGGGTCTGATAATGAACATGTTCACTATGTCCCTTGGAAAGTTGTACAATGAGGGATGTTTATGGGTATAGAAAGTTGTAAAGGTATATGAAAATGGAATTTTCTTTACCATGGTCAACGCTAGTTAAGATTTGATGTACTTAATTTATGAGACTTTCAGAAAAAAGCTTTAGTAACAAATGTTGTATAAATGCCAACCTAGAATTTGGTTTTTCCTTGGTTAAAATGAAGGAAAATAATTAATGGTCTTCCCTTAATAAGAGACTGTGAAAGGTATGATTTTACTCAGTAATCTGCTTAGGTAGGTAACAGAGACTTTGTGTCTGATCAAAATAACTTTTTCTAGTTTATTTCATTATATCTTTGATTATTTAAGTAAATAAAGGTTTCTCACTTAAGAAAGAACTAAGATTCTTTAGAAATCATCTTGCAGTCTCCCTCTGCCCAATACTGAATTCTTCTCTTCCCTTCCTTAGATGCTGGTTGCAAGAGCACTCTTTATAAGCCTCCTCCCTGAAAACTCCTTCTGCCCTTATGCAGACTAAGATCTATTCTCTTAGTGAATTTTCAGTATACGATACAATAATGTTAATTAAAGTCTTCATGCTGTATGTTAGATACCTAGGCTTATTCATCTTATATACCTGCAACTTTATACCCTTTGACCCACATCTCCCCATTTCTCCCCTTTCCCTGCCCCTGGTAACCAGCATGGTACTCTCTGTTTCTTTGTATTTGGCTTTATCTAAATTCCACAAACAAGTGATACCATGTAGCAGGTTTTCTTTCCATGTCTGCCTAATTTCACTTAGTTAATGCCCTCCTGGTTCATTCATATTGTCACAAATGTCAGGATCTCCTTCTTTACATATATACATATATATAATACACATTCATTCATTCACATACATATATGTATGTATACACAAACACACACACACATACAATTTCTATATTCATTCATCATCAATAAACTCTTAGATAGTTTCCATACTGGAGCTGTTGTGAATAATACTGCATGAACATGGGTCTACAGATATCTCCACAAGATATTGATTTCATTTGCTTTGCAAATATACTCAGAAGAGGGATTGTTGGATCATATAGTAGTCGTAGTTTTAATTTTTTGAAGAAGCTCTCTATTTTTTTCTATAATGTCTGTACCAATTTACATTCACCAACAGCATAAATTTCTTCCCTTCCATACTCTGGTCAGTACTTGTTTTCTCTTGTCTTTTTGGTAACAGCCATCCTAACCAGCATAAGGTGATATCTCATTGTGATTTTGAATTGCAGGTCCCTAATCATCAGTACTAGAGAGCATTGCTTCATATACCTGTTGGTCATTTGCATGTCTTCCTTGGAAAAATGTCTATGTAGGTCCTTTGCCCATTTTTAAAATCAGGTTATTCGGATTTTTGCTGTTGAGGTTTGTAAGATCCTTATATATTTTTAATATTAACCCCTTGTCAGTTGTACGGTTTGAAAATACTTTTTCCCCCAATCCATAGGCTTCCTTTTCATTTTGTTGATTGTTTCCTTTGCAGTGCAAAAGCTTTCTAGTTTGATGTAGTCATACTTGTTTGTTTTTGCTTTTGTTGCCCGTGCTTTGGGTGTTATATCCAAAAAATCATTACCAAGGCCACTGGCAAAACATAGTTTTCCCTCTATGTTTTCTTCTAGGAGTTTTATCGTATGACTCTGGTTTGGAGATTTTGTTTGTTTGCTTGTTTTGTTTTTGTTTTGTTTATAATTACTAATTTTGTCAGGATGTTGCAAGATGATTTATATTCATTATCACATTCAGGACTCAAAAAACACCTGTGAGTTAGGTATTATTATTAGCTACATTTATCAGGTGGAGAATAAAAATGACTAAGGTTGAGAAACTTTTAAGTACTTGCCCAAGGTTACACAGTTAGTGCACAGCAGAGCTGGGATGAAAACTCCAGTTCGTTTGATTCAAAATCCACCTCTTTTCACTGCATCATGCTGCCTCCTCAGGTAAGAGGTTGCCAAGATGCTTGCCAACGAATCTGGCAGCCACTCATGCTGGCATGCTCCCTCTCTCATCTCTAGATCCTTCTGTGCCTCCATAAGGACTAAATACCCATATATTTTTGGGCTGTGTCCCAAATAACGTGGGTGAGGCCAAAGAAAATTGAAAATACATTATCTGCTCTCCAGGATTATGAATTTTATTGGCAAAGACAGGTGTCACACATAACAGTATTTACAAAGAGTAAATGACAATAAATGTGATTATGAGTTGGGACTAACTTGGTTTTGAGATAAATAGTGCTCTGTTTTTTACTTAAAATGAATGTTGATGTTATGGAGGTTTCCTATGTAGCCATGATGTCATATGTCAATGTCAAAAAATATATATATATTTAAGTTTCTAATTCTTGCTTTACCAGCAGAATCTCTAATATATGTCTACTAAACTTTATGGAACACATTACTTCCGAGGGAAACCTTTGGGTAAAAGGAAATTTGAGAGTATTTCACAATTAAAATCATAACATATTCAAGATAAAAATTATGTTGAGAAAATACTGATCACTTTGGAGAACTGACTGAAAAAAAGAGAACCCTCTCTGGCTGAAAATACAGGAAATGGGTCACAGCCAACACATACAATGCACACCAAGAAACAGAATCAATACAGAATCAATACAGCAAGCGAAAGCGTTAGAATTTTAGGAACAAAAAGCCAAACAATGATATGAAATATATGACAAAATAACTGAATAAAATACAAATTTACAGCAGCACTCTAAAGAAAGAGAAATACAAAGATCCTAACATTGAAGAAAGCAATCAAGGCAAAAGCAGTAATCAGAAGCTGATACCCCTAATATTTTTAATAAGCCGTAGGTCTTGAAAGCTACAGATTAGGATTCTAACACAAGAGACCAGGTGCAAGAAATAAGGGCATGAGCCTGAATAGGGTGAATAAACTAGAACTGAACCATTTGCATAAATCCCAGGGTTCCAAATTCTCCCGATTATTTTGGGAAAATACTTTGGGGCACTGCACTTGGCTATTGAGATACCCCCTGAGCGAAAAAACAAATTATTTCTCTAGCTACGGCAAATAGCCCTCAACTAACAGCAGTTTTGGGGGATTGCCTCAACTGAGGAGAGCTAATTCAACCAAATTTATATCCCCTCCCTAGGCTGGCCCATGTTGGATATCTGAGGATAAGGATATAATGGCCTAGCTCCTCAACCCAGCTCAGGAAACAGTCTGTAAGGTCATTCTACCAGAACTCCTCACAGGAGCAGGCGAGTCACCTGCTGGTAATGCGTAGCTTGCAGTCTCCCTCTGCCCAATACTGAATTCTTCTCTTCCCTTCCTTAGATGCTGGTTGCAAGAGCACTCTTTATAAGCCTCCTCCCTGAAAACTCCTTCTGCCCTTCTGCAGAATGC
>NW_012155951.1:3208177-3210446 GCF_000956105.1 Propithecus coquereli | reverse complement strand
AATTGATATTATTATTACTACCCAAAAGTTAAATATTGCGTTAGTATAATAATTTACTCCTAAATATAAAAGAGCCCTCTCTTGACTGATACTTTTCTGATGATGCAAACAAACAAAAAAAAAATCGTTTCTGGTTAAATAATGTAAAGCATTGGAACCTAATCTCAGCTTTGCTACTTATTTATTGTTTAATTTTGGACAAAATACTGAATTTCTGTGAACCACAATAACTTCATCTATAAAATGGCAATATTAAGTCCTATTTTACAAAGTTATTAGGATTAAAATTATATATCAGTGGGTGTGTGTATATATATGCATATGAGATTTGTACATTTTTCGCTTTATATCATTTGAAACATAGTATGTAGGATTCCATTAAATTGTAGCTGTTGTTATTGCTATTGTTACTTAAAGAATTTAGAAGAAGAAATAGGATTTCTTCATATTTGGGTGGTAAATTTATATCCCACGTATATTTGTGGCTTGGGGCACTATTCATAAAACAGAAACATATGGTGCCAGATATTATGTGCTGCCAGATGAGTCACATTTTATCCTTAAGATATAAGGAGAGAAAAATTTTGTGGATAGATGAATTCTCTGTATTATTTATTGATATACATGCTATTCTCTCATATGCACCAACTAGTCTAGGTATTGGGTTTATTTTTATAAATCAACTTGATAAATAATTGAATATGAAACTGCCCCTGATTCTGTCCTTGGACTCCTGGGGCATTAAGAATTCATGCCTCTCTTGACCTGCAAGCTTCTACTCCTATTCCAGCAGCCCTGGGTGGTATCCGAGAGGAGACTTGTCGCTCAAGCTGACTTGTATAGTGTTTTTCTGATGTGCAAAATGTTGACCCAAGGGAAGCCTCTGAACTCATTTTCATTAGTGATCTAAACACATTTGGAGAGTAGAGTAGGGGTTGGGCAACAGATTATTTGCCTCTCAGCATGGCAAAACCGCACTTATTGTCACTGCCCACTGGCTCAGAAGAAATCAACCTCCTAAGCATGTAGCTTCTTCTGCACTTCACTGGGCTGATTTGTGCTGTTATTTTGTTCCTGGGGATCATTAGTGATGGCCAACTCTCTACTGATTAATCAGGTAGAACAGAGCCCCTAGGAACAAGCCTAGTCCTTTCCCTGAGCCCCTTGCTCCAGAACTCTGTTCATTTTGAGTCTTTATTTGCATTTGTCTTGAGTTGTGTGCAGACAAGAATGTCAGCTAACTTTGAATAACATTAAATACAACCGTGTTTTGAATAAGCTATCAGACCCTTCAGATCCTTTGCTACCTAATCATTCAATATCTATGAACCAGCTATCAATGTATTAGAAATGTGAAACCTGTTTCTCCCCTAGTTGGTATTCATAAATCATTTTGTCTTATCTTAGAGGTAGGTTTTAGGGCTTAGTTTGAATATAGCCCAGGGTATGTGCACTACATTGTCATAACCTCCTGTAGTTTTCAAACTACAGAAAACTCATGGAAAGCCATGAGGTTAGGTTTATTGTAGCCTACAGTTAGAAAAAAATAGTAGTGGAAGAGGTGAGGCCAGCAAAGATGATATTTCATAATGGTAAATATTGCTCTGGATATTATAAACATCAGAGGGACAAAGTAGCATCACTTCCAGACAGAATGGTTTGGATAGTTTCACAGCAAAGGAGAAAAACAAAAATTCCTTCTCTCACATTTCAAAAAAGAATTTAGTTATCTCTCTGTGGAAGCTTCTATCATTTATCACTATCTTTCATCCATAAAGAATTTTTCCACTAAATAAATTTCTTTCAAAAGCTCAAAGTAATACAATGGAACAAAATTGTTCAAAGTCCATTTAAACACCAATCATATTAATTTCCAAATTGTTCCTGGGATTGTTGGAGTGATATCAGACTTCAGTCTTGGGCAGGGCCCTTTAGCCGGTGAGCCAAGCAACAGCAGGGACTCAGCCATTCAATTCTTCTCTCAGGTCCTGCAGAGATGATCACTGGTCACGGGCCTCCTGCTGACCGCTGCTGCTGTCTGCCTGTGTCTCTCTCAGTCCTCACCACTTCCCTCCCTGTCTTTCTCTCTAATTTTTTTTAACCAAGAAAGAAAATATTTTTTTTCACCAGCTCTCATTTGTTTTTGATGTACTTGAGGTTTCACTTTTCTGGAGGTGACAGATTCTTCAGGTCCAATTCTGAAAGATTTTGATACAGAGGCAGGGGTGTCAAAGAATCTGCACTTTTTAACAGCACTTAAGTTGATTCC